>NW_016812542.1:954122-956763 GCF_001698545.2 Rhinopithecus bieti
AAGATATAAAAGGACCAGAGAATGTGTCTTCCATTAAATAATAACAAATAAGAATACCTTTTATTTTTTGATGTTCTTTACTATTTACTGAAAGCCAAGTATTGTTCAAGTTGCTGGGGTTTTTTTTAATTAGCTGACATATTTCCTGCTTTTATTTGAGTTAGAATTCCTGCACAAAACATTTTAAAAAGAGAAAACATTGAAAAAAAGAGAAAAGGAATTTGGAAATTCGGAGACTACTATAATGTAAAGTAGCATTATTTGTACAACAATTAATTTTAGAGAAGCAAGAGATCTTAGAAATAATCTGTTTTAACCCATCTATTTTACAAATGAGACAATTGAAAGTCATAGATATTTAGTGACTTGTCCTTTGTTACACCAAAAATGAGGGAGCTTGGTCTAGAATTCCTCCAGTATATTATGAGGTATTTGTCCTTTGGCCTGATACAATGAAATGAATATTGGATTAGGCATTTATGGACAAGTTTTGAATCCTAACTCTATTACTAATTCCTCTTCACTAGACTGAGATTCTGGTATGTGGTATTCAATAAGTCACTTGACTTATTTAAGCCTTGGTTTCTTTTTCAGTGAGATTTACAGCTTAGACTAGTTTCTGAATCTTGGCCCTGTGGACAATCTAGTTGGAGAACTGAGATGACCTGGGCATTGTTGGATGCTTAGCAACACTCCTGCCTCTGCAAACTAGACACAGCAGCACATTTACCCAATCTACTATGACTGTGACAACCACAAATGTCTTCAGGCATTGCCAAACATCAACTGAGGGCAAAATTGACTACCCTCACCACCTTAACTGCAAACTACAGACTTCATTGAAATAATTTCTTTATGGCTCCCAGCAGTAACATTGTGCTATTCTAGACCAGTTGGTTAAACTACCAGATGCTTCATCAGAAAGCACCCACTAAGCATTACTCACCATGAAGTTTGTTGGGTACTTTACAAAATGAGCAAAGGAGATATCATATAATTTTAAAAAACTTAAAATATTCACAGGTGAGAATTTTGTAGTAACAATTAAGTATTAAGTATTAGAAAATTTAAAAGTTTTAACAAAATGATATAAAATATATTCACTATAAGTAGGATGTAATTTTTGTCCTGTGAGAGTTATCCATGTATTTACGAATCGTACCTACCAGAGATTACAACAATTTGGCCATTATTTCAAAGATTAACAGGGACTCATTTCCAATCATAGATGTTCATTATACTATTCTAAGACATTTGCAACTGTGTAAGGCAGTGATTTCCAGTAAGAATTGCTAGAACAAACATTAAGCATTTCATAGTGAAAAGAGTCACAGGTATATTTTCATCCTTTGCATGTAGAAGAAATAGCAATCTATTATCCTCGGTTTTTGACTTAAAAGGTGTTGTTGCGTCCCTTTTTTTCCCTCCCCTACTCAGTTTTTTGCCCATGGATCCAGATACCTACGAGGGCCTAATACAGGGATAGCACACTGTGCGTGAGCTATGAAGGTACAATGGAAGCTTGCCTGGCAATCAGTGCCAGACCAGAGAGCTAGTCTGATGAATTCTGCTACACATCACAGGGCTACCACTTTTTTTTTTTTTTTTTTTGGTCATATATTACTGCAAGTTCCCTGAGGAAGTATACTGATCTGTGGTTTTACGAGAAATGCACGTCATGGAGGTGGCATGGAGGAGTGGGTGAACAAGGAAAGTTTAGTTGCTATAAAATGGGAGCTGAGAGCTCAAGCAGGTTGGTTATGTTCTGCCAGATGGAGATAAAACTGTAGCAGCCACATCCTGTGACTAGAAATTGTTTAAGTAGGCAGACCTGTTGGAGGACAGGTCATTAGGTAAGGAGATTAAATTAGAGTAGGAAAAAAATTCAGTTTTGTTTAAAACGAAATATCTACTTGTGTTAATAGAACATTCTAACTCCACTATCGGATGGAATCAAGAGGTTTTCTTTTAATACATATAGTATATCTATCTATCTATATATATACACACACACTATATGTATTCCTATGTACACACTATATGTATTCCTATGTAGATTAAATATTTTGATTTACCTTTTCTAGTAAAGCAAAGTTCGTTCTGAAATCCAAAATATTCACTTACTAGAGCAGGAAAATTAGCTGTGCATTTATGCTAATCACATTGTAGATAATTAATCTTTAAGGAAGTAGATTTTCTGTTTACTAGTTGAGAAAGTGTTAATGGCAAGGAATTTTCTGTTATTTAATATTATCATCAGATTACTGGTGCTTTCCATTTTATTCCTTTAAAAAAATCCAACTTTTGTAAGCCACACTATTTTCTGTTTTATTGGATTCATGCAATGAAGATTTTATTTCTCTCTAAGCTAAGATAAATGATGTCAAGAATAAACCATTTTCTCCTTTTAAATAAAAACACATTCACTATAGATATTCATTTGAAATCTCAAGCATACCTGAATTAAGTATACTCAGTTTTATGAGTGAAAAATCAATTACTATTTAAAACAAAACAAAACAAAAAAACAATGTTCAGTGTTTTCATTTTACCTCTCTTGCTGCTTTTGGACTCTGACTGGGTCCGGAAGCAGAAGTTGCAAAATATTATGAGAAAACTTTTGCTCTTTTTTTTTTTTTTT
>NW_016812542.1:959641-962315 GCF_001698545.2 Rhinopithecus bieti
ATATATATATTCAATCATTTTCTTAAGATAGTGTCCTAGACCTGGAATCCCTGTGTTAAAAAATGAAAACATTTTCAGTCTCTTCATAGATATTGACAAATGGCTTTCAGAAAAGTTTTTTTCTCTATTCCCTTCCTAACATTGTATGAGTTTCCTTTCACATACTTTTGTCAGAGTTTAATTTTATCATTTTCAAATGTGTTATTTTTATAAAAACTGGTATTTCTTCAATTTATCATTTTGTGATTAATTTTTTACTGTGTTTAGGGTTTTATCATATGCTTATTATTTACATTTCCTTTGTGAATTGTGTTCCTATTATTTGCACAATTATCTTTTGTGCAGCTGTGTTTAAATTTTGAATATAAAGTTATATGAAAGAGGAAAATATGTAATTTACATACACACACACAAATATATGTGTGTGTATATATGTGTATGTATGTGTGTGTTTATGTGTGTGGTGTGTGTTTGCGAGTATTTTGTGTTGAAATAAATGGTAGAACCAGGACAACAGGTAGAGGTTATGAGGTTGTCATCTGTGACACAGTTTAGAGGACAAACCATGTGTGCATCTGTCAACTTACCTTTTGAAAGAATCTTAACTATTAGTTTCTGGAATATTCAGAGAAGACCTGTAAGAGCAACATAGACTCCAGTTTCCGTCCTCCTGAGAAGACGTCCCATTATGAAGTCTAAGTAACTGACAGCAAGCTCTTGAGCCTTATCATCTTCATTAGAGAATCTACCACCAGTACAATGATTCAAAATTCATTATATTCTTGCACTGGGGTTCTTCATTTTTTGCTTCACCCCAAAACTAACCACATGCCTAGCTGCTAACTTTCACACCAGCCTTATGAGAACAGTATTTTCAGTAAGCTCTCTTTTTCAATTCCTTTCACAATGGAGCTGCAGAATCTGAGTTGAAAGAAGCCTTAGAGGTGACTAGGAGTAACGTATATATATCCCTCTTACCACACACACTCACTGAATATTTTCTGAAGGCTACATTAAGAAAAAAAAGAAAAGCCTAATTTAGTGCTGAACTGCTCAAATATTTTGAAATTTGTGATTTCAAAATCTTTCAACATTATTATCGAAGCCAATAGTTCTCATGCCATTTAGTCTCTGGACTCCTTTTGAAACATTCTTAAACATAAACTCAATTTTTAGCTATAATTGTGGAATATAAAGAGCTTTTGTCTATGTGAGTTATGTATATTTATTGTAAAATGAACTAGACAGAATTTAAAAATATTTAGTTATTTAATAGTAGTAATAAATGAATATATTAATATAAATAGCACATATTGTATGAAAACAACCAGATATTACAAAACAAAGATTTAATAGGAATAGTGTCACTTTTTTACATTTTTACAAATCTTTTAAATGTCTGTCTGAATAACAGCTGGATTCTCATATATGCTTTTATATTCTCTATCTGTTGTAATATTATATACTATATAGTTTCTGGAAACACCAATTTTCTACTAATGAGAGAATGAGAGAGAAAAATAAAAATAACTTCTTAGTACTGTTAGGTAAATAATCATACTTATAACACTTAATTAGTATTATTTTGACCTTGAAGAATCTTTAAAAGGTTCTTGGGGACTAGCCTGAGCCTCCAGAAAACACTGAGAACAACTGATAAGCCAATGAGATAAAATTCTTATCCTTACAGGAGTATGGAATAGGACCATACCTCTTTCTTATAATAATACTTCAAGTATTTGAATGTATTTATTGTATTTTCATCTATACTATTTCTCCTTAGGACAAAATAGACTTCTTTAAGTTTCCATATTTGACACATTATCTTGCTCCCCTCCCCACTACCTACCTCTGGTTAGCCTCATTTGAATACTCTTGGTTTTCAATTTCATTTATAATGTGTGGTATTGCTGGACTGGACACAGGGACCTGGTACCTTGAATCAACAAAGACTTGTCTTCCGAAAGAGAGTGGTTAAGAAGACACCACGTCCAACCGGTCAACCAGTTTTTATATTGCACAAATCAGCAATCTCAGAGTCAGCCTAACCAGATTTAGGCAATGCACTTCCATGATGTGTTAGCTATTTTATTAATAGTAATATCAATAAAAATAATCATTAAGATAACTAATATTCAGGACTTCATATGTGCTAGGTGCTATGTTTAATGCATACATTTATTCACTCATCTAATTCTTACAAGAATTTTATGATGTATATGTATTTCTTTTCCTATTTTATAGATAAAGAATCTGAGGCATGGAAAATGTAGGCAATTTATTTGAGATTACAGAGCTAATAAGAGGCAGAGCCAAGGTTTGATCTGAACAACTTGATTCTAGGATCATTTTGGCTGGGAATTTTCTGAGAGCTCTGTGTGTGTGTGTGTGTGTGTGTGTGTGTGTGTGTGTGTGTGTATGTGCGCGCTTGTGCATGTGTGTGTGTGTATAAGCATGAGACCGTATTAGTATATACATAAATGTCAATATATATTTTAAACTGGAATGTCTTAATAGAGTGGCTTATATGATAGAAATAAGAGAAATAGAAGAGGATTGAAAGGGTGAAAAAAGGGGAAAAGTAATTAGGAATATTGAAAAACCTAAAATGTAGTTCTCTCCGCATTCTGGATACTCCTGCCTTTTTTTTTTTTTTTTTTTTTTTTTTTTTTTT
>NW_016812542.1:964359-997080 GCF_001698545.2 Rhinopithecus bieti
TGTGGATCTCAGCTCACTGCAAGCTCCGCCTCCCAGGTTTACGCCATTCTCCTGCCTCAGCCTCCCAAGTAGCTGGGACTACAGGGGCCCGCCACCTCCCCCGGCTAGTTTTTTGTATTTTTTAGTAGAGACGGGGTTTCACCGTGTTAGACAGGACGGTCTCGATCTCCTGACCTCGTGATCCGCCTGTCTTGGCCTCCCAAAGTGCTGGGATTACAGGCTTGAGCCACCGTGCCCAGCCTCAACCACCATTTCTAATAGTCATGTTACTTGATGACAAAATCAGATACAGTGGCCTTTAATACTATACAGTGTATGCTTTTTGAAAATTTGGACAACTCTAACCCAGATATACCAGAAACTGCTCTCCTCTTCATCTCAGATGTCTACTTCCTCTTCAGAGCTGTGTGTGTGAAGCTCTAGAATAGGCTGTTTTGGAAGAATACAAAATCTCCTCTCCGAGGTCCCTTATAATCCTGATAGTTGCTAGATTTGAAATCAAGTATTTATTCTCCCCATGCCCTGAGCCTCTCCCTTATGTCCACATAGGCTCTAGCACTGGAAGAAATATTTTAAGAGCTCTTTCTTTTTGACTTTGTGATACTCCCATATTAAAAAATGATTTATGACAGGAAGAGGACCAAAATGCTATATTTTTCCCCTTAAAGCTAATGTTCTGGGGACTATCATGAAAATCCAGGTATCCTAATCTGGAGAGTTACCCTTTGGATCTGAATGGGATTGGAGCCAGTACAAGGGGTGGGGGGCGTTTTTGGAATATCCCTGCAGCCTTTTAAAGCAATTTAATACATGAGTTAAGTATCATATTTTTAAAAAGATATTTTATTTTTTATTATAATTTTGATGAATGCATTTTCGTCAAAGTTGTCACAGTCAAGAAGTCATTACTGGGACCCTGAGGGTAAGGCAGGAGCCAAGTGAGAACAAGCAGATGTCAAAGATCGTGAAAAACCAGAACAGCCAGGTCCCCCAGGCATACAGAGAGATGTTTTGCAATAGCAGGTCTCTGTAGTTGTCTGACCCAGACTTCCACCTGAGGTAATTGGGGTAACTATAATGATATTTTCATCCTGATCTCTTCATGCAGTTATATGTTTCCAAGAACAGATAAACTATGAACTTAGTACAAGTGTCTCCTTTCCTTGGATTCTCACCATCTGGGTGGTAAACATGACAAACATTCAAGTATGTTCAATGTAGAGCACGGTAACAAACGCTATAGCACAGACTAGGGAGCATGTCTGGCAACATGTTGGCAAATAATTACATTGGCACATTCAGGATAAAATGAGAATATGGAAAAATAGAATATGATTCTCTTCCCAGTCCTAGAAAGACAACCCAAGTGTATGTACTGTTTATATTATGTTATTAGTATATCTTTACCTGCAGAGGGCAGGTCATTATCATTCAATATGCTCAAATACTCACATTTAAAGATGTAGGCACCTTGAGAGCCAAGACGGGAGAATCACTTGAGCCTAAGAGTTCAAGACTGGACAGGGTAACATGACAAATCCCATCTCTACAAAAAATACAAAAATTAGCTGGGTGTGGTACCTGTGGTCCCAGCTACTTGGGAAGCTGAGGTGAAAAAATTGTTTGAGTCGAGGAAATGGAGGCTGCAGTGAGCCATGGTCACACCACTGCACTCCAGCACTCTAGCCTGGGCAACAGAGCAAGATCCTGTTTCAAAAAAAAAAAAAGGTGTATAGGGAGCATTGCGGACATCTGTTCATAGAGGGTTAAACAATAGAATTAGACAACCATGTGTATGTCTGGAATCATGTGTTTTTTCCACACATTTAGGAAGGAGAAGGTCAGAACAATGAAAAGATTCTTTTAGTGATCATAGTGGCTCCAAAGCAGATGCTTTGGTATATGTAATACTCATCTATCTTATAAAGAAAATAAGGGAATAATAAAAGCATTTGCTAACCGTGTCTGGATACTATAGTAAATGTAAAAATAAAGGGTCTGTTAATCTATTAACTGAGCTTAATATATGATGTGATATAACAGCAGCCTTCAAATATGCAGAGGACTATAACAGAGATCATGATGAACAGATTTTCATTCTGGTTTAGAAAGACTAGACACAGAAATTAAAGGCATAAATTACTCTATAAGCAAAACAATCTTAACATAACACTCCTTTCAAGGTAGACTATGAATATTTCCACCAATAATATATTTATTAAAATAGATTCATTTTCATTTGTCTTTTTAAGTTAAACATAATTTGCTTAAATGAGGATGAGTATAAGATACCTCACTCATGACCTTGTAGATCACTGAATCAGCCAGCTTTGTATTCAGCTATCAAACAAAATAAAATGTGATCACTAGTGGTTCAAATACATTGGAGTTCTACAACTAAAGATCTAAAGGAATGAAATCCATGACTAGTACAGAAACATAATAATGCTCTAAGCAACTTACGATATTTTGATGTTTCTTTTCTGATACCCCATTTGATAGGCTTTTGTCCTCATGCTCAGCATCTCCTATCTCATTTGGGATGCTATACATCCACACCTTTCATTCACATTCCAGCAAAAAGAAAGGGAGGGCAAAGTGGTAATATATTTTTCCTAGTGAGGTTTTGCCTCTTTATTCAGGGATGGAAACCTTCCCCAGAAGCTTTTGTCTACACTTATTGGCCAGAAATGTAACATATAACCACTCATTGCTGTCAGAGATGGGAAGGGTCCCTGAGAAAGAAGTTATTCTTGTTTTCCAGCCTTTATTGTAGCATTTAACGAGGAAAAATGGAATTATGAATAGCTTTGGAATGTTTATCATGTCTTCTAGTTGCCATAGCTGATAGTCATTTTATATGATTGAATCTATATTAGGCCTTTTATCTGACAAGTTTCCCAATGTACAAAGACTGAAAAAACGAGTCAACTTGCCTCAGACGGGAATAAAGAATGTCAACTGGTCTGGCCAAGTGAGTTAGGAAAGCTAGGACTTAGCCTTGGGTGCACTATTGATGGACAATAAAAGAGTAGATGGCACTCATCCATTCATTCAGTCATTCTTACTGTGCTATTGATTACTTAGTAACTGCAAAGCACAGAGCCAGATGCTAGTAAGAATATAGAAAAGAAAGTCACAGTCTCTGCCTTGAAAACATATTTATTTTATTCGTAGGACAAGACATCTACACATATACAAACTGTCAATTCATAACGTGTCATGGAAATATAAAAGAAGATATCAGTGAAAGTGGAATGTTCAGAGAAATTTCCATGCAGTTGATAGAATTTAAATCCTATAATTTCAATAGGTAGTAACTGTGTCTCAGGCATTCTAGGTGGTGCACAGCAAGAGAAAAGATGGTAATAAAGATAAGGACTGAGAAGAAGTAGGCAATCAGTCATATTTCTGCAAAGCAAGGGAGGCAATGTTAGAAAATTGCATGTGTTAGCTTGTATACACAACTTAGCTTACAATGTTAGCTTTTAGCTAACTGAATACAGATGTGAGAGTTAAAATATACTCTCCTAACAGTAGAATAATGATTGTTAGAGTGGCAGGGATGATCTTACAGAAATAAATATTGGACAACCAGCAAAAACAGTGAAAGCCAGCCATAGGGCTATTTGGAGGAAGAGCATTCCAGCTACTCAAATCCAAGGTGGTATCATGGTGCGATGTCTTTTTCATTTTGTTTTGTTTTAGAGACAGGGTCTCACTATGTTGCTCAGGCTGGTTTCAAACTCCTGAGTTCCTGTGATTCTCCTGCCTCAGTCTCCTGAGTATAGTCACATGCCACCATGCCCAGCTAAGTTATATATAAACATAAGCACAGAGTAACTTGATAGCAAAAAATAGTGTCACCTAAATTAGGGTTTTGAAGACAATATAGGAGTTAGGTAGATAAAGAAGAGAAGGAAGGGCATAACACAAAGGACCAGAAAGTATTAAAATGTCTGTGTTATGGACTTGCATACAAATCGAGTGCTTTAATTTTGCCAAGCACCTTAACAAGGAATTAACAATATGAGATAGCATAAGTGAGGGTGCCTGAGAAACTTACATAAACACCCTTAGGTACATGGAAAGTAAATATAAAATGGTACTGATAATTCTAATTACATAGTTTATAGAAAAGATACATGACCAAGTTTGAAGTGAGAATGAGTGATAAGGATAAGGAATTAGGTAGGTTCTGTGTAAGGACAGGTGATTTCAGATCCCAAAAGGGCATGGCTGAATGTTTCAGCCTTTCAGAGTTGGGGAATCCATTTCTTCCTGTGGAAGAATTAGTCTTTAGGTGAATAGATATGTATTGAAGGGAAATTAAGAGAGCATAAGAAAACCCCACTTTACCTGCCAGCTGTCCATGGAGGCAGTAACAAGACCACCTGAGAGCTATAGTACAATTAATTTGAAGATATTTGCACATGTAAAGTAGGTGTAATGTAACATACAGGCTCAAACACTTGAAATTGATGATATTTGGTTATTGCTGGCCTACAAAAGAAATAATTTTATGTGATTCAGTCTAATGGTAGTAGTTTCAAAAGATTGACTTCTTTGCAAATAAGATGGTTGAAATAGTACCCAAAACTAGCACACTGGGCAAAAATTACAAAGAAATATCTAAGTGGTTGCATAGTAACCACAAAAATGAACACACTTATTTTCAGAGTTCAAACCGTGGTAGATTTGACAGTATGTTTGAAAATGACTAATACTTAGTGTTGTTTACCCTGTTACCACATTCCTGCATAAGGCTCTTAGATCTCTGACTGGTCATGCTCACATCTGTTGTCTGCCAGCCTTTTCTGGTACCCGCAGGTACCCACCTGCACCCTATGTCCTCCTTTTATGCTTTCTGGCCTCCTTTCATGTACTGTGTCGTCCATCATACTACCTAATCTACTATATACTCATAAAACTACTTACTTCTTTTGAAAAAAAATGTATTATTAGATTTAAATATATATATATACATATATATGTGTGTGCGTGTGTGTGTATATACATATATTTCCCTTCACTTTTAAAGTTTTCACTTTATTTTATACTATGTTTTAAGCTTCCCTAATATCTCACTGCTGAATCCCACGGACATGGAATCCATGGCATGGTGAATCCCTGACTTGCCCATTCCTACTAACAGCAGAGTCAGAATCTAATCCAGACCTCCTGCCAGCCACTCCCAGACCCCTTCTTTCCCCAAAGAAAACGAACAATGTATTTTTTTTGTGCAAAAATATACAATCAGGAATTATTTTTAATCAGGTTTTATTTTAACTGAATAGCTTACTTAGTCCTGGGGCTTTAAAGTCAACTGAAAATGGAATCATTTTTTTTTTCAAAATGCGGCATCTTCTTACCCACTTCTCTTATTACTCTCATCATTATGAAAATCACATTTGTGAAAGGAAATGAATTTATATCAGGTTTTCTTTGGCATCACCCAAAGGACCTTAATAAAGAGAACTAATACTAATTTTATTTTCTACTGTGAGCACCTTAATACGGAACTGTAAGAATAATTACTATTCTTAATGCCAAATGAAGCATATAAGTATTACTAACTTCTTTTTTGAATTAACTTCTATACTTATCTCAGGAGTTTTTATAGTGATATAGACGTTTTGTTAAATAGGTCATGAGTGAAACATACCCCTGGTATAGCTTGACTAGGGCCTACTTTACAGCCTTGTCCTGAAATACTGAATATAAATGTTTCTGCTTCTTATTTTTCTTAGCATTTTAAAAGAAAGGCACTGGAAGTAAAAAATCTCCATAATGAAATATTTATAAATATTAAAGACTGTTATACAACCTTATTAGGTATGAAAACTATATTCAACATCCTAAATATGAAATGTGATTAGTTCTGAGTTTAAAGGTTTGTGATAAAAGAAGACACCATTGAAGAAATACATAGAAAAAGGAAGACAAAATAGCTTTGGACACATTAATAATTTACACAAAAAAATTTCTAAAATTAAATCATCTAAGAGATTTAATATATAATATACCCCAGAAATATTTACGTTATATTTTCAAAGTCTAGAGCATTTCTTCCATAGACTCCAAAACTATTTGTATATATTATCACCAAGACACAATTTTGAGAGAAGTTGGAATGTCAGTGCAGTTAACAAAAAAAATACCCACTTTTCTTTACAAGTCTCTATCTAATTCATACTCTCTATTGCTCTTTCCTGCTTCACAAACTTCTTAAAAGATTTTTTTTCTAGCCTCCCAGTCTACACTCTCACACTTTCACATTTACTGCTTTCTAGCTTGTTCTCCCAGCACACCACCAAAACAACTTCCATGCATACACCAGTATCACCTCCCTTGCACCCCGCCCCGTTTCCAATAAATTAAACCCAATGGACCAAGCTAGAGCATTTATTATACTTCACCTCTCAGAGGCATTTGATGTTATTGACAACTTCCTTCTTTTCAAAATTCTGTCCTCCCCTAATTTTCATGAAACATGAAACTACCTTCTAGTTTTCTTATTTATCTCAGCCCTCTGGCTCCTCTTTCTCTTTTCCCTTGTTACATGTTGGTGTTGGTATGTATTCCATTCTAGAACTTTGTCTCCTCTACCCTGATGCTATCATTTAGGGTGAAATCACCTACTCCCATTGCTTAATATGTCTGTTATAAATTTGTGACTTCTACATCTATATCTCCAGTTCTGCCGTCTTTTTTGTATTAAAGACCCATTTCTCCAACTATGTACTAGACACTTCCAATGAGTATCCCACTGGTATCCCAAATTCAACATTATTGAACTCAAAAACTTCTTTCATTAACTTACCTTGCTGTCATATTTCCTATATTGGTGAATTATATCAGCTTCCATACACTTGCCTGAGCCAATATAACCTAGAACATATTCTCCTTTTCCCTTCACCCAGCATTGACTTACAAAGAACATGCTAGGAAGTCTATATTCTTCGTGTCTTAAAATATTCACCTCTGCTTTCATTGCCACAGCTTTGATTTGGGCCACTCACATTTCTGCAGTAGTCTCTGAGATAGTTATCATCCCATATCTCTGCATTTTTCTTGCTAATGAAACCTTCATTAAAATTATTTTGTAAGTATTTAATTATTTAGTTATCCATGTCTTTCCATATGACTTAAAATTTCACTGGGTTTTGCTGTTTTCCTGTAACCTAAAGTGACATCCAGATTGGTCAAAGTGAAGTATGGTAACTGCATTCCCTTTGATAGTGTTGCAAGTAAGACCAGTGAAATGTGAAGGAGTTTTAGGGAAGTTTTTTCCTCAGTCTTAAAAAGAGACAAAAGGAAACCAGATCGCTCTCCTGTCTCTGGTTCATATTTGATGAGAATGTGGCACCTAGTCTTTTTGAGACCAGTAGGGTAGTTTGGCCCACACCCTGTGGATGTCAGAGCAAAAATATGGAAGGAATCTGGGTCCCAATACCATCATCAAACCATTGAGCTAATTCTGTTTTGTAAGACAATAAATTCCTTAGTGTTTACTCTGAGTTCCTTTTTTTCTATCAGTTGTAGCTGAAACCATTTTAACTGTTGTTTTTCGTTTGGTCTGGTTTGGTTTGGTTTGAGATAGAGTCTTGCTCTGTCACCCAGACTGGAGTGCAGTGGCGCCATCTGGACTCACTGCAACCTCCACCTCCAGGGTTCAGGCGATACTCCTGTTTCAGTCTCCCAAGTAGCTGGGTTTACAGGTGCACACCCCCCCCCCCGCCTAATTTTTTTTTTTTTTTTTTTTTTTTTTTTTTGGTAGAGATGGGGTTTCACCATGTTGGCCAGGCTAGTCTGGAATTCCTGATCTCAGGTGATCTACCCATCTTATCCTACCAAAGCGCTGGGATTACAAGCATGAGCCACTGTGCCTGGCCCCATTTTAACTGTATTCTAAAAGCATTTTACAGTCTGCTAATACACAGCCTCATCTCCAACCTTGCATTCCTAAGTTCCACTCTGCATTCCACAAATGGGATTAATCACCTATTGAAGGCTCTATAATAATTCCTGTCACCTGAGGATAATGTTAAAACTTCTCGATTTATAAGAGAGGGCCTTCATTATCAGCGTCACATTTATTTTCCAGAAAGATTTCTAGCACACTTCTACCTTACATCTTGCTTTTCAGCCAGGAAGAACAACTTTTACTTTCTGAAATGTACTAGATTCTCAATGTTGGGCCACATTGCTATTTTTTTTCCAAAAGACTCATCATCTTCCTTTTCTACCTAACTCAAACATATCCTTCTTAACTTAGACATTACTTATTTTGGGGGAGTCTTCCATTATTACCCTAAGAATAGGGTAGGCATTCTTCCTCTCTGTTTCCATAGAAAGTAGGAAACGATTGTACTTTCACATTGTAATATGGCTACAGTATGATCAAAATAATTAAATTTTAAAAATACTGTGTGGATTCAAATTTTTCTCAGCTACTCACAAGCTGAATGATCTCAAACAAGTTATTTATTGTGCCTTATTGTGCTTTCTTTGTCTCTAAAATAGAGGTAATAATTATACATACTTCATATCATTACAATGATTGAGGAAGCTAATGTATATGGTATACATACATATATATGTATATATAACCTAGAATAATGCTTGATACATAATAAGTGCTGTGTACATGCCCAGTCAAATAATGGTCATTTGAAAATATTTATTGAGTAAATGAAGAAGAAAGTGTTTATTTTCAATACATTCAAAGATATTGTTTTGGTTATTTCCATTACAGAGGTATAATCCCACCCTCAGTTTATTATTCAGAAAAATGGAAGAGTATATTTTAACTGCTCCTCCAGTGATACTATGGAAAACAATCTTCTAGAAAAATATAGAAGGTATAATTAATGACTAAAGAATCATATACTCTCAAAGTGAGACAATTTCCCAAGAAATGTGGTAGAATAAGCCTTTTGGTTTCTGATTTTTTTTTCTTAACTTTCCTTGTATATTCTAGAAAGTCAACCCAAATTTAAGAAATTGAAATTTTGAAGTATTAATAATGTACTTCTCTCCCAAAATTGTTTTAATGTAATGATTTTGCCATGTGGATGAATTATATATGTATCTAGAGGCTAAAACCATAAAACAAACTTTTATTAGTAGACATTTGTTGTTCATTTTGTATACCATAAAGCAGCAATCAAAAAGTTTTCCAAACAAATTATTTTATGTATTTTGACTAAATCCAGATTTATCTTCTTAAAATGAAGACCTTTGTTGTAGTTGCATTTGTTCCTCATACGCAGTAGAATGACACAGCCTCTTTGGCTTAGAGGTCGTGTCTCCTTTTTACAACACTTGGAGTGGCATCTCATGCTCATCACTTCAGTTAGATAAGGAATGCTGTCCAGTCACAAAGACTCATGAGATCATGTCCAATCAAGGCATTTAACAATAAATTCACAGCTAGTGAATGGGAATTCTATAAAGCAGTTTCAAGTATTAAGTAGATAGGTAGGTAAGCTTTATTATATTTTTTAAATGTGAAATTTTACAATTGTGAAAATTTACAATTTTACAATGTCAGGATGGATAACACTGCCTTTTTAGTAATGGTAGCCTTCATCCTCTGCATTATGATTGTATAATAATAACATAAAACATACAATAATATGTTATATATATAGCATATATATTTTNTTTACAATGTCAGGATGGATAACACTGCCTTTTTAGTAATGGTAGCCTTCATCCTCTGCATTATGATTGTATAATAATAACATAAAAACATACAATAATATGTTATATATATAGCATATATATTTTATATATATATAACATAATATATAACATATATAATAACATAATTATAACATAATAACTGGGGCTATGATTGCAAACACTTATAAGATGTGCTATGAAAATGTCCTAATCACAAAACACTCAATTTAAAATGAAACAAAATGAATCTATGCTATGCTTTGCTTCATCTTTTGCTGAACTAGTTACAAACAAACCTTTTAAAAACAAGCTTTCAATTTGGGAATAATTTTAGATTTACAGAAAAGTTTCAAAGACAGTTAGGAAAGTCCCCATTTACTCTTCATTTGGTTTCCTCTAATGTTAACATTTGCCAAGGGTACATTTGTTAAAACTAAGAAGTAACCATTGGTACAATGCTATTAACCAAAATTATAACCTTTATTTGACTTTTGCCCATTTCTCCAATATTGCTCTTTTCCTGCCATAGCATCCAATGTAGGACCTCATGTTGCATTTATTTCTTATGTATCTTTAGTCCCCTAGGATTTGTGATGGTTTTCTGTCTTTTTTCTTTTGGAAACTGCTCGTTGCCTCTGTCAGTTTCATGATCTTCTGAGATGTTATTGACAGTAAAATAGCATGTGAATTTCACCTAACTAAAATGTTTATTTGATCCAAAGGCCTGATTTTAAGAATTTGAAAGAAAAAAATGACTGTATTTTTCTCAGTTCTAAACATTTTACTAGAATAGTAATTGTATTCTTTCAACTTGGAATTAATATTGATGAGAAGCAAACATCTAAATTTAAAAGAAAATATAATTTTGCTGAGGGAGGTAATAGACAATAAAATGTATCTATTATAGAAAAAAATCCCCAAAACTTTCTCATTAAATGTGCTTTATCTTTACTTCATTACTAATATTTAGCTTTTATTCTTTTAAAAAGCATATGCCAAAGATAATATCTCATTAGTAATGAGAATAGTATTACCCTATTCTTAGGGTAATAATTAGTAATAAGAATCCATCCAATTTTAGTTTAATCTTCCCCCGACTAGGTTTTTTTGGATTAAATTATCATAAAGAGACAAAATAATGCAAAAAGTGATAAATCTATAAACCTTCCCTAAGATTTCCCATAGAATGATCAACCCAAATGTGCTCTTTATTTTATGCCATGAAATGACATACTGTGTCAAGAACTGAATTTCATCACACATGAGACATAAAACTATTTTTATATCTCTATAAATTGGGTATGAATTATAAAAGTATGCTGGTAAGCTGATCATTTGAAAACACAGAGTCAATTTTCCCTGGAAGACTTTCTCATTATAAAAGAAAGGCAACCATCTTTTTCCGTCTAGCTTTATCAGGTCAGGGGCTATATTCTTGGATGGGTAAGTAATTTCTATTGTACCTACTAATTTCATTTAAAAAGATAACTAGAGAATATTGGAAGCATTATTGTAGAACTGTGTCAAAGACTGAAATATCATTCCTACCTTAGACTGTACCTCAAGATCGAAGCTTTGGATGCTATCTCGAATTAAAATGTTTACATTAAGATTAAAAATCAGTAAAATAAATGTTTGAAATGAAAACCAGACACATAATGAATAATTTTACTTAGACCCACTCTCCAAATGTTGCTAAAGGGCTTGTAAATTTTGCTGTTGTTTAAATAACTAAGTCAAGCCAGTTTTACTTAATTCAGTACATGGAGTATTAATGCGCTGTATGAATGCCCAAGGTAGTACTGGACAGCACAAGGTCTTTAGGAACCATGCTTCTGAGTTTTAAAATGGTGACTAGTTTAGTATAGATTCAACATAAGCATTAGGTGTTCTTTTGACATTTGGGAATCAGCCAATCAACAGGAGGAATAGTAAATTGAATAAAAACTTGAAAGAGACCATGTCTTTTTTTCATCCAACTGTGAAAAACTTTCTTTGTACAATTGTTAAACTTAAGAAACAGATGGTAGATCTGTATCAGTCAGTGAGGGGTTTCTGAAGTACTTTTCTGGATGAATGCCAAGAAACTGGGTTCCTGAGACTTTGCATGGCTCTGGATTTGTTCTGAGCTGTTTAGTGAAGTGATGCCTGGCATTCAGAACCCGGGGAAGGGAGAGCAGTCATTCCCATTGCCTTGCACAGAGATAGAATCAGAGGTGACAGGTCATTGGAAAATCACATCTTGAGAGTTGGTGTCTTTATTTTGAGTTGGTATCTTTTTGAGAGTTGATCACTCATAAGCCTTGCTTTTGATAACATTTCTTTAAATTCCTCCAAGGAACAAAGGGAAGTGCAAAAAGAATACGATAAAATACAGCATTGAATGAGATAAGTGTATTCAAGTTAATGGGCACACTAAATACTGTAATCTGGGAACATAACTCAGATTTCTTTTCTTCTTTGCTCAGTACAAGTTGCATAATCATAGAATATTTATGTAAAAATCAGAAATCAAGGTCAAGAGGGTAGGCATATTTAGATTCTTACCCTATTCATAATTAACAATAAAATAAGATTTTGTGTCCCGATTAAAAGAATGGATGGCTCAGCCCGCATAACCTCTTAAATTAGTTTTATCTATAATTGGATTTCTGAATCTCTTTTGAAAATTACTACCATTGATGGTCACTGAGTGAAAAAAGCAGAAGGATAGACTGGTGTTAATTGTAATGAACATTTATCCAACATTACCTGTGGGCCTGCTGTCCATTTTAAATTCTAAAAGCCTTTTACAACCTGCTGATACATAGCCTCATCTCCAACCTTGCATTCCTAAGTTCCACTCTGCATTCCACAAATGGGATTAATCACCTACTGACAGCTCTATAATAATTCCTGTCACCTGAGGATAATGTTAAAACTTCTCAGTTTATAAGAGAGGGCCTTCATTATCAGCGTCACATTTATTTTCCAGAAAGATTTCTAGCACCCTTCTACCTTACATCTTGCTTTTCAGCCAGGAAGAACAACTTTTACTTTCTGAAATGTACTGGATTCTCAACGTTGGGCCACATTGCTTTTTTTTTTTTTTTTTCTAAAAGACTCATCATTTTCCTTTCCTACCTCACTTAAACATATCCTTCTTAACTTAGACATTACTTATTTTGGGGAAGTCTTCCATTATTACCCTAATAATAGAGTAGGCATTCTTCCTCCCTGCTTCCATAGAAAGTAGGAAACGATTGCACTTTCACATTGTAATGTGGCTACAGTATGACCAAAATGATTAAATTTAAACAATACTGTGTGGATTCAAATTTTTTCTCAGCTATGCACAAGTAAAAGCCTCCTGCATGTATTACTTTATCTAATCCTCATATCAACTCATATATAAACTAGATTTTATGATTATGGCTCTAAAAACAAGGAGACTAAACCTCACAAATATCACTTAACTTGTACAAGACCTTAGTTGGCTGAGCTAGGATTCAAAACTATGTCATTCCGAGGACAATATAAAGTCCAGCTCTTTATTTCCACATAGGGATGTATATTTCCAGGTACAGTTTTACATTTTGTTCTTTATTGCATGAACATAAATGTAGATACATATGAAAATTCAAAAGCACATGAAAATGCCAAGAGGAAATGCAATACCATCTTATGAAATGAGAAATTACACATATCTTACAGTGAGTTTCAAAATTATATTGCTCAAAGTATTTTTACTGTGGAACCATAGGCACAAACTATACTAAGAGTAAATCCAAAATTTTTTTTGTCCTTATATAAACTAACTACTGTGTAGGATACAAGTGATGCTGATTTCACCAGTGCCTTTAAGAAGGACAAATCAAATTAAAAAGTCAAAATGCCTGAAGGTGATAATCTAGATGGTAGTAACAATAACAATAATTACTACCATTTATAGAACTTTTTGATCTTGTTCACTCAACATTTCTATTTTTATTAAATTATAAGCAAAGAGCAGAATTAACCCAACATTCAACAACTCCAGATCAGCTTTTCTTACCCCCATGAAGAGCTATCAATTTAACAACTACAGTTGCAAGGATTCCTAATAAGCTGTCAATGAGCACTGCTGCCAGTCTAGATGGCCATGCCCCAAAAACAGCAAAGCCACTCTCCCTAATGCTTTTTCCAGGATTGCTTTTTAAAGGGACCAGAGCAAGATACTGACGCCTATTAAGGCATCTGAGATGCACCGTGTTGGGGTTTAGCCTCCATGCCAGTCAGTCTCTGGTTTTCTAGGTCAGCGATAGCACCATAAAAACACGCTGAGTACAATTCTGGTCTCAGGATCACAAAGACAGAGAGGCGACCTATCCTTTTCCTTTTTTTTGGGGGGGGGGGCGTGGGTGGGTAACCTCCCTTAAAGATTCTTTGATGCTTTGCTCTATTACTGTAGGCCTGGTCTTTTTTCCCCCCGTTTTTTCTTTTTTAAACTCTGCATTGCTATTTTCATATTAATTTGATGACCTCATCACAGTACCAAAATATTCCTCAAAATAGAGTTCCACTTTGATCAAAACATAAACCAGAGTGAGTGAGTGACTAGAATTATAAAGGCCAGGTAGCAGGAAAAGTTACCCTAAACCATCTGACTGCTCATGTCTTGCCTGTGCAAAGGAGAGCCGGAAGAGGAGAAATCTATTATACATGCAACACTGAACTGGAGAACACGGCTTGGGGCCTCTGGGACAGTTCAGGTCCCTGAGCTGCCCCCTACTTCCCAGACAGCTGCTCCTGCAGTGCAGTTTGGGCACAAAGTCGTCCCACTCAGCCTGGTAATGCTTGTTGGCCACTGGGGCCCTGAGCTCGTTTTTTTTTTTTTTTGAGACTGAGTCTTGCTTTGTCGCCAGGCTAGAGTGCAGTGGCCCTATCTCGCCTCACTGCAACCTCTGCCTCCCGGGTTCAAGCCATTCTCCTGCCTCAGTCTCCCGAGTAGCTGGGACTACAGGCTGGCGCCACCATACCCAGCTTTTTTTTTTTTTTTTTTTTTTTTTTTTGTATTTTTAGTAGAGACGGGGTTTCACCACGTTGGCCAGCATGGTCTTGATTTACCGACCTCGTGATCCACCGGCCTCAGCCTCCCAAAGTGCTGGGATTACAGGAGTGAGCCACCACGCCCGGCAGAGCTCGTACTTTTGACAGAAGGATGCCGTTTTGAATTTGCCACCATGGCCTCCAGATCCATTGCTGAGGATGGGCTGGTCACACTTCAGCAGCCTGTCCTGCTTGTAAACCAGGCAGGCATAGCAGTGGAGGCCTGTGCCCTCCGGAGGCCCCGAGCCCACGTAATGGAGAGGGCTGTGCCACTGCTGATGTCATTGCCCTTCATGTTGACCACCAGGAAATGACGCCATTCCGTGTACTGGGACTCTTTGCTGCCGGGAGCATCGGGTTCTGTTAGGACGAAGGTGTAGAGTTTCCTTTAATCAAGATCATCCCATGAAATGCTGGTGGGTCTGTTAACCTAGGTGGGCGTCAGCACTTTGCCCAGCTCGTCCAC
This sequence comes from Rhinopithecus bieti, assembly GCF_001698545.2. NCBI lineage: Eukaryota > Metazoa > Chordata > Mammalia > Primates > Cercopithecidae > Rhinopithecus > Rhinopithecus bieti. The sequence goes on from NW_016812542.1 coordinate 979,583, forward strand.
CGCCGCCCTGGCGTAGGTGACATGCAGCGAGTGCTGCGGCTGCCTGTCCACTTCCTGCAGGCTCAGGGGCCTGAATCGCTTGCTGAGGTCCGCCTGGCATGGCTGCGCAAGAGCGGAGCGCGCAGCTGGGAGTTCTACTAGGCCAGGCGCAGGCGCAACGGCGACTCCGAAGCCTCTGAAAACTAGCCGGGGAAGTAAGGGCTCATTTATAGGATTTTAAAAATATTACTAAAGGCTTCACAAACTGTCTTGTTTGATAGCCACAACATTGGGAGGCCGAGGCGGGCAGATTACTTGAAGTCAGGAGTTCGAGACCAGCCTGGACAACATGGTGAAGCCCTGTCTCTACTAAAAATACAAATATTAGCCAGGTGTGGTGGTGCATGCTTGTAATCCCATCATCTACTCAGGAGGCTGAGGCAGGAGAACCGCTTGAACCCGGGAGGCGGCGGTTGCAGTGAACTGAGTGCCACGGCACTCCAGCCTGGGCCACAGAGCAAACTCTCTCATAAAAGAAAAAAAAGAAAAAAAAAAAAAAAAAACTACGACAGTCTCCTTTTAACTGAAGAGGAATGATGTAAAGTTATATAAAGTTCAGAGGAATTGATGTAAAGTGAATAGTAAAGAGTTTGGAATCTACTAAAATATTTTAACAGGAAAGAGACACATCAGTGCATTTTACAAGTAGATCAATGTGGCAGTATCTAGCATGCATGGGGAAGGGATGGAGGAAGTTGTCAGTTTAGAAACTGAGTATAAACATTGTTGAAATAGGACATGATAAGTACCTGGACCAGGGTAAAGGCAATGGAAAGTAAAAGGAAGCCACATACCACAGATACTAGGAATTCAAGAACTATGTACCGAAATTCAGGAGAATGATGTGAAATGGATGCTCTGAATCCTCTATTCCCAGGAGGCAGCATTATGGAGTTAGGAGGAAATGCAGGAGCTTTGGATTCTAGTAGACCTGGGATTGAGTTTTTGCACTGTTACTCTATATTCGAAGCAATATATTTAAACAAGCTGTGTCTTCCTTTTGTCCTTTATAAAACAAGAATAATAATGCTTATCACATAGAAATATTATGAGGATTATATATGATAATGTATCAAATAGTAGGTATTCGGTAAATGCTCCTTGTTTACTAAAGATCGAGAAACCACTTTCTGATGTATAAAGGGATGAAGAGCTGGCCCAATATGAATTTTCCCAAATAAGTTAAATGAAAAGGATCTCATTATCCTTTTCAGGATTTATTATTTATGAATGTTAATATGTTATTTTAATATTTTCCATCTTATGAAATAATTATTTAGTCAGAACATAAGACAATTGATAGGAATACACAGCATGGAAAATGGTTACCAACTAGGGCTGCAGGGTATCAGGGAATGTAACAAGGCAGCAAGATGTTTCTACACGTCTTTTTTTTCAGGCATTGTCTTTCATGAGACTATCAAGTGTGTATCTAGGAAGCTGTTCAACTTAGCGCAGTGCATTTGCTTGCAAAGGGTGCAATGCCATGTTTCCTACTGATAGGGTCGTATTTCATATGTGCTGATAATGTCTCTGAACAAATAGGAAATATCCTTGCCTAGACTATATTTTATCATTTCATTATCTAGTGGTAAAGGAATGTGAGTTCTGTTTACAAATAAACACTTGGTCTTACTTTTTTCTTGGTGATCTATTTTCTCCAAGTTTCATAATATAATGAATTAATAAAGTTTAATTGCTGGCCAAATCAACGGTGACTTTTTATGTTTTTAAATATAAGATTGGGTTTAACTTATTTTTGTCATTAAAATACCATTTGTGAGTGCTTTTCAAAATGAAGTGCTTCTGAAATAAAACACATAATAAAACTAACCTTACTTTTGAAATACATTTCTATTGAAGCAAACACAAATCAATCTGGAAATTCAGCATTTTGTAGCAGTTAAATGTATAGTCAGGCAGCTTCAACGTCAACTAGAGAAGTTGTGGTTTTAACCCCGAGATAGGGCTGATTATGCTGGTGCTATGGCAACCTATTGCACCATTTGGTAGCGCCTGTGTGCTTAACCGCATGAGCTGCGCCTCTTCCTTTCCTATAAAGACTCAGAATAAGAAAAACAGAAGTACACCGAAGAGAAGAAACCACAAGAGCAGTCAAGACACTGCTGTTAGCTTTTAGCTGTGCAAACAGCAGTCTTATGAGAACAACACATTGAAAACCTCTTCTATTTGAAAGTGTAGCTTTTCCCATTATGCCTGGGTTCCTTTAATGATTTTGAAAGTAAACCAAGTGTTTCTGTTCAGAGTTTTCATTAAAGGGAAATAAGAAGAAATAAGCAGTGCATTTATCAGCCTTTGCTTTTGTTATTCTCGGCTTTTAGGAATGGAAGGCTTTTGTGCAGCCTCAGCGGACGTTTGATTCTGTTTGTGAGATGGGAGATTAGTTTCTGTTAGGTGCACTCCCTATAATCTAACATTTATTTTCTGTTAATTTTTTATTATATTGTAGTTAGTTCACAAAAAAAGTACAATTTTAATTTCTCACCTGGCTCATTTAGAAAGGGTTGTGGTTTATGCTGTAAACACATTTCTACAGAACTAGATTAAATTCACAGACACTCACTGTCTTAGCACTGTTTATTTTCTATGGGGAGCTTCATTCACCTATTCTTTCCCTCACTCCACTTCTTTTACAAGGTGTAGGTTGATCGGCAAAAGCTTTTGTTTGTTTTGCTTTGTTTCAAAGCACAGACATAATAAAATCATGACTTTTTTAAGCATGTTCTGTTTTTCTTTCCTTAAAGATTTGGGTAAAAATACTGAAGGACAGACAAGTTCATGCTACCATTTTGTCAGCCATAGGCCTGTTCACTTTTCCTCTCCTGTTTTTCTGAAATATAAGAATCTACCCCTTTTGTAGTCATTGTCCAGCAGTTTGCACTTTTTAACAATAAATTTTAATGTGTGGTACTCTGAATCCCATTTTGATGGTTATACATAATATTTACTCATTTTTGAGTCCCTAATAGTTCTTTAGCACAAATACTGGATTTAGCATTAAATATTTTTTCCTTATAGTGCAATGTAGTTGAACAAGAATGTGGGTTTTTAGAGTCAGACAGATCTGCATTTAAATCTAGACTCATTTTGCTACAAGTTCTTTAGCATTGCATACACGTATTTATGATTTTGAACTTTCATCTGTGAAAAGAAGAGAATACCGTCTACTTTGTAGGATTTCTACAATGATTAGATAAAATAATATGTAACAGTATTTAAGACAGTGTCATCCACATAGTAGCTGCTTATTAAATAGTAAACACTGTTGATAGCACTAAATACACTAATAAAATATTTGACCACCTATGCAAACATCTTTTGATGATTCTTTGTTCTTTAACGATGTTCACAACCGATCCTAGAGGAAGCAAAGAGCTACAAAAATGTATACTTACTAAGGGATTAATATAATTAAATGGTTTTTGCTATCTGAAGTATATTGCATAAATCAGGTATATATCCTTGGATTTAGGTAAATGAAAACATACATTTTCATAAGAAGCAAAAATACAATTAATATGGGAATAAACCTATTCTGGAAAATGTTTAAAAAGAGAATATGGATAAGGAAGCATCTTTCTCAGTTGTTCTTAACCCTTGTTTCCATCACAATCACCATCAAAGCTTTAAGAAAATACCAATGCACAGATCACGCTACCCCACAAATCTACTAAATCAGATTTTCCAGAGTTGGAGCCCAGAAATATACACCTTTAATCATATTTAAATATGCCCAGTCAGGATCAATACAAATAAAGGATTGATATTTTACCTTACTCAGGATAATAATACTGGTTACACATACACAAATATACATAACTGATAACAAGCCAGAATTTTGTAAACTATGTTCTCAGAAACGTTGCAGTTACATTGTACAAGTGTCCTGTAGTATGTCCATGGGAAAAAATGAGTTTGTGGCAAATACTTTTAGGAGATCTTGAGCTAAACAAAGTGACATAAGTTTCTCTATGCTTTTAATATATTAACACACTTTATAAATATCTCCAAAGGTTATGTAGCATGAATTACTTCTGAAACAGATTTGACTATGGGATATTTAAAGGCACACATATCTAAATCAAAGACTTCAATCTGACCATCATTACACAGGAAGTGATAATCATTTTCCCCCTGACTTGTAGATAAATATTTTAAAACAGAAAAAAAGCAGTGTAACCGATTGTTCTTAGATGGTTATCTAGCAACCTTTATAAAATTTTGTCATTAATTGTTTTGTTAATCAACATGCCTGAAATATATAACATGATGTTTTAGGCCAGGTATAAAATACCTACAAATGCATTCCTAGTTTTAGAGGTGTGTGTTTACAAACTCATATGTATTCACAAGCAAAAAATATTATTTTAAATATTGGACATCATAATTCACTGGGAGACAACCAGATATGATTGCTATCTTTAAAATTTTTTCATTATTTGATTTTATTCCTCTCATGACCCCCAAAACTTGCCTTCTTTATCCTCAGTTCTGCTTTACATAATGATATTTTTATTTATCATTTGCATTATTATTTAAAATGTATGTCTATAATTTGAAAGTTTAAATAGTACTGTAAGGCCTAGAGTAAATAAGAACAGTCTTTTGCTCCCACCCCTCTCTTGATATTTTGTGATTTTTAAATGTTATCTTTTATTGTAGTGCTCTTTCTTTAAAAAAAAAAAAAGATTTTTGCTAGTATCTGTTGACTTCTTCTCTTGATCTTGAAGTGTTGCTTTTTATAACCTCTTGCTCTTTGTTCAGGGATGCAATGTTTTATCATTTCCGAAAATACGAATTGTAGTTGGTTATCCTTTCTTTTGCTCCTTGCATTGCCTCATTCTCCCAAGTCCATCTTTTGTTTATTTGAGCTCCATCTTTATTTCTTATTAGAGGCTTTGGTCTAGTGTTTCGTGGATGTCCATTTGTATTTAATAAAAGGCCTCAACAAAGGGATGTTGAAATTCTCTGGACATTGGTGGAGCTCATAAATTCACGTGCCTTAACTAGGCTGAATGAAATCAGAAAGGCACTAAACTCACTGAGTCTTAGTTTCCTATCGAATGAACTGTGTGTCAATAATCACTAAAATCCTTTGCTTCTGTCTGAGTAGAAATCTTTGGAATTATTTTCTGATGATAAGCAGAAAGTGCTTTACTCACGAGATTCCAAACATAATATTAATATATGCAATATTTTAACATAAAGTCTACATAAAGAATAAGAAAATTATTAAATAGACACTACTTCAAATCTAACACTTGCCTCATGTGTGCCTGTGAGCAATTTACTTACATTTACTTAACTCTTTTAGGTCCCAGTTTCATTCCCTATAAAAAAGGATAAATAATGCTAACTCATTGACTTGCTGGGATGTTTAAAGGAAAAAAATACATATATATATTATATATATACACACACACATATATAAAGAGGTGTGCATAATGTCTGCTATGTAACATTTCAGTAAACTGTTGCTATCATTATTATATTTACTGATTAAGCTAATGGAGGGTAGAAAAGACTGTTTCCTGTGGTTTTCTGAAATCATAACACCTGGTTTGTCACTGCCCAGAGTGCTTACTCCATAAATACTTGATAATTTAATATGATTTGTTAGAGTTATTGTCTGTGGATCATATAGCAGATTTCCAGCATAAAGAAAAGTGTAATTCTCTTATTTTTATTGTATACTTTATTATTATCATGCATTGCTAAGAAAGGAAAGCCATACATATCTGTTTCAGCTGACCCTTATTTTTTGTCTTGATTTGCTTTTTTCCACTTTTGTACAGCCTTTATGTTTATGCAGGTCAAGTATGCATTCTCAACCTTCAAAACATGCTATCATTCATTTTAGGGCAGATGCTGAGAATAAGTATTTATTTCATCTATTCTATTTTACCCTTCTGCCCTTGTACTTTTCCCAGATTTGCAGAACTAGACAGGTTTAAATTCCCTTGGAAATAGCATCCCATTTTTTTTTAGGGGGTAGGGAGAACGGGTGGTATTTAAAGCCCAAGTATGTCTTTTGAAATGCCGTTTTCACTCAAATTGATTCCTAGTTTTTGCTGAAATCTCTGATCGGGGACTTAGGGGTGTGACTTCAAGGTAACTTTGATTTGTCATCATTTAAACATTTTAAGTTGTAAAAGAAACATATTGGGAAAGGTAAATTCAGTAACAATACATGTGTTAGAATAACACAGCTTTGAAGATCAAATGTTCTGTTATCTACATTTTCATCTGTTTAATGTATCTAGTCAATTCCATTGGTGATTCACAACAGGATTATAATGGGAAAAAGAGCTCTTAGATAATTTACAGATTTTTAGTGCTATGGTGCCACCTACTGAAATATTACTAAATACTCCTTTGACTAGCGAAAACACAAGGCTTTTAAGTTTAAAAAAATATAAAAAAATTCATCCCTAGAAAATAAATATTTAAAGACACACATATCTAAATCAAAGACTTCAATCTGACCATCATTACACAGGAAGTGATAATCATTTTCCCCCTGACTTGTAGATAAAGTGTAGAATGTAGTAACTGTAATATGTAGAACACTAGATATTTTACTGTGTTTTATTTCATATTGATTTGATGTGTTCATAGAATTTGAGAGAAAGCTCAGTGCAGCTCATACTTTGATAAACAGTGGTGCCTTCTCTTTATTGTCACACACCTACACATGTGCCCTCTTAATTTCCATTGCTATTTCACATATTTTTCTTTACCTATTTTCCACACCTTCCCAGTATTGTTCATAAAGAATGTTTACATATATTGTAGTGTAATTTGTATTTAATAATCTCCAAATATTAAATATATATTTTATTGTGCACTAGTTATTAAGTACTTTATGCAAAAATTTTATTTGCTCTTCCCAGATCTATTTGACTCCACTAAGAATATATTCTCACTTTTAAGTAATACAGGAACTAGGGTAGAGTACAAGGCTGCCTACATACATAAAACAAATTAGGTAGCTACATCAGTTCATTTGTTTTGCACTGGACAAGCAGAATAATATTTAACCATATACTCCAGTCTAAATGGATAGGTCATGAAATAGTTGAATATCTTATACGACCAATCTTTTTTGTTGTTGTTTTTTGGTTTTGAGTCAGGGTCTCACTCTGTCACCCAGGCTGGAGTGCAGTGGCACCATCACATCTCACTACAGCCTCAACCCCCACTGCTGGGCTTAGCCTCCCAAGTAGCTGGAACTATAGGCGCACATCACCACACCTGGCTGATTTTTGTGTTTTTAGTAGAGGTGAAGTTTTACATGTTGCCCAGCCTGGATCACTTGGCTCAAGTGATCCACCTGCCTCTCCCTCCAAAGTGCTGGGATTCCAGGTGTGAGCCACTGCGCCTGGCCACAATGGATCTCATCAGGTCTTTTTTTCTATCAGTGAAGATTCAGCACAGTAGCTTCTATCTATGATTTTGGTAATGTTTGATATTGTTTGCACGTATGAAGTGCAACAGACAATTGAAGTCATTGCTCATGTAGTTTAGGAAGAATTAAAATATGATAGAGACATTAATAAATTATTGCAGATATTTGGTTGGATAGTTTTCTCTAAGTAGTTAAGTACCTTCACCTACCCCCTACCTTATTTAATATAAAGGCATTCTCCACCAAAGTATTTGTTAGTGTATTGCTAACATTGATATAAAAATCATTAGATGAGTTGATTCCAAGTCTTTGCTACTGTGAATAGTGACAGACTGTATTAAGAAAATGTGGCACATATACACCATGGAATACTATGCAGCCATAAACAAGGATGAGTTCGTGTCCTTTGTAGGGACATGGGTGCAGCTGGAAACCATCATTCTCAGCAAACTTTCGCAAGAACAGAAAACCAAACACCGCATGTTCTCACTCATAGGTGGGAATTGAAAAATGAGAGCACTTGGACATGGGAAGGGGAACATCACACACTGGGGCCTATTGGGGAGGGGCGAGAGGGGAGGGATGGCATTGGGAGTTATGCCTGATGTAAATGACGAGTTGATGGGTGCTGACGAGTTGATGTGTGCAGCACACCAACATGGCACATTTATACATATGTAACAAACCTGCATGTTGTGCACATGTACCCTAGAACTTACAGTATAATTAAAAAAAAATACAAGAGCAAACACACACACACACACAAAATCATTAGATCACTTTTGGGGGGCATGTCCTTTGGATGTTATGTAGGTGTTTTAATTGAGCTATTTTATATAGGTCATGTTTAGTGTGTTCCTACTTTAAGACTGCTAAAATTTTAATATTAAAAGATTGAAAACATAGACTTATGTAATCTAGTGCACACGGCTTGTTAAAATTGATATGTTGCTTCAAGTTGCATCACTCTAGTGTCTACATTATATTCTTAAGGGTATTGGCTTAAATTTTGAAGTAGTTTTAACTTAAAATTTTATTTTAAATTGATTCTATGTGTTTTTTTCAAGGACAAAAACACTTTTATGTCATGTATCATGTTGACTAAAAGTGTTACCAAAACTAAAAATCTGTTTATAGGGATTTTATGACCATGAGGACAAGTGAGTTTAGTCTTACACTAAGTCTAAACAGTGATGCTGAAGTCTTGGAATTTTGTTTTAAAAAGACAAAATGGTGTGGGGCAGGTGCGCGCGCATGTGTGTGTGTGTGTTCATGTGCGTATTTGAAACAGTATATAAAAATGAAATAAAACATAGATTACAATGTTTTAGTGTAGCCTAAAAAATCACTCAGTGGAGGAATTTAGAATCATAGCCAGTGATAAATCGGTGTACAAATAAACACATATTCAATTCAAGAGGCCTTTATGGGAAGTAACCATGAACACAGAAGAAAGGAAAATGTTAGATCTTTAGATATTAAGCTATTTTCCAAGGATATTAAATTTTGCTGCATTAAAGATGAAAAGATTTGAGGAAATTTTGAATATGAAGCAATGATGAGTTCAGAAAAAAAAAAAAATATGCCTGTTATTCTGTCCTCTAGCTCCAGAAACCTCTTAACATCTAAACAAAAAGTCTGTAAATTTTAATAATTGTGCTTGATATTAGTGTGGTTTGGTTGACTTTCCTGTCAAAACAATATTCTGGAATAAATTAAGTCGACACACCTCTGAGTTTTCTCTAATATTTGTTTGTACCATTATAGAGCATTCACTCAGCATATTATTATTTAATCTGCATATCTATTTTTAGGGTCAAGGTTATTTTAGCATTTGTAGCACTACTAGTAATTTACTTGCAGTCAAATTATGATTAAGATGCATTTTTATTTAGCTTATGAGTTTTTAATAAACACCTTCTCTAAAGATTTTCATGCTTAAAATTTCATACGAAGAGGAAAGGCTGTCAAGACAAGTTGATGGGAAAAGAGGGATGCCTGATAAGTGAGAGTATGGTCTGTAAAGTCAGACAGGCTCAGGTTCAAGTCTGGCTCGCATATACTAAACTGGCCTTGTGAACTTGGCCAAGACGCTTGACTTTTCTAAGCTTCTTAGGGTTTTTGTGATGCTTAAGAAAAAAAACATAAGCAAAAGACTTAGTATAGTGCCTGGCACCCAGTAAACACTCAATACATATTAACAATTAATAATAATAAAATATCATTTTTAAATTATTATTTAAAAAAGTAAATCATTAGAGACAGTCTTCTCCATTTTGGTAATTTACCTCTTGTCCTTCTTTTCAGAAGTTAGATTAAAATACTATACATCATGTATTTCTTTTAAAAAACTCATTGCTTTTGGATCACTTGGAAGTTTATTAATCTCTCTGAGACATGGAACATGTATGTAGTCTGATGAATAGTGTACTGGTTGGAAACAGTTCTAGTATATTTACTCAGGTATTCACAGTTCTTTTGTTCAAAAAGAAATAGCTTCACATAGTGTCCCAGCATTTTTCTTCTCATTTCTGTAGTAAACAGATGATGAATTATAATTTTCTTTTATGACGCTCTATAGAATTGGTGCTACACATTTTGGTGACAACAAGGTAGTAAATCAGAACAATAGAATATAGTGGTCTGTGGAATTAGTGGTGCAGGTAACATTAAGATTCCTCTTTTCTCTGTCATCAAATTTACTTTCTGATTTCTCCTCTGTATTAATTGATCCAATGGCTTCCATCATTCTGAGGAAAAAGTTCAATCTCCTTTTCAAGGTCTACAATGCTTGCTCCTTGACTCTTCTTCTAAAGCTGTTATCATCAGATCTGTTTGGTTTCTCCTTTGCACTTACTCATGCTTAAAAGAATCCAACAATTACTTATGAATCACTTCTTATACACAAAACTCTTGGCTACAGCTGCTTCTCTTTCTCTCCTCCTCTTCCTCTTATTATGTGATTCATGTTGATGTTGATGGGAGCAATTTTGATTATTAGTCTTAATCAGGTGTATCCATGACTGAAATGTCTTTGCAGATAACTGGATATATGTCTCTTATGGATTATAAGCTTTTCCAGGGCAAGGATCATGGTTTGATCATGTTTGAACCTAGTCTCTAACAGCATGCCAGCACAAAAATATATGTTTCTTGAACCTAAGTGAACTAAATTAACTTGTTTCAAGTTCCAAGGAATTAGGTGCTTGTATGAGAAGGGGCATATCAACATAATTTTAGATACTTAAGAGCTCATGTATTTCTCAGATAAAGAAGATATATGTGTTGTATAAAGTATGTTCACACACTCAAAAGCAACTTGGATATTTTAAATTTGGCGATATGCTGTGTTCTTCACAAACAACAAAGGACACTTCCTTTCATTTCAAACATGAGAGGTATTAGTTACTACTATACTAATTTTTTTTCTTATTACCACTTTTGCAAACCAACACAATTCTAAGACCTTAATTTAGAGAGAAATAAGAACAAATAAGAAGAGTGAGAACACTGTTAATGGGAAAATAAACATAATAATAGTTTACATGAAACAGAAAGATAAAAGTTAACTAGATAAGAAAAGGGACAAAATACAAACAATATCAATTAAAACAATATTTAAGTTATGAATTATTAAGAAAAATAGAGAAATACAATGAGAAAATAAGAAAGTAAATATGTTAATAATTATGTATCACCCATCAATGATATAAAAATACATTTTACTTCAAGGAATAAGCCAGGGAATGTCATTGAAAAATACTGAGTGATGCTCCTCTGATGGCAACTCTGAAGGAAGAAAATGTTTTCACATCAGTTTGTTCTCAGAAGATAAAATATAAAGGCAGGAAGTCACCTTAAGTATCAGCTAATTCACTCTTCCATCTGATCTCTGATTCCCTTTAACAATCTGAGTTTGCTGTCATTTGGAAAAGAACTTTAGAATCTTTTAAGTAGGCATTTACTAAGATGAGGGATGAAAACATTGCACTTCACTATAGACTGAATCTAGTTCACATCATGCCAAGAAAGCTGCTCTTTTCAACATTTCCACAAACCCAGATGATAAATCCAGTTGACCCGTGTTAATCTCCCATGTTTACCCCGCATGTTAATCCCCGCATTATTTGACTTCAACCACTTCCTTCTTGAAACACCCTCTACTCTTTATTCCTGTTTGCTACAGTTTTTCTCCTACTTGGAAAATTTGATTACCTATGCTGGCTCTCTCAATATTCACTGAACTTCAGCATTCTATCTTGGACGCTGTTGTAGGAAGTCAGGGACCCCGGATGGAGCGACTGGCTGAAGCCATCGCAGAAGAACATAAATTGTGAAGATTTCATGGGCATTTATTAGTTTTCCATACTAATAATTTTATAATTTCTTACGCCTGTCTTTACTGCAATCTCTGACAAATTGTGTAGATTTCATGGACACTTACCACTTCCCCAATCAATACCCTTGTGATTTCCTATGCCTGTCTACTTTAATCTCTTAATCTCATCATCTCTGTAAGCTGAGGAGGATGTATGTCGCCTCAGGACCCTATGATCATTGCATTAACTGCACAAATTGTTTATAGAGCGTGTGTGTTTGAACAATATGAAACCTGGGCACCTTGAAAAAAGAACAGGATAACAGCAGTGTTTGGGGAACATGAGAGATAACCTTAAATTCTGACTGCCAGTAAGCCAGGCAGAACAGAGCCATATTTCTCTTCTTTCAAAAGCAAATAGGAGAAATATCAGTGAATTCTGTTTCTCATCAAGGAGCATCCCTGAGAAAGAGAATGTGCCCCTGAGGGTAGGCCTCTAAAATGGCCGCTTTGGGGGTGGCTGTCTTTTACTGTCGTAGCCAAAGGGATGAAATAAGTCCCAGTCTCCCTTAGGGTTCCCAGGCTTATTAGGAAGAGGAAATTCCCACCTAATACATTTTGATCAGACGGGTTGTCTGCTCTCAAACCCTGTCTCCTGGTAAGATGTTATCAATGACAATGCGTGCCCAAAACTTCATTAGCAATTTTAATTTTGCCCCTTCGTGTGGTCCTGTGATCTCGCCCTGCCTCCATTTGCTTTGTGATATTTTATCACCTTGTGAAGCATGGGATCTCTGTGACCCACACCCTATTCGTACATTCCCTCCCCTTTTGAAAATTGCTAATAAAAACTTGCTAGTTTTATGGCTCAGGGGGGCATCACGGAACCTGCCGACATATGATGTCTCCCCCGGACACCCAGCTTTAAAATATCTCTCTCGTACCCTTTCCCTTTATTTCTCGGACTAGCCGGCACTTAGGGAATTAGAAAAGAACCCACGTTGAATATCAGGGTTGGGGTTCACCCGATAGGACTCTTCTCTTTTACATAGTTTGGTGATCTCCTTCACCTCCGTAGCTGTAAAATGTATCTGTATGCTGATCTATAGCATCAACCCACATGTATAGCATGAGCTACGAACCTCTGTGTTCAAATGCTATTAAACATTTTCACATGGAATCTCAAGCAAATTCCAGTTCACCTCTCACTACTCATTGTTTATTATTTCTTAAGTTCAGTGAAACTACAACTCACTAGCATGTTAAACTATCAGTCGAGATATTTTCCATATTACTCTTTCTCCTTTATCCTCACTTGCAAGGATTTACAAACTCTTGGTGATTCTTAGGTGTTTCATAGGTCCTTTTACCCCATCCTTTCTTTTGGGGTACAATTCTTATTATGTAGGACATCATCTCTGTCTGTTTTGCTTTGGTTTTAGTCTCCTGATTTTCCTGCCCCCATCTTTGCTCTCTAATAATCCATTTTCCATTTCCTGAAAGGTTGATCTAAAATTTAAATGTTTCTTCATTAGGCCTCCCGTTAAAGACATCCCTGTAATGGATATCTAAAGCCTGTAAGATAAATCCCAGCTTCTTATTCCTCTGGGACCAAGCTAGCTATATGCAATCCTGTAGGTTGTAGCTTAAATGCATCCAAGAAACCCTCTGTATCAACTCCTCTACCAGCCAACCACCAACCCTGGAAATATAAATAAGATGATCCTGTTATGTGCTCCTTTAGCACATTCTGTCTCACTTGTCATCACGCTGTATTGATTGTCTTTGTTCATATCTCACACTAAATTGAGCTCATTGAGGGCAGGGAATTTTTATATGTTGGTCATATTATATCCCTAGCATGTAGCATAATATCTAGCACAAAATAGGTGCTCAATTAATCATCATTATCTAAATAAATGAATGCATTTGGGAAAAAATGTTTCAGAAGTTTTTCAAAAGTCTTTTGCAGGTTTGAAATTAATCCTGATAGTGATCCTTTAATCTGTTATGTTTCTGATTTAGCCTGGGTATTCAAAAAATAAATAACATAATTTTGACATATTTGGGCTTTGTAAACATGATATTAAGAGAGGGAATATAGTTTCATTAGGGTAAAAGCTACTGAAAATTGCCACTTGGTGAATGTTCTATCATAAGCTTGAGGTACATGTAAAAATATAATATATGTTTACATGAATATGAATGAAATTTGAAATTTTCTTAGAGATTTTGTTTCTTCTTTGCAGGGCAAGGCTCAACACCTTCCCCATTGGTAAGAATTAATATTTGCATTTTACTAATTTTTTATTCTTGTTGCAAAACTTATATATTTAATAACAATTTTCTATTATTATCACTGAAATTATTTTAAGGTTCCTTTTATAATCATGAATGATTCTTGACATTCACTTGTTCTTAAACTTTCTGCTTATATGTTATAAAGTTTAATAACTACATAAACATGCTATTAAATTTATATATATGTTTGTGTATAAATAGTAACTTTCCCTAAACTTGACAGTAAATCACACAACAGGTTTCTACTCTCTTTTAATATTTTAAGACTACAAATAAATGCATTTAAGTTAGATCACAAAATTGTATAGTCTGAAAGCAGGTTAAGAGTTGTCTATCTATGTTACAGATATGTAGATAATAGATTTGTATATGTCTATATTTCTTTAAGAGTATGGTACTTTTCTCAATGGTATACAAAACGTTTGAGACTATTAAGATATTTTTAAATAATAATTTTCAAATTCTACTGAACAATTCAATTAATAGTCCTAATAAATGTCTTGATCCTGAGATAAATTAAATTTAAAAAACGGAGATGCTGCAAATAAATTCATACATAGTACATGCAAAAGAAGAGAGAAAATTAAATTGCAGATGGTTAAAAAATCACATCACTTAAATGATGTTACTGAAAATGTATTATTTATTTCCTGCATAATCATATGGTTGACAGTATGCATTAAGAAGGTAAGTAAATTTATGAAAGCAATTTTGATTTAATATAGTAATGCACAGTGCCAACTAACGTACATCCAACATATCATGAAATTGGGTTATTAAAATGATTATTTTGTCATTAAATAAAATTCAGTCCAAATGAAGAAAACAAATAACCATGAAAATACTAACAAAAACACTTCTGAATCTGCATAAGAACTATATTTCCTTATTTTTAAAAAAAGTCTAACATAATTTTACAGTTTTTTAGCATGACAGTGATGTTTTATAAATAAATAAAAGTCATTCCTGCATAGTAGATTGTGATTGGTTTATGCCACCTACTCAAATGCAACTTAGTATCTCCAACTTTTACAGAAGATTGATTCATCTCAACCATACCAGCTGGTTATTTTTGCAGAAAAGGGATGGGTATAAAGTAGAATGGGGAGTGATTCTTTAAAATGGCAGATGACTCATCACCTTATTGAGGGAGTTTCTGTTATCTCTGAATTGACTTATAACAAGCCTCCAAGTGATGAAACCCGGTAAGTTAAAACTGTTAACCAAAATACAAAGGAAAGTGATCTCTCCCAAATATTGGCCACAACAATGTCATCAATGGAAACCAGGAGAATTTGCAAAGTGGAGGTTCAAGAACAATGTGGAATTGGCAATTGAGTCAGGTTTTCTAATTTTAAATTCTTATTTGTGAAAGGGAATGTGAATTGAACTTAAGATGTGTGCAAAGGTATGAAGGAGAGTGGTTCTCTGAAAACCTTTCTTCCTACACCTGGGACTGAATTTGCTTGGCTAGAAGTATCTTCAGGAATACTACTCATCAAAATAGCATGGTACTATGTATTAGTCAGGATTCTCTAGAGGGACAGAACTAATAGGAGAGATGTGTATATGAGGGGTAGTTTATTAAGGAGTATTGACTCACAATCACAAGGTGAAGTCCCACAATAGGCTGTCTGCAAGCTGAGGAGCAAGGAAGCCAATCGGAATCCCAAAACCTCAAAAGCAGGGAAGCTGACAGTGCAGCCTTCAGTCAGTGGCCAAAGGCCCGAGAATCCTGGCAAATCACTGGAGTAAGTCCAAGAGTACAAAAGCTGAAGAACTTGGAGTCTAATGTTCAAGAGCAGGAAGCAGCCAGCAGGAGAAAAAGATGAAGACCAGAAGACTCAGCAAGCCCACTTCTCCTACCTTCTTCTTGTGACTGCTTTTTCTAGCCTCGCTGGCAGTTGATTGGATGATGCCCACTCACACTGGGCGGAGGTTGGGGGGATGGTGGGGAGGATCTGCCTCCCCCAGTCCACTGACTCAAATGTTAATCTCCTTTGGCAATACTCTCACAGGCACACCCAGAAACAATACTTTGCATCCTTCAATCCAATCACGTTGACACTCAATATTAATCATCACATACTATTATAAGGAGAATGTTGCATGATTTTCTTTCTGGTCTGTTTGTAATTCACATCTAATAAAAGAATGATAGTGGACGATAAAGGGAACTTGTTGCAACATTTCTCTCAAAGCAAAAGGGATCATTGGAAGCCCGCAGACACCAGAATTGGTTTAACCTAAAAATAACAAATTAATAATTGTCAATCTTTTATAATGACAAAATTACAATTGTCATTATAAAAATCATCTATAATGATGACATTGACTTAATGTGAATAGAAAGAATTCTAAACTCTCTGCTTCCTTCCTCCCTCCCTTCTTTCCTACTTTCTTTCCACTACCTTACTCCCACCCACTTCTCTTTTCCTTTCTTTTCTCCCACCCTCTCTCCCTCCCTTTCTTTTTTTTTTTTTTTTTTTGACGGGGTCTCGCGCTGTTGCCCAGGCTGGAGTGCAGTGGCGCGATCTGGGCTCACTGCAAACTCCGCCTCCCGGGTTCACGCCATTCTCCCACCTCAGACTCCTGAGTAGCTGGGACTACAGACGTCCGCCACCACGCCCGGCTGATTTTTTGTATTTTTTTAGTAGAGACAGGGTTTCACCGTGTTAGCCAGGATGGTCTGGATCTCCGAACCTCGTGATCCACCCGCCTCGGCCTCCCAAAGTGCTGGGATTACAGGCGTGAGCCACCGCGCCCGGCCTCCTCCCTTTCTTTTATTCAATGCAGAGAAGATGAAAAAATATTAAGTTAAACCTGATTTTACACTGAAGACTAGAGGTAGTTACTGTCCTATTACTGTACTTAGTTGGATATGCTGGCATGTAATTATGAGTAAAAGTTTGATGGATTTATTTGTGAGGTATTTGGTTATAAAAATCTAGAGACTAAAGTTGTTCATTGGAAAATAACACACATAACAAGTCTATGATCATTTTGCATTTCTGTAATCACAGAATAGTTCTGCAACATTTCATGTATATTGACATTGCTGAAGTACAATATAATTAAGATGAATTTTTTCTGTATTTAGTAAAATTAACTTTAACTTTGATACTAATGAATAAAGCTGTTTTTAATATTATTTCCATTTTCTTCTCTATTGAGTAATATTGCAATTTTCATTCTTAACTCTTTTCTGTCCTATCATCTCTAGTCCTTTTCTAGTTTCTCTCTCATTCTTTCCCTTTTTCCATATTTATGCCATTGTCTTTTACCCAATCTTGTTGAACTGAATTAATTATTACTTGTTGTGTGATATAGCTCAGTTTTTGCCTAATTAAATATTTTAAATTTTTTTTGCTTTTCAAAAGTAAATATACGTTAAGCAAAATATATATATAT
>NW_016812542.1:997211-1074824 GCF_001698545.2 Rhinopithecus bieti
ATATATATACATATATATATAAATACATCTTTATAATCCCAGCATGCAGAGATCACATGAGTTTTTTCTTTTTTAACAAATTTGATGTATTTTTCTTTTTTTTTATAAAGAAAGCCACTTTTTTTCAGCAAAAGAGTGTGAAAAAAATGTAAAGGACTTTAATCAATAGTGCTAATTTGCCCTGCAGAATTTTTTTTTCCATTGTACACTCATGTCAACTGTGCATAAACTTATTCCACTACTACTTTGTGACATATTTTCCTCTTTTTAAAGAAACTTGAACTGTGGAAATTATTTCAGTATTTTAACTTGTATCTCTTTGTTATCGTGAAGTCAAAGACATTTCTGTAGACTTTGGTTGTTTGTAAACCTAGTTGTGAGTTTCATTTTTCAGTCCTTTACACACATTTTCATTGCTTTGTTTGCATTTAATTTATTTTTTTTAAGAATCCATGAATAGGCCGGGCGTGGTGGCTCACACCTGTAATCCCAGCACTTTGGGAGGTTGAGGCGGGTGGATCATGAGGTCAGGAGATCGAGACCATCCTGGCCAACATGGTGAAAACCCGTCTCTACTAAAAATACAAAAAATTATCTGGATGTGGTGGTGTATGCCTGTAATCCCAGCTACTCGGGAGGCTGAGGCAGGAGAATCGCTTGAACCAGGGAGTCGGAGGTTGCCGTGAGCCATGATCACACCACCGCACTCAGCCTGGTGACAAAATGAGGCTCTGTCTCAAATATATATATATGTATATATATCCATGAATAAATAGAAGTTTTGTCTTTCATTTTTTTATCCTGAAACCCTAGCTCTCCTAAAAACCTTCTAACTTCGCCTTTCTTTATCCTTTTCTTTATCTACAACTTTTTAATTTTTTTAATCATCTTTACCCATTATGCTTCATCCTTCTGAACGCAATTGCTTTGGGTAGGTGAGAAGCTGCTTTCAATTCCATTTCCCCATTTTTATCTTTAGTCAATGTTCTGTAACTTGTTTTAGATCTGTGTCTACATATTATATGTATCTCTGTATGCATCAATATTTGTATATATGCATGTATATTTGTGTATATATATTTATGAATACATATACACACCATATACATATACTTATGTATGGTGTGTGTGTATGTATGTGTAGATATATGTACATACACACTATAATGAACTGGGGAGTTAGTATACTGGGATGAGCATACATTTGGGATATGATTCACATATTTATTTTGTCCTTCTTCCATTTTCCATTAATTTAACAGGACCGAGAACGACAAAGATGCCCAGTGTTCCACTTTCAAGTGACCCCTTACCTACTCACACCACTGCATCCTCACCCGCAAGCATCTCTGAAAGAGAAAATGACTTCTCAGAGACCACACCTCCTTTTAGTTCAGACAATACTTCAACCCAAGTATCCCCGGACTCTTTGGATAACGCTAGTGCTTTTAATATGACAGGTTGGCACACAAAAGTTGTTAACTTAAATATCAGGGCAATGTCATTTAAACAATTCTAAAGTTATCAGTATAACTTGTCTTTAAATTATTTTCACAGTTTCTGAGGATGTGATTTTGTTAAAGTGCAGAAATTGCAGGAAATTAGTATCTGTGAAATATAGATCGACCAAAGTAATTAATGCATATTGCTAGGGAGTGGAGAGAGAAAAGGAGGGAGGCAAGATCTCCAAGGACAATCAGGAGGGAAATTTGTTCTAGTATCCTCTGGTCTATACACACTCTCCATGATTCTCCCGCTTGGCTTCCTGCCACCTGGACAGATGAGAATTTCCCAAGTTCAGAGATTATCAGTCCTGCTCTCCTTGGAAGGTGCCTTAAACGGGAATCTTCCAATTTCTTGGTTTCATTCTAGATTCTCTTCATCCGAAAATTGTTGAAGATAGAGAATGTTTTATTTTTAAATCCATTCTGAGAATTGACAACCCAATTTTGTTATTTGAGTTTCTTTTAAGAGGATTTGCATTATTGAAAACATTTTTAATTAAGGTTGTGAGTTCTACTGGTAAAATTAAAGGCAATGTAGCCGTGTTCCCAGAAAAAATCAGATTGATGTGAGAGATATTTTTGCCAAGGAGGGACACTGATGCTCCTTACAATGCTGATATAAGTATATGCTCATTTAATGTTTAGCAACAGGTCTACCAGTGTATTAAGTACTCAAATTTACTGTCAGGAGAGTGTTCATGCTTTCCTGAAATAATGTGTTATGTTGATATTTTTGGGGGCAAACAGGTTTATAGACATACTTTGATAAAAGATACTAAGCTATTTGAACTGTTTAGCAATGGCATTTATCTTCATTTGAAAAAACAAGCATATATAACACCATCACAGAAATTTTGTTTAGGGTACTTCAAAGTATTTTGAGTATCATACTGATGAAGTTTATTGGATATAGTAAGCAGTTAAATAAATGGTCAGTGCCTTCCTATAGCAAGTACAAGACTGTGCATTTAATGTTCCATTTGTTTCCCTATCACTATAGCAGAGTAGTGACTAGGACCTGTCTAAACACTGTAAAAATTTGGACACATTACCCAAAATTTTTACAAAAGGAAAGCAAGGATGAAGGTGCTGATGACTAGGTAGAACATCTCATGCTATTTTATTATTTTCTTTGTTGCCTGAGTAGTGTTACATAGAGTTTTCCTTTTGAAGGTTCTGTATTTCATGTCACATATACGAGTAAAAACATGCAACATTCCTAACTTTCATTTCCACATTTTAAAAATCTAAAACCACTTAAGCCATAAATTTACAGATAGAGCACAGTATGAGAAAGGTTTAAAGTAGAATAGATTGAAAATAAGGATGAATAATTTTAAAATACTGATTTGCTCTAGCAAAATAATACTGATGGTGAAATTACCTAGAAAAGTTTATGCTTTCAAATAAAAACACACTTTCTTTTCTAGAAAATAATCTTTTCATCAGGTCATATTTCAATTATCTATTGGAATAAAGTCTATATGAGTTATTTAATTTATGATTATGATTGATTTATAGTGCTGAATGCAATTTTTTCATTTATTGATATAATTGGGGACAAATCCTTTAGTCCATATTTCTAAGAATATTATACACACTATTCAAAATTGTTCACTTTTGAAAATGGTTACAATAACCATCCATGTGCATAACATTAAATTTAATTATGTAATTTTATTTTATAAGAATAGTTTATGACTATTTCAAAACATTTTCAATATAGATGGGTATATATGCATATATATTTGTATATACTGTTAAATATATATAAAATATATGTATGTATTGTGTGTATATACTTTAATCCTATATATACATACATATACATATATACATATAGGAGTGAAGTATATAGAGTGTATACTTCATATGTACTTAAAAGACACACAATGAAAATGCCATCCCCTTAAATTGTGTTCCTTAAAGATACCTTTTTAATCATTGTTGTATATCCTCCAGGCTCTCAACATGTGATTTTGTGAGTATGTGAGAGACTGTGTGTGTAAGCATGGACGTGTGAGATTGTTTCCGCATGTTTTCAAACACTAGATAGTATCAACCTTTTCAAACTCTGCCAGTATGCTAGTTAGAAATATTTCATGTTGATTTACATTTTAAAAATTGTTCGTAACACTGAACATTTTTTCATATACCTTTTGGCCTTTGTGTATATTAGGTAGAGGTCTGTCACATCTCTTGTCCATTTTTAAATTTCTTCTATTCTTTGTAATTTGTAAGAGATACTAGTATATTGGAATATTCCTTTCTTATTCTGCCTACAAAGAAATGTTGCATCTGTCAGTTTGTAGAGTTGATGGAGAATTCAGAAAGCTCATAGTGATTTGAAAGTCAGTAAAGCCACCTGGAAACACGAATTCTCTGTAGCTGCATCCAGCTCAGGAAACCTCCCAAGGATATGTAAATAGAGGACTCAGGTGCCTGTCACTTTCCAGTCAAGCAAATTTAAATACTGACAGACACATTTTAACAGATTCGGTCACTTCACAGTTTGGTAAACTATAATCGCAATTTGCTCCTTATAACCTCTTAATAAATTATTCATCTCCAGTGGGGGAAGATTGATGTAATGATCTCACTTTCCTACCTTAGGTGTTTCATCAGCACAGACGCCTCACCTTCCCACGCATGCAGACTCGCAGACGCCCTCTACTGGAACTGACACGCAGACACTCAGCGGCTCCGCCGCCAATGCCACACTCAGCCCTACCCCAGGCAGCAATGATATCTCAGGTTTGCGGGTCCTTTAGACTTGTGCAAATGTGAAGAGTGCAAGACGACTACCTGTATTTAAGAATGGTGTGAGGAAATCTAACCATTTATTTAACGTGCAGCTACTGTTAGTTGATGAATTTGGAATTTCAGTCACTCTTAGGAATGTGAAACCACAGAACAAATGTCTTTTTAGTAGAGATGAAATAATAATGAGAATTGTGAGACTACAGCAAAAATCTTCTCAGGAGGAAAGAGTTATTCAGGGCAGTCTATTTTTTATATATTTTAGGCAATTATTCTACAAGGAAAACTTTTTGTTAGAAGTAAGAAATAACATGCATAAATCTTTACTTAAAGACTTTGCACCAACAAAAAACAGGCTGAAGAGTGACTCCTATTATCAATGAAGGGCACTGAGAAATTGTAACCACAATGAAACTGTTATTTACAGAATGAGAAAAAAGAAAGGAATGGTTTTGTTTCCCATTCAAACATCAAGAATCTTTCAGGATGGCATCTCTGTGTTTATAACAACAGTACAAAATATTTCCTCCCTTTTCTTTTCAAAATTAATCTCCACATCACTTCGTGGTGCCCTTTTATATGCAAGAAAAACAAGTATGTTTTTTGTCAGATCACAAATCCACACAGTCGCATATGTAATTTCAGCGATCTGAGCGCTTGAAAGTTAAAGATATAAATGGTAGACCTATGTAGCTGGCAGGAACATGGTCTTGCTTTAGGTAGGAATCAAGCACATCATATAGAATAATCATTACTTTGCAGTATTAGAACTGCTCCCTTGGCATAAAAATCATTCCAGACAATCCACCCTCTTTAAACGAGTGGGAGAAGAGCCGCCCTCACCTGCCTCATTCCACCTAGTCCGGCTGCCGTGGGAACCACAATAAAAATATTTGGAGCTTTTAGCAAACCCACAGAACCCGAAATTGTGGAAGGGCAGAAACTGTAAAATAACAAAAAGGGACTGACCCCTGGTGGCTAGTTGTCACACAGACTAGTCTGCTCTGTCCTGGTCAAGGAATTCTTCCTCTCAAAGTGGCTAATTCCACTGATTAAAAATCTGTTAGGATTAATCAACCTAATTAAAATTGTAAATGCCACCCATAACCACCACTGAGAGTACCTGCATAACAAGAGAAAAGAAGTTTTCAAGTGAGGAGGAGGGAAGGTAGGGAGTTTGGGGAGGTTGATAGTGGAAGCCTCAAAACATCTTGGGAGCAGGGTCTGCTGGAGTGGGGAGAACAGAACAAGTGAGTGAGAGGAGTGCGGAAAAGAAGGTGGAAAAAGGCTGCTTTCAAAACTCTGCGGAGGGCCAGTTCTATGTCTGAATGAGTTTTTTAAAAGATGAATAAATGAGCTTTCCTCACTCTTCTACATGTTCTGCTGAAGCTCTCCTCTGGGGATCCAGAATGGAAAACCTCATGTTTATGTTGTTTATTCTGTTCTATGGTTTAGTTAAATTTTGTGGTTTAGCGGCTTTTGAAGACTGAGCTGAGAACCCATGCTCAATTATTTGGAAGATGCATTTTCAATTCTAATGGAATGTATGTGTGAAATTATAGACCGTACTGCATTTGTAACTGGTAGACACCAGCATGCTCAAATCAAAGCCATGTTCAGAACGTGCATGCATGTATCACTGCTGAAATACAGACTCTGCCTGCAAATGTGAGATTAATCTCACATCATTAAACTGATGACACCAGGGATCTTGACAGAAAATAACCCAACAACCTCTTGAATAGAGGGTAGCTCATATTTATTTTGCTTTTTCCATGGCAACTAGCATAGTGCTAGTCATCTAGTAGGCACCAAATGAATATACATTGATTGCCTGTGCTGTCATTCTGGATGTGATGTTGGTCAATGATGTAAA
This sequence comes from Rhinopithecus bieti, assembly GCF_001698545.2. Classification (NCBI taxonomy): domain Eukaryota; kingdom Metazoa; phylum Chordata; class Mammalia; order Primates; family Cercopithecidae; genus Rhinopithecus; species Rhinopithecus bieti. The sequence goes on from NW_016812542.1 coordinate 1,003,353, forward strand.
ATACCTTACATAATTTGAAGCCTGACAATGAAAAGTTCTAACCCAGTACAATGTGCAGTTTCTTTGGCTACTACACAAGATTCTATACCAATTAGCCCTTATGTGATTGGAAAATAAGAGAATGATGCCACTGTAATGTGGAGCTTGTTGAATTTCAAGCCAATTTGATTTTTCCTGGCTAGGGGAGCCTGAATTGTGAAAGTAGAATTGTAACCTTCAGCTGGAAAGGAAAAACAAGAAAACCTTTGAGCTCATGCTGTGGCACAGGCAGGATCCCATTCAGCTCTATTTTAAGAAAATTAAAACTGAGCACCTGCACCCAGGGATCCTTCCCCAGAGAGGTGTGTGCCTGCAAGGCTCTCAGCATGTATCAAGTTGCACTTCCTCCTGTGCCAACCTTTCACACTCAGAGCTCTACCTCCATCTACGTGGTCTCAGCACCACTAAGACAGCACCTGTCTGTACCGCTTTGATGCATTTTTTATATTGCCTAAGGCAGCCTGCAGCCCAGCAATTTTAGGCTTCTTGGACTGTCCAAACTATATATATATATTTATTTTAAGTTGTGCTCTGATTATGAAGCCACATAGGTTTCCAGTTGTCTGTCCCTAAAGTCATCTTTCTCATAAGCCCTGGTGTTTTTGGTATGGTTCTGTAGAATATATGTGTCATAGTATAGCAGAAGGGCTTGAAGGTTTGTTTCTTTGCTGTAACTTTAGTAATTGTGCTTATGTTGGCTATCTGACTATTGTCCTTGCATGACAGACACAACTGACAGTACCGATGGCCCTTCTGATTGCAGATGTCCCAGGAGAGAGGAGTACAGCCAGCACCTTTCCTACAGACCCAATTTCCCCATTAGCAACCACCCTCATCCCTGCACGCAACAGCTCTGCTGCCTTACCTGCACGCACCTCCAACACCACCATCACAGCGAACACCTCAGGTCTGACTATGGTGCTGTAGGTGTCTTCAGTTACAGATAATGAAATGGAAACTCAAAACTTTAATGCAGCTCTTTTATTTTGTGCCAAATATTATTTGCAGGTTTCTCATTTTACAAATGTCCATGTATTAACACCAAATTATGCAAAAGAAACTTGCCAGTAAGCTTTTTCTGGGCATATTTTATTTTATTATTAACATGACAAAAGTCCATGGCAAAGAAGAATCAGTAATAGACCTTAATGTCATATAGCTCTGGGATCAAATCCAGTTTCTTCAACTTCCTAGCTGATTATAGGGCAAATTACTAATACTTTCTGTATGTCAGATTTGCTTTGTGTAAAAATGGACATAATAACAAACACTCCTTTCAAAATATTAACGTGATGACTGAATATGTAAAATCTGGTATGTAATAAATACTTAAAAAGAGTAATTGTGGCCCTTATTAGAATCCAAATATGCAAAGCCGTGAATGAAAGGGAAATGAATAGTTTGAGGAAGATTGCACATCAACTAAGAATTATATCAAGGAATGAATAGCTTTCCCTCAATTTATACAATGTTCAGTTTCAATGACTTGAAATAAATCTTTGATTCACTTTATTATTTTTAAAACAAGCAAACGTCAAATCAAACGAGGACTCATAGAGAAAAGATTCCATCAGGAAATTATCTTTGCTAAAGAGTTTTTCTTTCACCTTTTAATATAACAAACACATTAACTTTTATTCTCCTGTTCATTTTCTTGCAGATTCCTACCTTAATGCCTCTGAAACAACCACTCTGAGCCCTTCTGGAAGCACTGGCATTTCAACCCCAACAATAGGTGACGTTACCCTCAGTCATGCAGCCACACAATCCCCACGTGCCTGGTGATGTGCTCTCACAAGGGCCTTCTACCCACTCTACCTCAGGCTCCTTTCTTTAAGTTGCATTAAGTGTTTGAATCCTGAGGGTGATGGAAGAGCAGGAAGATATTTCTCTGCTTAGCAGTGCAACAGCTGATGAGATCAGGATATAATTGTTACTGTCATAATCCATCAGAAAACATGTGTGAGAAATAACCACATCTACTGGAACTTTTTCTCTCAGGGGTTTACGTCTTAGTATGGGAAAGAACAGGCCCGTCAAAGGGGCTGTCCATTGCAAGCAGTGAGCAGCAGAGGGCTGATTGCAGAGTTCCAGTTAAGCAGTGAGAGGGCATGGAGATAAAGGAAAGAGACATTGACGGGTGGCTACAGCAATGCTGGTATCTGTGAATCAGCAAGTAAGCTGATCAGAGCTTGCAAGCCCACCATTCTCCCCAGATTTGTCCAACCCAGAATGGAGATGAGCAGAGATCTCTTAGCTTACACAAAGCACATGTTCTCCCAATTATTCACTGGAATGCATACACCCACACAAGACACTACTCGATTTGTTGAGAGAGCAATTTGTTACCCTGGATCTAGTAGATGGGCAAAGAGCTTACAAAAGCTAATCTAGAGAATGAAGCAGTCCTTGCCTTTTCTCTGACTTTTATTTTATTTTATTTTTTTGTAAACAAAAAGTATGAACTTCGTACTATGGGAGTTATAATTATATAAATTGACATCGAGACTAATCAAACAAATGAAGACCTTTAAAATATTTTTGGCTGTGTGAATCTTCAGCCATGTTGCCATACCGCAATTAGATGTGTACCTAAAAGTCTTAATATTGCTAATTGCATTTATTGGGTATATTCATGAAAAAGTTTATAGAATTAGCTCACTCCTTTATAATGCTTTAAGTTTTGAAATGAAAACCTGTACTAGGCAAATTCTTCATATTCTGTTAAATCTAACTAGATAGACTTTGTGAAGTAGAAGTACTGTAAATCAGCTTTCCCCAAAATGATATGGCAGATAGTCTAAAGCAAAATTTTAGTAATTTACATTCTTTTTTCCTCCATTACAGCTACTACTCCATCCAAGCCAACATGTGGTAAGTTTATTTACTTAGAATCAGCATACCTCACTTTGGGATAGCACTTTAATTACATCTTTCTTTATTCCAAGCTTTCAGGACCCACTAGCAAACTGAACTCACTGGCTCTAATTTCTCACCAATGACTAGTCTCAAATTTTAAGAGCTAGTATCTCTTAGTAGTAAGATGTTTTGATTTTATATTCAGACCTAGATTTGAGTACCAGGATGTGTACTCGCTACACAGGGACATAGAGTTGGGAATGATAGACACTGGGAAATACAAGAGCGATGATGGAGCGAGGAAGGCAAGGGTTGGAAAACTACCTATATTGGGAACTATGCCTATTTCCTGGGTGTTGAATTCAATTTTACTGCAAACCCCAGCATCATGCAATATACCTTTGTAACAAACTTGCACATATAACCCTGGAATCCAAAATAAGAGTTGAAAACTAAATTTTCCAGTTAGACAACTTTGGTAAAGCCACTTAATTTTAGTTTAGGTATTTGAAAAAAAAAATGAAATGACAGCAAGTTTGTTGGTGCACGGGGGGAGGACAAGGATTCAGTGTGATGATAAATATAAAATGTGGATAATACCTTCAAAGCTTATCAAGAAGAAAAATCTCTCTCTCTTTCTCTCTCTTTGTGTCTTGCTTGTTAGGGGCTGGTTCAAAGCAAATACCTGAAAACAATTTGTCTCTCTCTTTTTTTTTTTTTTCTCATTTTCTTCCTTGATTCTCAGTTGAAGCAAAGTGGTTCTTCACGGTCAGGGCTTATTTCTCCTTTCATTTCTAAGTCTCACCACTGGAGTCACTGCCTTCAGTAGCTTTCCATACATTTAGTGTAAAGAGTGGCCTTCATATGTCTGTTTAATTAATATTATCTTTTATAATCATGTTGTTACTCACCTCTCCTCCTCTCTTCTTGCATCATTGCCTCCTTATGTTTTTCACTTAAGTAATATGGAACCACTTGCAGTTTTATTTTCTTCTTTCTTTCCTTCCTTCCTTTTCTTTTCTTTTCTTTTCTTTTCTTTCTTTTTTTTTTTTTTTTTTTTTGAGAAGAGTCCTTGCTTGTCGCCCAGGCTGGAGTGCACGTGGTCCAGATTCAGCTCACGGGCAAGCTACGACCTCTGGGTTCACGCGCATTCTCCTGCTCAACCTCCACCCCCCCCCCCCTAGTAGGCTGGGAACTACAGGCGCCGCCACCTCGCCCGTGTCTAGTTTATGTATATTTTATAGATCACGCGATCGAGGTCGGTTTGCATCATAGTCTTGGCAGGATGGCTCTCTGTATTCTTGTTGTTCTGTGTCCTATAGACGTGCATGCTTGCCCTCCCAGAAGTGCTGGGATTACTCAGCTTGAGGCGACCCTGCGGCCAGTGGCCTTCTCTTTCTTTCTTTCTTTCTTTCTTTTTCTCTCTTTCTCTCTCTCTCTCTCTCTCTCTCTCTCTCTCTCTCTCTCTCTCTCTCCTTCCTTCCTTCCTTCCTCCCTTCTTTTTCTTTTCTTTTCTTTTTTTTTTCTTTCTCACTCTGTTGTCCAGGCTGGAGTGCAGTGGTACAATCTCAGTTCACTGCAACCTCTGCCTCCTGGGTTCAAGTGATTCTCCTGCCTCAGCCTCCCAAGTAGCTGGGATTACAGGCACATGCCACGGAGCCCAGCTGATTTTTCTATTTTTAGTAGAGATGGGGTTTCACCATGTTGCCCACGCTGGTCTTGAACTCCTGACCTCAGGTGATCAACCCGCCTCAGCCTTCCAAAGTGCTCGGATTATAGGCATGAGTCACCCACTTACAGTTTTCTAAACATATACTGTTCCTTCCTGCCTCTGTGGCCACTCCTGCTCTTCCTCTACAATCGGAATTCTGCTCCAACCTCATTCCCCAAACCCCATGTCTATTTTTCTATTTCCTGTCCATATTTTAAAACACAAAGTAAGTCACTTTCTCTGGAAATCCTGTCCTATACCTTACAAATGGAACAGATCGCTCTCTTTTTAGTGCCACATTATTTCTGGCATAATCTTATTGAAGAGGTTTGTATGTCTCCTGCAATTCATGCTCATGTCTGCCTCCACATTGGAGGATACATTTCTAAAAGCCGATTATATCTAACTTGCCTTTGAATTCCTAGTGTTGGTGACCATGTCTTACGCATGACAAGGGCTTAATAATTTTTGTTGAATAACAATGAATTAATAAATTTATATTTGTTGTAAAGATACTTTTATCACTCAGCAGAAATTGTTGACACTAAAAAAAAAGGTGCTATGGAGGTATATTATCAATCATAATTTTATCCAAGTTAAGGAATGAATTAGGGCTTCTGGTCTCTGAGTAATTAATGCTCCACATATATGAAGAAACAGATAGTTAATAACTACATTTTAGAAGACAAGAAAATTATAAAGCAAGAATAAATGTCTCAGATGCATCATTTATTTGTGCATCAAGTCAACAAGTAACTAATGAGTTCCCATTAATGATATATATTAGGCATATTCCTGGATTTACAGTGATAATAAAAATAGACTAGACTTTGCTCTCATGGAAGTTCCAAGTTCAGCTAGGAAGACAGACACTCATCTGGTAATCATCCAAATATAAATTTACAAGCTGGGGTTGTTGATACGGCAGTAAAGCACAGAGAATTACGAGAAAAATGATATGGAGGCACCTGATATGTTTCTTCCTTTTCATGTTTCTGGGGATATTTGGTTAGTTGATTTCATATTTTGGTATTTGCATTAATGTGGTTTTGTTTATTCTGGAAAAATAAGATAACACTCAATCTTCTATTTTCTTTTAGCTGAAAAATATGCAAACATCACTGTGGATTACTTATATAACAAGGAAACTAAATTATTTACAGCAAAGCTAAATGTTAATGAGAATGTGGAATGTACAAACAATAATCACACACACAATATTTGCACAAAAAATGAGGTGCTTAATCTTCCAGAATGTAAAGAAATGAATGTTTTCATATCTCATAATTCATGTACAGATCCTCATAAAGAATTAAAATTAGATGTGCCACCAGGTAAATATCAATTTATTTCTTTTCATAAATTTATAAAATCAGTACACTTTCGCATGTGGTGTTCTCCACTGGTCACAGGAACTGGTCTGGTGAGAGAACAGGGCTGAGGAAAAGGAAGTCCCTTGGAAAAGAGTGGGTGAACTTTCTGCTTTCTTAACCAAGTAAAAATGATAGAGTCATATAAGCCTTCTGTTTACATTCATAAATCACCACTTCTACTTCTTTAACAGGGAGATGTTCATGTGCACTAAATATAATTTATCCTGCTAAGTGATTGTCTATAAGCTTTCTTTATTCTCCTCTACTTAACTGAAGTCATTAATTATATATGTACATATATTTATTCTTTTTTAAGTACAAGTTTATCTGAAATATATTAGGGAGAAACATAAAGGATTTGATGTGTACAGGAAGAACTAAAATACATTCACAAAAAGGAAGGTTATGGTCATGTTAGGGAGATCAAGCTGGTTTTGTCAGCTAAGCCACTGCTGGGAAAGAGGAGCGGGTGACAGGCGTCGGGCAGACTCCAGGGAAGCATCTCTTAGCCAAATGCATTCTGGAAAAGGGATTCCAGAGCTGTGTAATTTAAAAAAAAAGTCATATCATTTAATAATTCAAGACTGTTAATAAATGTGTTAACATTTAAATATGTTGAAATCCATTTAATTTATTCATTTTCCCTAAATATACTGAGATAAATTGCCAATTAAACACAGAAGATAACAATACTTAAAAATGCATTTCCCAAGAGGGAAACCCCCAATACTCTTTATAATAATCATTCAATTAAAAGTAAATAAAGAGTAAACAAAAAATTGAAGATATAAACAAAATACAAAACAGAATGAGTGTTTTTTAAAATGTGCAAAAGCTACAATTTTGTCAATGTTTGCTTGCATTTCATTTTTAACGTAGTATAACTTATAAATGAAACACTACCAAAATATATGGTGCTAAACATAATAAAGTAAATAATAAAAAAACCACCAAATCCCTAGAGTTATTAGACTTTCCCCATAACAATCTCAATACTTACCAAATTCTATGTTATTAGCATAATTTCAGTGGCTTTAACTGAGAATTTAGGAATGAGTGAGGGCTTGGGACACACATTATGAAATACTAATCAAGTTTATTTCTGTATCTTCTTGACAGAGGTTGAAAAGTTTCGGTTAGATAATTGTACAAAGGATGTAGAAGCAAATACCACTATTCATTTAAAATGGGAAATTATTGAAAGCTTTACTTGTAATAAAAGTAAAATTACCTACAGATTTCAATGTGGTAAGAATATAACATTGACCAGAAATTTTTTTTTGTGGTACAATGTTGCTCTAGATATTATTTAATTTTACTCTGTCCTTTCTCTCTTCCTCTCTGCCTCTCTTGTTCTCCCTCTATTTCTCTTTTTTCTTTCTTGTCTTTTTCTTGGTCTGTGGTATATTTAGAGTCAAATAATTAAATTATCTATACCATTTAAACAAATTCACAAAATAAATTAATACTTCTCATGAAAATAAATATCTAAAAATTAAAAGTCAATTAATTTACAATAATTTTCTTGGCAATTATTATAAATATTAGAGAATTATAAATGTGAAATTAGAAAATAAATGTGTGTGTGAAATATCGCATCGATATACTCATTTGAAATATTTCTTTATTTCAGGTGATAAAACATCTGATAAGGAAGACATTTATTTAAAAAACCTTGAACCTGAATATGAGTATAAGTGTGACTCAGAAATAGTCTATAATAAGAACAAGTATACTAATATAACTAAAATTATAAAAACAGATTTTGGGAGTGAGTATGTTACTTACATTTATATATAAAATTGCTTTCCTTTTCATGTTCTTATAATTCTTTGAGAATCATAGGAAATGAGTTGTCTTTTACTGTTTTGATACTTTTAAAATATGCTTTTATTTCGATGAAGCTCAATTTATCTATTTTTACATCTTTTGCTTATGCTTTTGGTGTCATATATAAAAGTCCATTGCCAAGTCATGCAGATTTATCCATATGTTTTGTTCTAAAAATTGTATAGCTTTAGCTCTTAAATTTAGCTCTGTTACCCACTTTGAGTTAATATTTGTGTATGGTGTGAGGTAAGAGTCTAATTTCATTTTGTTGCTTATGGCCATCTAATTTTTCTAGCGCCATTTGCTGAAAACACTATTTCTTCCCCCATTAAATAGGCTTGCCATTCTTATCAAAAATTAGTTGACCATAATGATGGGTTTATTTCTGAACTTTCAGTTTTATTTTATTGATTTGTATGTCATGCTTACACTGTCAATTACTGCTGCTTTGTAGTAAATTTCGAAATTGGAAACTGTAAGTTCCCCCAAATTCTTGCTTTTCCTCAAGATTGTTTAGAATATCTAAGGGAACTTGGAATTCTGTATGACTTTAAGGATCAACTTTTCAATTTTTATAAAGAAGCCATCTGGGATTCTTTCAGGGATTGCCTTGAATCTGTAGATCAGTTTGGGAAATATTGCCAGCTTAACCATGTTAGTCTTCCAGTTCATGAACACAAGGTGTCTTTCCATTAATTTAGGTCTTCTTTAATTTATTTTACAAATGTTTTGTAGTTTTGTAGTTTTCAGCGCATTAGTCTTATAATTCTTTTGTTAAATTTATTTCTAGTTTAAGTTTATTCCTGGTTATAATACTGTTGTTTTCTTAATCACATTTTCAGATTTGTTACTAATGTATAAAATACAATTGATTTTCTGTATTGATCTTGCAATCTGTCACATTACTGAACTTGTTTATTAATGATAATATTGAGAAATTTTTGACACAACTTATTAATGTGATTCTAAATTTTGTTTTGTTTTCATTTGATTTGATTTTGAGACGGAGTCTCGCTCTGTTGCCCAGGCTGGAGTTCAGTGGGCGATCTCGGCTCACTGCAACCTCTGACTCCTGGGTTCAAGCAACTCTCCTGCCTTGGCCTCCCAAGTAGCTGGGACTACAGGCGCGTGCCACCATGCCCAGCTAATTTTCTATATTTTTAGTAGAGACGAGGTTTCACCATGTTAACCAAGATGGTCTAGATCTCCTGACCTTGTGATCTGCCCACCTCAGCCTCCCAAAGTGCTGGAATTACAGGCGTGAGCCACCATGCCCGGCCCATGATTCTAAGTTTTATATAAAAAGGACAGTTGAACACTAAAGAGGCTGCCTAAATCCATGTCTCCTCAAAATCCTCCAAAATAATATATAGCTACAAGAAGAGCAAATAAAACTATGTAAAAACTATATCCTTAGCATAACTAGAAAATTTTAATATATTTTTTATAAGTACCAGAATTATTACATTATTTGTAAATCGATATAACAAAATAGAAATCCCAGAAAACTATGTTTTGTATTTGAAAAAAGCACAAAATGTTTTCAGTGGGGGAAAAATAGTCTTTTCAACTAATGATACTGGTATCTCTGTAGAAAGAAAATGAACATCAGCTCTCACCTCTCAACAAACACAAAAATTAATTCAAAATGGATTCCAGACCTAAATACTAAACCGATAATTATAAAAATTCTAATCAAAAGACGTAGGAGAAAATGTGTGCCTTTAGCAAAGATTTCTTAGGGCACAAAAGCAAGAAACAAAAATTTTGATGAATTGGAGTTCATCAAAATTTAACATTCCTGCTCTTTGGATGATGCCATTAAGGAAATAAAAAAGCAATACATTGTAAAAAATCAAAATTAATTTTTTCAACAACAGAAGTTTTCTAGAATATATAGAGAACTTTTTCAGCTGCAAAATAGGAATAAAATAGCTCAATTGAAAATGGACATTTTTAATACATACTTCACAAAAGAGGATATACAAGTGGTGAATAAACACATTAAATGATGCTCAACATCATTAGTTATCTGAGAAATGCAAATTAAAACAATACTGAGATGATAATACTACACATGCATTCAAATGGCTAAACTTAAAAAGACGGATACTAGTAACTATTGGTTAGGATGTGCAGCCATGACCCAGGAATTTCACTACAGGTATTTACCAAAGAAGAAACACGACAAAGCAGATTCATTCATAGTAGCCAAAACCTGGAAACAGCCCAAATGTGTATTAACTGCTGAATCATAGGTAAAACGTGGTATATCTTTACAATAACTACTGATAGATTTTTTAAATGTAACTATGACACATGCAACTAAGTGAATGAATCTTCAGAACGTTACATTGAGTGCAATATGTTAGGTGTGAAAAAGTACTTACTGTTTAACTTTATTTACATGCAATGGATAAAAAGACAAATTTAACCTGTAGTAACAGAAAGTTGATTAGACGCTATGTGAGTCTGGTCAAAGGAATTGAGTTGACTGGGAAGTGCCACAGAAGGACATTTTGGGATCACAGAAATTTTCTTCATCTTGATTGTGGTGTTGGTTATGTGGATGTATACATTTGTTACAACTCATTAAACTATATCTCAAATGGGTACATTTTAAGGTCAATTTTACTTCATACACTTTATTTAAACATTTATCAGTTTTTCTCAGTTTCAAATGACTAGTTACTGAAAGCAATGACAAGTGCTACTCAATGACTGCTACATTTATTAGTGCTGTGAATACCAGGTTTTCAGCACAGCAAAACCTACAAATCTCAGGATTTGTAGGCAGTATCTGGGTAATAATATATATGAATAATTTGTATGAAAGGAAAAGGGAGTTCTCAGACATCTTCAAGTCAGTGGAATGCTTAGGTTTCACAATGCCAATCTGGTGTGACATTTACTTTGTTAAAGGAATTTACTATAAAACAAATTAAATAAGCCCAGATGCATTTCTTTAAATTTTATTTTTAATTCATCATTTGTCAAAACATGGTTATCAATAATGCATGCTTATAATATGAAGAATGCTTTACCCATGTCTTATTTTTCATATTACTTAACATTCTTATTCTTTTAACAGTTCCAGGACAGCCTCAGATTATTGTTTGTACAAGTGAAGCTGCACATCAAGGAGTAATTGCCTGGAATCCCCCTCAAAGACTATTTGATAATTTTACCCTCTGTTATGTAAACAAGACAGGTAATCTGTGTAGAATTTAATTTCATCAGAAAAGAGAAATCAAGAATTTGAAAGTACTAGAAATTTTGATCAAGCCAGTGAGCCACGAAGCTCTCTGTTTAGAGACTGGATAGGCATAGTATACACACTGGTCTTAGAATTGCTTCCACTCATTCAAAGCTTTCCAGCCTCAGAAATGACTGAAATCCAGAACATTCTAAATATTTGCTTGTCTTTCTTGATCTTAGTTTAAATCTTTGTGCTGCAAAGCCTAGAGACAGAAAATCTCTGGATGACAATACTCATTTCTGTCTTGCAAATATTTTGTAAGTGATTTTAACCACTTTGAACTCATCATTCAGACTTCTAAACAAACCAACAAACAAGCAAACCCCTTTTAAAACTTGTTTCAGCTGATAATACAGACAAAATATTGGGTGAGTAAAAATGAACATGGGCCCATGTAACCACTGAGGCCAGTTTGGTATAATCTTGGGAGCATAGTTCTAAGTTTAGAATTAGACTTCTGCAGAAGTAAGGCATTAAATAAATAAATAAATAAATAAATACCAAGAAAGAAATGTGCTATGACTAGTTCACTCATGAAATGTTCAAATGATATGCTATTTAAGAGAACAAATATCTTCTGGACAATTTAAAGGATCTAAAATGTTTGTAGAAAATAACATCAGTGGAGTATCTCAGAGCATCCTTAATGCCTGGGATAGACCTTTCTCTATTCTTTTATCCATAGGTTAAAATAGGAGTGAAGTGAACCTCTTACAGAATTCTGTCACTCTGTGCTGTGGGGAAGGAACCAGACATAAATTTCAAAACTTGAAAAGTGAAAGACTATTTTTCTTCATTATATTATTTTATATTTTAATGGCCTTTTTTTGCTAGTGTCTTTACGTCTTAATAATCAGACTACTAAAGCAAAGTTAGATATGCATGTAGTTTTCAAATTAACATTCAAAGGCCAAGGAAAAGAAATATATATGATATATTTGAGGTTATGGTAAATTTAAAAGTTAAGTCTACGGGAATTAAAAATGGAAATTCCAGGAAGATAAAACAGCAGAGGTACTGTCTGCCTCATTGGACACCTCTTTTACAAACACTTTGTGTAGCTTCTATGAGAACACATTGTTCATTTTTTTTCTCTTCTCTGAATCTTCTATTCACTCTCCCTTGCTGCATTCTTCAACGTCTACACTCTCTACTAGAGAGTATTGTTGATGTCAGAGTATATGGTAGACATTTTATGCGTTTATGGCTCTTTTATATTTTACAGTTTTTTTTTTTAAACTGTATTTCCACTGTATTTGCATAATTAGGGTAAAAAGGATGTAATGAGTTAGTAGCAGTCTGTGAATTTTGCTTTGTTTGTTGGCAACTATCATAGATCCTTCTTATTGGGCAACTAAATAGTGTTACCCAAATTTAATAACTGTCCACATAGAACACTTAAACGGGATTGAATGGCTGAGAAGGGGAGGCTAGATGATACCAGGCTGTGTGTTTTCTTTTCTCCAAAGCCGCCGACTGGTGACTGAATGCAGTTTTGGACCATGCCCTAACACTGCATAAAGGGCTCCTTGGAGCCAGCTCTACTCTAAACAGCCTGCTCTGCTTTTGTTTTCTTCTTCATCTCAAACATACACTTCTCTCCTCTCCCATGTTATCTAAGGCAAAGAGAGTTGATAGGATTATAGTATTGTTAAGGCAATTTAACTTTTCTCACCATTTTAAATAAAAGTACTATTAAAAATCCACAGGAAGAAAGTCTATGAAATTTGCAGTTTGTATTACTTTTAATCAGATATTAAATTTCACTTCCTTACTTCACAATTTAATTTTTTCAGTGTCTCTAAAAGAGAGGGATTAAAAGAGGAGAAAAAAAATGCAATTGACATTAATTTAGTTTTCTTCATTTAGCAGGTATTTTTATTACGTATTATTAAAGATTGTATCAACCATTTTAATAACTCAGTGGAGATGTGCACACATATCTTCATAGTTCATATGATGAAACTGAGGTTAACAGAAAATGTGATAGATGTTCAAGTTTAGTAGCTTGATCTGTTTTCTTTCTGCTCCTGTGTTTGTTTGTTTGTTTGTTTGAGACGGAGTCTTGCTGTCGCCCAGGCTGGAGTACAGTGGCGCCTCTCGGCTCACTGCAAGCTCCGGCCTCCCGGGTTCACGCTATTCTCTTGCCTCAGCTTACGGAGTAGCTGGGACTACAGGCGCCCGCCCCTATGCCCGACTAATTTTTTTGTATTTTTAGTAGAGACTGGGTTTCACTGTGTTAGCCAGGATGGTCTTGATCTCCTAACCTCATGATCCGCCCGCCTCGGCCTCCCAAGTGTGTTTGTTTTTCCTCACATGTTTAGCATAAAATATTTTGGAGAACTGCAGTTTTATCTCATTAACTTAATGACGGCAAGTGACAGTGAAGCTTCTTGGTAATTGGAGAATTGGGGAAAAGACCTTTTGTGCTTTATTGGATTTAAAGGATTATTTTTCAAGTTATTGAAAGCAATAGGCACCTTTCAAGACCACCATGATGTTGCTGGAAATTATTTTGTGTAATGCCTTTTTTTTTTTTTTTAAGAAAGAAAACAGAACAAATTGCTTAATCTCTCTGTGGCTCAGTTTTGTCATCTGTAAAATCAAATGATACTGAGTACCAGTTAATAGTTGCAGTGATGGTTAAATTAATTATTTCATGTATACCCCTTGAAGCAGTGCTTGGCACATACAGTGAGTTATTGTTTTTTAAGATCATTATTGATATTATATTATTATCACTGTAACTGCTATCCAGAAACATGTTGCCACTTTAATCATCCTCTTTCCTGATGTCACTTGGCTACTCAAAAATAGCAGCAGCTGGTGATGTTTTTACTTAACAAGTGCTAAGTCTTCTGCCTGAGTGTGAAAACACACTTAGACACTGTCCTACTTCTCATATTCCTCCCCAGCCAGAGTTGTTGTCCTGATCAGGTTTGTCCCTAAACTCAGAAACATTCCTTCTTTCTTTTGTAAGGTTTTCTTTCCTCCCTTACATGTACTCAGTTCCACTTACCGTTCAAGGAACAACTGAATTCCACTTCCAGCATGAAACTCCCTCATTCTCACAGCTCCCATTAATTACTCTAGTGTTCAAATTACTATGATAGAATCAACCTAATGACTGATGATCAAATGGATTCTGCATGTAACATTCAAAACAGTAGCTAATACTGATCGATGTTCAAAGTTTGGAGATTACATATCAGAAAAGGTTTTCCAAGAAAGAATCACTCTGAAACATGCAACTCAAGACTTATAGTATACACTGGGGGCTGTGTTTTCTCAGAGAAAAAAGAGATCATCTTTGCAAATGAGTCTGAACTCATTAAATATTTTATGTACCAAATTAATGATATAAAACCATAATTTTTCAATATTTAATTTTACCAATGATAATTGAATTTGTTCAATACACTGGCTGATAATTATAGGTACTTTTGAGTATCAAGGATGTACTTATTTTTCAATCACTCAATAGTTTGAAGTCCACTTGGAACAATATGATGTAGAGACCAAATTAGATATGTGGTAGTACTGACTTTTAATGACTTACTAATTTTTTTTACGTTTTTCCTCAGCAAAAAAATGCCTCAATCTGAATAAACACCTGACAACATATGATTTGCAAAATTTGAAACCTTATACAAAATATAATTTATCATTACATGCCTACATCATTGCAAAAGTGCAACGTAATGGAACTGCTGCAACATGTAATCTCATAACTAAAAGTGCACGTAAGTTATATGTTTTAATGCTTCTTTCCATAAATGGTAAAAAGCAAGGTATTGAGAGGTGACAATGTGCTAGCAGCCCTCCCTCTCGGCGCATCCTCTGCCTCGGCATCCACTCTGGCAGTGCTTCAGGAGTCCTTCAGCCCACCACAGCACTGTGGGAGCCCCTCTCTGGGCTGGCCGAGGCCAGAGCCAGCTCCCTCTGCTTGCGGGGAGGTGTGGAAGGAGAGGTGCCGGTGGGAACGGGGGCTGTGCAAGGCGCTCACAGGCCAGTGGCTCACAGGCCAGCATGAGTTTTGGGTGGGCGCGGGCTCCACGGCCCCACACTTGGAGCAGCCAGCTGGCACGGCTAGCCCAGGGCAGTGAGGCGTTTAGCACCCGGACCAGCAGCTGTGGAGGTTGCACCGGGTCCCCCAGCACTGCTGCCCCGCATTCACGTGCTCCAATTATGGCAGGGCCTCAGCCGGTCCCCGTGGGGCAGGGCTAGGGACCCGCAGCCTACCATGCCCTAGCCTCCCCCTACCGCCGTGGGCTCCTGCACTGCCTGAGCCTCCCCTACGAGCCACAAGCACTGCTCCCTGTGCCGTGGTGCTGGGTCCCATCTACCGCCCAAGAGCTGAGGAGTGAGTGCTGGCACACCGCGTGGGACTGGCGGGCAGCTCTCCCTGCTGCCCTGGTGTGGGATCCACTGGGCGAAGCCAGCTGGACTCCTGGGTCTAGTGCGACTTGGAAAATCTTTATGTCTAGCTAAGGGATTGTAAATACACCAATCAGCACCCTGTGTCTAGCTCAAGGTTTGTAAAATAGACCAATAAGCTCTCCTTAACATGGACCAATCAGCATGTGGGTGGTGACAGATAAGGGAATAAAAGCAGGCTGCCCGAGCCAGCCAGCGGCAACCTGCTCTGGTCCCTTTCCACACACTGTGGAAGTTTTTTTATTTGGCTCTTTGCAATAAATCTTGCTGCGGCTCACTCTGTGGGTCCCTACCATCTTTATGAGCTGTAACACTTACTGGGAAGATCTGCAACTTCACTGCAGAGGCCAGTACGAACCCACCAGAAGGAAGAAACTCAGAACACTCCCAACATCAGAAGGAACAAACTCCAGACACACCGTCTTTAAGAACTGTAATACCGTGAGGGTCCGCAGCTTCATTCTTGAAGTCAGCCAGACCAAGAAACCACCAATTCCGGACACAGTATGAACTTCCTAGCCTACAAGATTTCTATCTTTATTCTAGCAAAAACATTTACCTGGCACATTTGTTAACATCTAGGGCTTGTAAACTTGTAAAATCAAAAAATTAAAAAACTGTTATCCTGGATTCTGTCTCTTCTTCAGATGTAGTCATAGAATTTTAAGAACAAAGCATAAAAGCATCTTCACTGGCATCAGTTTGTAAAATTTCAAGCAGTTAAGTACCTAAGCAACTTAGATTAAAACATTCACTGTTTGCTGTTGGCTTTACTATCTGGAAATATTAATTGTAATCAGAAACCTAACAGTGTCTCATAAAGCATTAGCTTACTGACCTCTGTTCACCTGATAAAACATTTCATAAAATGTAATATTTTATTAGCATTTTCTTCTCTTCGTTACCCTCAACTACTTAGTATTTTATTTTATGTCACGTTATCCATTTAAGATTTCCTTTCAATGGCGTTTGGCTCTTGCCACTAGTATAATCTCTCCATAGTTTCTAGGCCCGAAGCTAGATCTGCTAACCTCCATCGAGGACAGGGAAGAAGAAATGCCCTGTTTTAAGGCAGCATCTATAGCTCCAGAGACCCTAACGAGCCCTATATTTGTGAAGAAATGTTGTGCTATTTGGGGCTGAATGTAAAACACTTTTAAGGTCATTTATGTTTTGATTTGAAAGTTCAGGTCCTGGAGCTCTATGCATTTGTTGTTTTTTTGAGTTTTTTTTTTTTTTTTTTTTTTTTTGAGGCGGAGTCTCGCTCTGTCGACCAGGCTGGAGTGCAGTGGCCGGATCTCAGCTCACTGCAAGCTCTGCCTCCTGGGTTTACACCATTCTCCTGCCTCAGCCTCCCAAGTAGCTGGGACTACAGGCGCCCACCACCTCGCCCGGCTAGTTTTGTATTTTAGTAGAGACGGGGTTTCACCGTGTTAGCCAGGATGGTCTCGATCTCCTGACCTCGTGATCCGCCCGTCTCGGCCTCCCAAAGTGCTGGGATTACAGGCTTGAGCCACCGCGCCCGGCTTCTTGAGTTTCTATATCACAGAAAATGCAGACAATTTGTTTCTATTCCTGAAGGACCCATCTAGGTGTTTACCAGGATAACATTAACACTGCAGGAAAGGAGTATCTGGATTGTATAACAGGCCTTGGAGGTTTCCCAATCAACAACATTTTTCCTCTCCTCTCACAAAACTCCCTCTCTTCCCCACTCCCCTCCCTTTTTCTCTATTCTCTAATTCTACACACTCTCCTTCAGGGATTGCAATAACTCTCATGGCTTCATGTACAACCTATATGCTAATACTTACCGAATAAATAAGTGATTTATTTCTCAGGGTTTTGATATTGCTTTTTAATTTATGTACTATCATTACTTCCTCATTTATAACCCCCAAGCTAACACTTAAAATACTTTATACTGTATCCAAGTATTGTCAAGTAATTTACATATGCATCTATTAAATTATTAATAACAAATCTTTCTTCATTTTGATAGCTCCAAGCCAGGTCCAGAACATGACTGTCTCCACGACATCAGATAACAGTATGCGCGTCAAGTGTGAGGCTCCCGAGGACATTAATGGCCCCGATGGACGTTACCATCTGGAAGTCGAAGCTGGAGATACTCTAGTAAGAAATGTGTCACAATCTAAGTGCGATTTCCCTGTAAACAATCTTCAATATTCAACAAACTACATTTTTAAGGTAAAAGTATTCTCTCTACATTACTATAGTACCAACATACATGATAATGATTGATTCATAGTACTTAAATAACTTTAAGACCGCTGTTCACATGAGATTGAGAAGCTCTGATGTGTAATGGAATCGTACTTAAAAAGTCTCAACTATTTGACTCTAAAATTTTTATTCCTATAACTAAAGTCAGTGGTGTGAAGCAAATGTTTCATTGGAATATTTTAGAACTTCAATACGACTTAATTATAGTTAAATTATTGCTTCTGTGTTAAGAAGCACAATACTTTATACACAACAGATTATTAGTTTACCAAATCTACCTTATCTTTACTTTGGCTTTCTGTCTTTATTAATGTGGAATTTTTCACTTGCAAAATTTCACAGGTACCTTGAGATTAGAAAATATTTGAAATAAATCCTAGAAAATAGTAGTGAGCTTACAGAATTTAAAATACTCATTATCTCACTGTCTACTGATCATATTTTTACATATATTTTCATAATATACACATTTATATGCATTTAACACATGTATTATCAATATTCTGAATACAGTTTGGTAAACTGTATTTTTAATACATCACTATATCATGCACACCTTTCTATGTTAAATATTTAACTACTATGTAGTTTTTAATGACTGTATAATATTCTATGTATGGCTTCATCATATTCTATTAACTATAACTATGTTGGTCTCTAATATACACAACATTCAGATAACACACTTATTGGTAAAGCAAAATTTTTGAATATGTCTTTAATAATTTGTTTCATAAATTCCTAATAATGCATTTATTGGATTAAAAGGAATATATATGTATTTTGAGTTTTTTTGGACATGTAACTTTTTTTTCTATAAAATTTACCAAATTGCCCTTGTGTATCAGTGCGTGAAATGACTGCTTCTTGAGAGGCTCACCAACACTGAACATGCCTTTCTTTTCTTTATTTGGAGGTTGAAATATGGTATGAAATATATTTGGAGGTTGAAATATGATAAAAAACTTTACTTTAATGAAATTTCTTTACTTATTGTTGTGTTATTCTTTACCTCTTTTATCCAGTTTTCTCTGGAGAAATGCCTTGAATATTAATGATAGTAAACTCTTTGTCACATGCATAATAAATGTTGTTATGGGTTTATAATTTGCCTTTTAATTTTCTTCACAGCACTTTAAGTCTTACATAATTCCCCTTTTTATTTTTAAACAAATGTATCTGTCACTTTTATTCCTGTTAAATAGAAATTTCCATAGTTAACTTTTTAATATGATGTTGACAAACGACTCCATATTCTTTTTTTGTTTTGTTTTGTTGTTGTTTTTTGTTTTGAGATGGAGTCTTGCTCTGTTGCCCAGGCTGGAGTGTGGTGTCGCAATGCCAGTTCACTGCAACCTCCACCTCCCAGGTTCAAGTGATTCTCCTGCCTCAGCCTCCCAAGTAGCTGGGATTACAAGCACCTGCCACCACACCCGGCAAATTTTTGTATTTTTAGTAGAGATGGAGTTTCACCATGTTGACCTGGCTGGTCTGGAACTCCTGACCTCAAGTAATCCACCTGCCTCGGCCTCCCAAATTGTTGGGATTACAGGCGTGAGCCACCGTGCCCAGCCCATATTCTTTATCACTTAAAGAAGTGTTTTTATATTTATAAACTTTTTGGTTTTGTTTTTGAACTGGAAATGTAGGTTAGATTTTATCGATTTTTATGCCATTATGATAGATGATGCCATAGCTGTGATGGCCTGGTGTGATTTGTTCATATGATGCAAAACTATTGTCACATTCTAAGAGAAAAACCCCTGCTCTGTCATTGTGTGCTACTCTCTCAGAGTATTATTGAAATCAACAGTCTATTATTTTATTGTCTTTATTAGTAGATATTCAAAAAGGAGATCATTCAGTGAGTAGAGATGTTGTTGACATAGGCGTTGGATGACATCATTCTTATTAAATTTGGTATAAAGGTTACACTGATCTGATAAACACATTGCTTATATGTTCCTGTTTTTCTATATCATATAACTTTTAAAAAATTTTTATTATTATTTTTTTGAGACAGAGTCTCACTTTGTCACCCAGGCTGGTGTGTAGTGGCTTGATCTCAGCTCACTGCAACCTCCGTCTCCCAGGTTCAAGCGATTCTCCTGCCTCAGCCTCCCAAGTAGCTGGGATTACAGGCATGCGCCACCATACTCGGCTAATTTTGTATTTTAGTAGAGATGGGGTTCACCATGTTGGCCGGGCTGACCTGGAACTCCTGATCTCAAGTGATCTGCCCACCTTACCTCCCAAAGTGCTGGGATTACAGGCATGAGCCACTGTGCCAAGCCTATATTATATAACTTTAAATAGTATAGGAGTGATTTGTTCCTGAAAAATTTGTTTTCATTACTTTCATGCAGAGAAATTCTTTAAGACTCATTTGTATTTTCTTTCAATAGGATTAGTCTTTTCAGATATTTTAATCTTTTTGAGTGAGTGTGCCATATATACTTTTTTCAAAGAACAGTCAATGTAAAAGAAATATTTTGTTATTGTCACCTCATCACATATTATACTTCATTTCCCACTGCTTCCCCAGTGTCCATTAAGCTCCAGGTGCACTGGTTTCTCTGTAGTTTCTAAAAGGCACCTAGGTGTTACTCTCTTTAGCCACCTCACTCCACGCTCTTCCCACTTCCTAGAATATGCCTCTCCCACTCTTCAATCATATAAGTTACTCTGGAAAAATATAGGTTTACATCATATTAAAATAGAACCTTAACATTCAAACTAGGAGATAATTACTCAGTTTCGAATTCTCTTCCCCCACTCTTCAAAAGACTCTTTTGTTTTCTTCATCATACTTGCCATATCTTCTTTTTATGCTTATTTCTGTCTCCGCTATCATGCTTTGTGTTTACACCTTCATGAGAGAGCAGTCATTTCAGTTTTTTCACCATTGTGATCTCTGGTTAATACATTAATGAAGTTGATTTATTATTATTACTTTTCTTTTCCATAGATTTATTTTGATGTTCTTCAGGTGACTTTCAGATTAAAACTGTTTTCATCCTTGTAGTTTTTTTTCATTTTTATAAGCTAAAAGAAGAAAAAAGGCTATGGATTGTACTTTGATTGACTCTATCCCATGTCTGTATTGTTTATCACTAATTTCTGAAGGCCTTCACATGAAATGTGATCAATGATTCTTAAAGTAAAACATTTTGATTATTGATGATTTCTAATTAGCCTGTAGTTATAACTTGGAAGAGTTTTTAATATATCCATTATTTAAGAGAGATTTTCTACATTTCTGGTGCTTTAATTTCTTATTGCTATTAATTATTAATTTATAAAAGTTAATTGGCTTTTACAATTTCTGCTTTTTTGGATTTGTAGAATAATTTTTACAGCTCAGTGTATAATATTTATGAATATTCTGTGAATATTGGGTAAATTTTATGTTCTCCATAGGATAAACGCTTAGATATACATTTGTCAGATTTATTATATATATTATTCTCTTTGAATGATATTATTCAAATATATTTTACTTAAATTTTTTTGGTCAAAGATTTTACTTCTCTTTGGCTCCTTTCAGTTTCCCTGTATATGCAAATTGTTTTCACTTTATTTGCATTACTTTTTATGAGACACAGGTGTTTATGATCCTTATGCCTATATAGTAAACTTTTTAAGAGCAATTTAAAAAAGTATGTGCATTTTATGCATAATTCTAGTAAACAGCATATGGTTGAATTTCCTTTTTAAATGAAATATTAGCCTATTAATAGGGAATTTTAACTTTTAATTATGAACATTTTGATGTATTGGATTTTATTTCTTCATCCGGTTTCATTTTTTAAATAACTATTTAATAATTGTTTAATAACTATTAATATTATTATTGCTAAGTGAGATAAGATATCTTTTTGTCTTTCAAATATATTTGACAACATACCGACATAACCTTGAAGTTTAACTTTAAAGCAAATCAGCATACTTTTAATGTAAATACACAGCATAGTATGAAAAATAATATATATGTTTTACATTGTGATATAATGTAGAAATAATTAGAAAACTAATTATTTTATTTTTTGTTACTGAAATTCAGGCCTATTATCACAATGGATACTATTCTGGAGAACCAGTTATTTTACCTAAATCAACATCTTGTAAGTTATCACTGGGCTATTTATCATATATATTAAGATATATATAAATGCTTATAAAGCTATATTGTTTTACACTTATAATCACATTTGATTTTAAATGCTTAAATTATGTCTTTTCCATAAATATGATATTTTAATTGTCAATAAAACNGTGATATAATGTAGAAATAATTAGAAAACTAATTATTTTATTTTTTGTTACTGAAATTCAGGCCTATTATCACAATGGATACTATTCTGGAGAACCAGTTATTTTACCTAAATCAACATCTTGTAAGTTATCACTGGGCTATTTATCATATATATTAAGATATATATAAATGCTTATAAAGCTATATTGTTTTACACTTATAATCACATTTGATTTTTAAATGCTTAAATTATGTCTTTTCCATAAATATGATATTTTTAATTGTCAATAAAACCATATATATAGGTTAAATATATTAAAATACAATATCTTAAATTCAAGTTAGGAGATTCAATTATTAAAGGATTGTTGAATTCATAAGAGGATTTATCTACCCAAACTATTAAATTATGATTATGTTTATGAAATATCGTTATGTTAGTAACATTTTTTGCATACTATTTTAGATTATCTGTTTATTTTATTGTCTCTTAAGCATATGCTTAGCAGAAGTGGGCCTTTGATATGAGTCTGTCTTGATTTACCTAGTGGAAGCTATGATAAGCACTCCCTAATAACGATATAGTTATGTAAATGTTTATCATTGATATTTAAAATATTTTAATCAAAGTAAAGGTGTACATGAAAAAATTACTTATGATTAAATTTCATTATAATAATGAAAATAACAGCTGCATGTTACATTCCCCAACCACGATTCTGTTTGCCAGGCAACCACTTTTAACCATTTCTACTTTTGGGTCTCCTTATGGTTTCCTTCATATTTATGAATATATACACACACACACACATATACACACACACATATGTACACATATATATATACACACATATACATATATACACATATACACATATATACATATATATATATATATAAAAGCAATATTGTATACTGCTCTTTCTAGAGTTACTAACATTATCAATTGATCTGGGCCTATAGAGGAAGGAGACCTAGTATGCTATTTTGGGCTTTTTCTACCGGTTAACATTGTAAATAGAATTATTTAAACTGTATGTACTTTGTTGTCAGCAACTTCTAGGTCTTTCTATCTTTGCCACTTCTAGGTCTTCCTCTCTTACATACATATGCATGTGCACAGTCACTGATATGAATGCAAAGTCAAAAGAGAAAATATAAAAACAGCTTATTTTCCAAACTGCTTTACTAAGCCCTCTGTAAAGTTTTAGTTCTTTCTGCTCAGGTTTATGAAACAAAACCTCTTTGTGTTAAATGTCAAAAAAAATCCAGCAAGATAGCTTTGATTTTATTTCCACATTACCTTTTCTTTTATAATATCTTTAAAATAAAAATGACTTCATGGAATCTTTCTTATTAAATTGTAAATAATTTATAGCAGTCATAGACTCAGCTGAACATCTTACACTTACATCTTAATAGGCCAGATCTGAAACTATTTCACTTGGAAAGACAGAACAGAAAGCATAGCATGCTGGCAAGGGAGCCTGGCAGTAGGAATCCTTGCAGCAGGAATCCTTGCAGCAGTGCACGCAGTAATCCAGCTACTTTTCTTATGATACTCTTAAAGACAACTGAGATATGAGAGAATGAGACCACATGTGTAGGTGTAGGAGCTGCATTCCTAAAGGAATTGTATTTCTTACACTATTTCCATGGGCATAGCTTCCAGACATGCCGACGGGGGAGGGTGTGCTCAGTTATGAGCGAGCACTGCACTCAGGGAAACACAAAGCTAGTACTTCCCATGAGGACAATAGAGTTTATATATAGCACTCCCTGTTCAGGTGTAGTTTAGCAATCAAGGGTCATTTTGCCATTAGCGATGTTGTCTGGTAACCAGCTAATATTCCACTTCTATCAGATTTCCAGGTCAATGGAGCCAAAAAATTAGCCCACATCCTTTTTCCACAAAGGAGACAACATTGTATTCACTCTCCGCTCACAATATCATTACCCTAAGAGATAAATAATATAGTTACTTTTAAAATAGTGATATCTATTCCAGGAAAGGACTTGGGTTGTGAATCGCTAGGGTACAGCTACTAGAGATGTGTTGTTGGGTTTCCCCAGCGTAACATTCCACCACCCGTATTTTGATGTCATTGTCAATTGAATTCCTGGGGACCCTTTGTCCTTCTTCTGATCTGGACTCTCACACGCCATCTTAAAATATTCCTCCATCAGTTTTCTGGTTTAGATTTGCTGTGTCACACATTTTTTTTTCCTTCTGATTTCACTAACATATATACTCTAGTATAAGAAAAAAGTATTCCAATTCTTCCATACATAAAACTATCTTTATTCTACTCTAGCACTTGTTCAGTGTATCGAGTAGGTATAAAATTCTAAGCTAAAAGTTTTAGAATTTAAAAATTATTTCTGTCTTATTTTCCTGAATCCAATTTTACCTTCTAATTTCATCCTGATTCTCTCTCTCTCTCTCTATGTGTATATATATACACACACACACATATGTATACACACACACACACACACATATATATATATATATATTTATTTATTTATTTATTTTGGTCTATTTCCAAGTTTTCCTCCCCTGGAAATATTAGGTTTGTCTGTTTATTCTTGGTCTTACCTGAATTTTTTGTTTGTTTGTTTTGCTTTGTTTTGTTTTTGTTTTTAGAGGGAGTTTCACTCTGCTCTTGTTGCCCAGGCTGGAGTGCAGTGGCACAATCTCGGCTCCCTGCAACCTCTGCCTCCTGGTTCAAGTGATGCTCCTGCTTCAGCTTTCCAAGTAGCTGGGATTACAGGCATTCACCACCATGCCTGGCTAATTTTTGTATTTTCAGTAGAGATGGGATTTCACCATGTTGGTCAGGCTAGTCTTGAACTCTTGATCTCAAATGATCCTCCTCCCTTGGCCTCCCAAAGTGCTGGGATTGCAGGTGTGAATCCGGCCCTGAATCTTTTTCATCCATTTTTCTGGATACTATTGACCTTTGTAACCTGAAGATTTATGTATCTGATAATTCTTTGCTGCATTTTCTTCCCGTAGTCTTTTGTCAAGTCTATTAGTCATATAACTCATAAGTCGACTTTTTATATTGGCATTCCCCTTTGGTGTTGATGGTTTCCTTAAGAGCTTAGTTCTTATTGGTAGTCTAGTCATAGTCACAGTGAGACAAAAGGAAAGGTTGATTAGATGTTCTGTGGTCCTTAGAAGATCTTGGTGACTGAGGAGATTTCCTATGATATTGCTGATTTGTTTTTTTCTGATATCATTCATTATCACCAACAATCAATTAATCTCCAGAAATTAATCTCCAGAATCACCCTACTCCTTGTCATACGGTAAAGTATGAAAAAGTGGTTCTTCTCACAGTAGGACGGGAAGATAGGTGTCCAACTATTGCATATGTGGACAATTACATTGTCCTCCTAATTTTAGTCCTGCACCTCATCCCTTCTCTGTTCTGGGCCTGACTTTATTCTGAGTCTCTCACTGCTTTCATTTAATTTTCCTTCTGTCTTCTCCTCCCTGGTAGTATTTTTTCAAGAAGATATTTGTTGTATTTGTTGTTGTAAATAGACATTTGACTTCCATGTTCTGACCCATGTTTCACATTTACTGCATATGTCACTTTCAAACCTGAGACTCAGGCATTCTGAGCAAATGGAATCTGTTCCTTTGATTTAGGCTGTGGCCTCCTTTCCTTTGTTTTCTACCTTCTACAACTTGTTGAAATTGCTCTACCTCTGATTTCCCTTCTCTCATTTTCTCTGTCATTATAGATCTACGACATTTTCAGTTCTTTAATATTAGCAGAGTTCCTGGAAAGAAGGGGGAAACACATGTGTGCTTAGAATGCAAGCTTTATCTGGAGACTTGGCTATTTTATTATTAAGTTTATCGAGAAAAGTCTTATGCTGCTTAATATTTTTTATAACCTAATTTAATTAATTATTATGGATTGGAATGCTAACTTATAGCCATTTGCAGTTTCTTGCAAAATCTCACTTCAGAGTATTCTAGAGGTTAGATGTTGCCTGTGATGAGGTTTTTATTCACAAAATCTGGAAACAATCATGCTGATTGATATACGTATACTAGTAATCACTGGTATGGATTGACAATTTCAGTGAAAAGAATTTGAGATAGAGATAAGACAAGGAACACTATGGGTCATTTTAGGAGCCTATTGCAATAAGAACTTCTTGCCTAAAAATGTTCACTGCCATCCACCTATATATTCACGTTCATCTATCCATCCATCTTTATATTTGCCGGCAGTATAAATACCCCTTTAAGGGAGATAAAATTATTTCTATTTTGTATATGAGGAAACTCAAGTTTGGATAATTTAATCTATTTGCTATATGAGCCAAAGAAATGACAGAGCCTGAATTCAAGCTCAGGTCTTACAGTCTCTATCTGAAATTACTTTCAATATTCCTATTTGTATGAATTCCCAGTTACAGAAATTTTGATCATGAGATGAACTGTTTCTGGCAGCTGTTTGCTTGATAGAGTCATTTCCATCTTTCCAGTTGTGGAAAAACTCTCTCATGCTCAAGGCCTCCACTCACCACACATAAAATACGTCCCCTCTACTTCCTTATCACCCTTCTTACTTTTTTCAGACTATATGAAAAAATACATCATTATTTCATTTGTTCACTTGCCTTTCTTTTTTCTTTTCTTTTTTGACAGAATCTTGCTCTGTCGTCCAGGTTGGAGTGCAGTGGTGCAATCTTGGCTCACTGCAACCTCTGCCTCCTGGGTTCAAGTAATTCTCATGTCTTAGCCTCCCAAGTAGTTGGCATTACAGACACACACCATGCCCAGCTAATTTTTTTGTATATTTAGTAGAGATGAGGTTTCACCATGTTGGCCAGGCTGCTCTCAAACTCCTGGCCTCGAGTGATCCACCCACCTCAGCCTCCCAAAGTGCTGGGGTTACAGGGGTAAACCACTGTGCCTGTCTGTTCAGTTACCTTTCTAGTGTCTGTTTCCCCCAAAGAGAATGCAAATTTCCTGAAAACTACTATTTTTTTCTGCCTTATATTTTGTAGCATTTCCACGGACTGTCTTCCTTTTTATCTTCACAGCCCTTCTTATCTTCTAACCTACTTGACCATTTACTTATTTCTTCTGTTTATTATTAGTTATCTATTTTTCTTCACTAGCGAGTAAGTTCCATGAGAACAGGACTCTTGTTTTTCTTTTTGTAGATATCCTAAGTACCCAGAGCTGAGTTTGGCAGACGACCAAAAGCCAAAAATATTTTTTATGAATAGTGAATAATCAGTGCTTACTATGTCCCAGCCACCGTGCTATGTGTTTACTGTGAATCAACATCTTCAGTCACATTTTGGGATTTTGGGAAAGGAGGGACAAAGATAATAAGGAATCTGGCCAAGTTCCCAACTAAGAAGTGGTAGAGCTAGGATTGGAAGCTAAGCAGTCTGGCTCTGGAGCTGAGGCTCTTAAGTCACCGCATTATTTTGCTGCATTTTCACTACGTAAGAAAAGGTGAATAGACTGGAGATATTTCCAATACACCCTCTCTTCTATGCCCTTTCCTTAGAAAAAGCCAGGATTTCACATTAAACTTAGTGAATATTTAAGTCAGGGTAAGTCTTATCCTAACTACAGAATGAAACCATTTTTGTCTCTTGAATTGATTTTACACCTCAATGAACAGGTAAGAGGGTTTATCTTTGTGAAGTAGAAGTCTTTCTCATCCCCTTAAGAGACTACCTTCTTCTGCATACAAAGTTAAACTATATGCGTTTGTCTCCAAAAATTATAATAGCTGGATTACCTCCTTGATCCCTTCAAAATGAAGTGTCTGAAAAAAAGAGAATTAAATTTAAATATGTCTTATAAAAGAACTTTATTTAATCAAGAGAAAGAGAATTGTTCTTCTGTTCTTATTCTCCTTAAATATGAAATGTTTTTATTGGTTCTGAACAATATGGCCAAAATCACAGAATTAAAACTTTTGTATTTGACCTTATTCTAAAATGTTTATTTTTTTAAAACCTCACAATAAATTGAAAAATATTCAAATGTAAATACTTTGGAGGTGATTATTCCACCAGTCTAGCAAGTTGTTTGACAATGGTTCTCTGAATGTATTATTTTTCATTTCTAGATAATTCTGAGGCACTGATAACATTTCTGGCATTTCTGATTATTGTGACATCAATAGCTCTACTTGTTGTTCTCTATAAAATCTATGATCTACATAAGAAAAGATCCTGGTAAGAGTTGATTATGAATTTTCAAATAATAATGGTAGTAGTAATGGTGCAAATGCATATCCATATGGCAGTGAGGGAACCAGTTAAATGAAATATGTGAACTTGAGAGAAGACAGCATAAAGCCCATTTCATGACAGAACTTTTAATCAAAAACTTTTAGTATGGTTTTATTGGTTTGAATTAATATTATTTTCTTAATTTACTAATAATGTTGTGGACTTGTTTAATAATAACCAGTGAAAAGAATGTGTGTGTTTTTCAGTACAAAGTGGGTCAGAGGGATCTAGGAGTGACAAAAGCAAAAGAAAGGAGGGAGATGTCTGGGGAAGTTAACGTGTTTCGTTGGCCAGAAACAACCACATCTTATGAAAAACAGAAGATTTAAAATAAAATCATTTGGCTACTTGTGTGCGTTTAGCAGACAAGTCTTGGTTGTTTCTTTTCCTCCCTCACCTTCCTCTCTCCTCTTTGACTCTCCTCTCTCCCATCCTTCTGTCCTCCCTCTGCTCCAGGCTCTTCCTGCCTTCCCTCTTTTCCTCTTCTCCCTTCCTCTCTTCTCTTTTTCTTCTCCCTGACTTCCTTCCTTTCCCTTCAATATATTCATTAAATGTAAGTTGAACACCAACTGAATTCTGTGCTTCTTGAGAATATAGAAACTTATTTTTCCTATTTTCACAGCAATTTGGATGAACAACAGGAGCTTGTTGAAAGGGGTAAGTATGCATATTTTTTGCTGATGAATATTCCTTCCCCTGCATTTGAATCCATTCATTTTATTTCATTTATTTATTTATATTTATTTTAAGACAGAGTCTCGTTCTGTCGCCCAGGCTGAAGTGTGGTGGTGTAATCTCTGCTTACTGCAGCCTCCGCCTCCAGGTTCAAGCAATTCTGTTGTGCCTCAGCTGCCCAAGTATCTGGGATTACAGACACAAACCACCAGGCCCAGCTACTTTTTGTATTTTTAGTAGAGATGGGATATCACTATGTTGCCCAGGCTGTTTTCGAACTCCTAGCCTCAAATAATCCACTCACCTTGGCCTCCCAAAGTGCTGGGATTACAGGCATGAACCACTGCGCCCAGTCCCATTCATTTTAAATAAGAACTGGGCATTTTTAATTTAACTTGGACTTCCGTTGATACAGTGATAAAACTTAAATTCCTTTACTCACTCAGCACCTGTGAAGTTCCCAGTGTACGCCAAGCATTGTGCCAGGTACTGAGAGTACTGTAGTGACAGGCACAGACTCTGCCCTTAAAGTGTTTGTAATCTAATAAAGGAAAGCAGATATATCAACAAATATGACGGTAATTTGATACATGCCCTAGTAGTTGAATGTGTATGATTCTATAGATATATAGAAGATAGAAAACTGTGTGCGAGGGCAGAAATCTGGTTTGTTAAGATTGTGGGGAACCAATGGACCAACAAATTAGGGAGTGGTGGAGGGAAGAGTGGATGGAAGTCGCAGAGATGGGGAGATGGTACATCTCCTCAAGTCCCTGCCAGGGTGGAATGGTGGCTGCTCCCACTAAAAAAAGACACGTTTATGAACAGGACAAAGAACAACAATTTTACTTAGGAGAAGAAAACAAATTTGTTTATCTTTTTTTTTCAACATTTATATTATTTAATTTTTTTTAAATGTGATTTTTATTCCAACAAAAGGGACAAGGTTGAACCTTTACAGAAATTGAACCTTTGTTTACAATAAAGAAATTTACTTGCTTTCTCATGCTTAAGACAGGAATAATTTCAGAACTCCTCTGTGTTAATCTGTGTTAGAAGTGTTTCCCTCTGGTAATAGCAGGTACCAGGTCTCTATGCAGAAACTTTAGGGTTGAATCTTTTGTGCTCCTTAAAAGGCTTTATTTTTCTTTGCAGAGTATAACACTATTTGACCTCTTATTATATATTTATTCATTTGGTTGTTGATTATCCTCCCCTAACTAGAATGTAAGCTTTGTGAAAGCATGGAGGCTTTTTTTCTTATTCACTGCTTTATGCCCAGTACCAAAGTGAGTACCTAGGATTTGATAAATATTAGTGAATAAATAACACTGAGATAGGGTATCCTGAGGATTCATTTTCATAAGCTGAGGGAGGAATGAAGAGCACAATCAGTAATAAACACCTGAGCAGAAAAGGAAAATCCATCTCAAGGAGTTAAGGTGGACTTGGAAAGTGTCAATGAAATATTTTATCTCAAAATTGATACTGATTGCACCTTGGAATGCAGTAGAATTTACTCATTCAGACCCCATGAAACCCTGAATGTGGCCCTCAGTTCAGAATGAATGAATACCAGGCATTCCCAACAACCTAAAGAAACAATTGCATATAGCCAGTTTGATAGCTGTAATTGGATAGAAAGTTTCCGTGGGCAGTAAGATAAATGGGTCGCCCTCATGGATACCTTCTTTCTTTATATGATAAATGGGTAAAATTAATATTATTATTGAAAGAAATACTATCAGTAGTACATGGAAGAGTAGGAGAAACATACTTTTTACATATGTGACAGATTAAATTCTCTTACCTTTCTAAAGCATTTGGTTTTCAAGTTCCATATGCAATTATAGCTTTTTATAGTTAGTACAGTTTTTTACTATTTAGTAAGTTATTTCACAAACATAGTATATAATGTGTTTCATATACTTGAAGCAAAACGAATTAACACAACTGTTTCACTGTTTAGTGTAAACAGATGATCAAATTAAGCTAAGTCATGGGTATAAGGGTATTAATCATATTATCTTATTTCATTTGCATGTTTACAGCATTTCACAAGTTGAAAATGAAAACAATACAAAGAAAAATAATAATTGTATTATAAATAAATAAGTATGGTAATTGCTATAAAATGCATATTATCAAACAAATGTGAATGTCCTTATAATGGTGATGTTTAGTCTGGGATCCCTTCTCTAAGCATAGAAAATGGGGAAGAACATTCTGGTAGAGGGAACAACATAAAGCCCGGAAGAGATCTGAAGTACAAGATTGAGCAGTCATTGATTTGTAGGTAAATGTTTGTATGTGAGTGAGATTTCTCAGATGAAATGTGTACGAGGAGGAAAGAAGCTAAAGGATTGAGTACACGGTGTAAATTTAATGAAACGTGTATGCCCACCTGAAAGACATGTATAACTAGTACTGAATCTTTAATATATTTCCAGATGATGAAAAACAACTGATGAATGTGGAGCCAATCCATGCAGATATTTTGTTGGAAACATATAAGAGGAAGATTGCTGATGAAGGAAGACTTTTTCTGGCTGAATTTCAGGTGTGTGTTGCTTTTGTTATATGATGATAAATTCAACATCAAGACAATTCCATTTTAAATATATTTATATTGCAATTTGCCTTCATAATTTATCCCACTAGATATTGCAACATAAGCAAAATAGATATTATTAGATATCTATGAACCAGAAGAGAGAATCATAGAGGTTGACGAGATTATAGTGTGGAGCTAGTAAATATTTCAATGTAATGCTTTATTGTATTATGAAGTTGTGTCACAAAATGTGTTTGGCTGATTTTGTAGTTGTACTCTAAGTACTCATCCAAATATCTGTTTTTAAATGAATTTGATAGTGACGCAACGACTAATCCTAAATTTGTCCCTACTCAAGAGATTTGTTCTGAAAGTTGTCAATCATTACTTTTTTTTAAAAAAAGTGATTTTATTGTTACATAATTCCTGATCTTAATTTCAATTACTCTAAGCAAATTTTTTTAGCAATATGAGGAAAATATTTTACAGGATATCTCATTTGTTCAAAACGATCATTTTTCCTGAATCTTCTGTGATCTAAGAAATCATTGTTTCTTTCAGAGCATCCCACGGGTGTTCAGCAAGTTTCCTATAAAGGAAGCTCGAAAGCCCTTTAACCAGAATAAAAACCGTTATGTTGACATTCTTCCTTGTGAGTACTTACTCAGTATTGAATTCCCATATATTTAGGCCACTTGATTATTCATTATTTCACTTGTTTATTTTTCTTCTCCTTAAACAGATGATTATAATCGTGTTGAACTCTCTGAGATAAATGGAGATGCAGGGTCAAACTACATAAATGCCAGCTATATTGATGTGAGTAAAATTTGCATTTTCTTATTCCTGTATATTTCATTCAGCTCCTTCTTTGTCTTGGCAAAATTTTAGAAATATTATTAAAAATATTTTGAAGTGAACCCATATGTCACTGATATAAACAGGAAATTATTAATATTTGCAAGGATAGTTATTTATTATGTGACTATTGGTATTGGGTATAATGTAGAATTTTCCTCTACAAACAAAATTATATTAAGAATTAATTTAATATACTCTGGTAAGCCTCTTATGTGCTAGATATTAGACTAAATAATCTATGCATGTATTTCTCAAAAGAAGCCCACGTTTGCCTCAGCCATATGCCGTATAAGTGAGGACTGGGAAGCTCAGTTTAGTTAATTACCTTGTCCTTGTTCACACAACTGGTAAATATTTGAGTTGAAATTCAACCAGAGTCTGACTGACTCCACAATGTTATCCTTTAATTTAATCACACTAAATTTCAGCACACATTCCTCATCAACACTGACCATCTATCTATCCACTGGATTTATGCAGAAATGTAAATGTCTGTACGTGGTTAATTTATTTAAAATATTTTAAATTTTAATTTATATACAAATGTTAAATAATTAATGCATTACATAGGTTAAATAATTTTAAACAGTATAAAAATATATACAGACTGAAAAAATTCTTTTTTCCTCCCCAAATCTGCCATTTTCTCAGTGTCCTCACCTACCAGAAGCAACTATATTTTCTATTCAAATATATATGGCAATTATGGTATCAGGTTATTTAGGTTTCTCCATTGGAACTTGGGGCTCCCAGAAAGCATGTTTCTTCTGCTTTTAGATAGGTGACTAACATATTGTAGCTATTCAATGAATACTTATTAAATGAATGTATGCGCAATACTGTGTCATGAGGTAGAAGTTTCAGGAAGTTACTTAAATTAATGTTGAATTCTTGTGACCCATGTTTCAAATTTAATCCAATGGTAAAGGCCACCTCTTTCTGAAGAGCTCCTTTCATTGTTTAGATGAATTTAGGAGTCTGAGATAATTCTGGAAGAAGCCAGTATAATATTTTATCTGCCTCTGTCCTCCTTTATCTTGGTAACAGGAGCAGAGAAAGCAGACATTGTAGGTAATGAAATGAAAGTTCTCTTATCTGAAATGGCAGAGAAGTCTAGGGAATCATCATATTCCAGCAGAAATTAAGAGGTGAAAATGCGGGTAAAATCCAAGAATGATTTGTTGTAAGAAATTTAACAAACATCCCAAAAGTAACTACATGGCTGGTGAGCAGGTTTAAATAGTGGTAGATGATCCTATAAGAGTTGGCAGGATATAAAATGTTGAAATGTCTAGAGCACTTTTGTAAATTACAACAGCATCCCAGATGAAGATGAAGCCTAGTGTTAAAACTGTTTGAAGTTTACAGCAAAGATACATGAAAGTCATGAATATTCTTTGCAAATGCTAACATGTTGAGCACAATTAAATGCCTGACCACCAATTAATAAGATCCCCTTAATACTTTGAAACTGCCCAGAGAAATTCACAATCACAAAATGATGGATCTAGAGCAATTCCTCTAACTCACAATTTTTCATGTTGATGAGTAATTGAATGTTCAGCAAATGACATATCTTTGCATGTGTTTTCAATAGGGTTTCAAAGAACCCAGGAAATACATTGCTGCACAAGGTAATTTCTTTGATAATCCAATATTCTTTTGAAAATTGTTTTATAGCACTTTTAAAAAAACATTTCTTAACAGCTTTTATTTGTTTACCTCATAGGTCCCAGGGATGAAACTGTTGATGATTTCTGGAGGATGATTTGGGAACAGAAAGCCACAGTTATTGTCATGGTCACTCGATGTGAAGAAGGAAACAGGGTAAGAACCAAGAAGATTCATAGTGTGGATCTTGGGGTTAGGAAAATAAAATGTTGAATGGCATTTTGAAAAGCCGCGTATATCTGCCTCATGACTAAACAGAGAGTTCTCTATTTTAATCAGTGTTAACTTTTATTTAAATTTTTCATACATGTAGAAAACTGAAACTTTTAACATACAAATAAATATATGTCTGTATGCATAAAATTTCAAGGCTTCCGATTAATTAAACTTGATTCCTGTTTCTTTGCAGTATTGTTATAAGTTCAGTAAATTTCACTGTTTTAGCTTCACAAGAACTTAATATTCGAAACAAAACTAACCTTGGGCAGATAGGTGGTGAGTCATGTAATGTGACTTTAGGAGTAAAAGCCTCTCTGTCCCCCTACCTAAAATTAACCACAAGCAATCACATCTTTTTTGCTGACAAATGATTGTGTCCTCTCTTAACATGCATGTAAGCCTGGAAAGATCATCTCACTAAAATGTGTGAAGGACATTCTACAGGACTCATAAATGGAAAATAGAACATAGATTTTAAGCATCACAGCTTAAGGTTTATATGTGCTTGAACTACACAAATGTTTTGAGAATTTCAAATGAGTATAGGTTTTGTTTTCACTCTTTAAAGAAAGTTGGATAAAATTGGCTTAAATTAAAATTGAAATACTTAATAATTTTTTAAAATATAGAACAAGTGTGCAGAATACTGGCCGTCAATGGAAGAGGGCACTCGGGCTTTTGGAGATGTTGTTGTAAAGATCAACCAGCACAAAAGATGTCCAGATTACATCATTCAGAAATTGAACATTGTAAATGTGAGTTTGCCTTTTACATAATTTTGTTTTGATACTGTTTTATAAAATATAATTATGGAATATTACATTTGAGAAATTAAAATATATCAGGAAAATTATTTCTGATAACCTTTAGGATGAAAACTGTGGTTAGAACAATGACAAAAGCCAATAGGGTCAAATTTAAGTCACTGGTCAAGACGTTTTTGTCCAAGTCAAATCGAAAGTATGATACCGTGACCCTGGACGTATTACAAAAAGAGGGAAGGTCCATTAAATGTGTTGAATACATAATCAAATTATTAAAAGAATAAGCAATTTGTCCTTATTGTCAGTGAGTTTCTACTTTTCTGAAAAAAATTATATTTTTCCATAAGAGAAATGACAGAAATAGAGAACACTGTAAGAAGTATAAAGTTCTAACTATGCAGCAGAGATGGAATGTTTAGTTCAGAAAATAAGGAGGTCATTGTGGCCTTAGATAATAGTTAAAATGGAAGTCATCATGTATATTATATAAATCCATTTATATGAAAAATCCACAATAGGCAAGCCAATAAAGACAGAAAGTAGACCAGTGGTTGCCTGGAGCTGAGGACGTCAAACAGAAATGGGGAGTGGCTGCAAATAAGAACAGCCTTTTATTTTGTGATGATGAAAATGTTCTATTTTTAGATATAAAGGTGATGGTTGTACATTTAGTAAATGTAATATGAATACCAAATTGTACATTTTAAACTGGTGAACTTTATGGTATGTAAAATGTATCTTTTATTTCCAACAAATGAATTTTATTTTTAATTTTTTTGGGTACATGGTAGGTATATTTATGGGGTAAATGAGATGTTTTGATGCAGGCATACAATGCATAACAATCACATCAGGGTAAATGGGGCATCCATTATCCCAGGCATTTATCCTTTCTTTGTGTTACAAACAATCCAATTATATTCTTTTGTTTATTTTGAAATGTATAATAAATTATTGTTGAATAGTCACCCTGTTGTGCTATCAAATACTGGATCTTCTTCTTTTTATCTAATTATATTTTTGTACACATTAACCATCACCATTTCCACCCCTGCTATACCCTTCCCATCCTTCGATAACCATCATTCTACTCTGTATATCCAAGAGTTCAATTATTTCAAATTTTAGCTACCACAAATAAGTAACAATATATGAAGTCTGTATTTCTGTGTCTGGCTTATTTCACTTAATGTAAGTCGTCCAGGTCCATCCATGTTGTTGCAAATGACTATATCTTACCCCTTTTTATGGCTGAGTAATACTTCATTGTATATATGTACTACATTTTCTTTATCCATTCATCTGTTGATTGATGCTTAGGTTCTTTCCAAAAGTTGACTATTATGAATAGTGTTCCAATAAACATGGGAGTGCAGATATCTCTTCAATCTACTGTTTCCTTTCTTTGAGGTATATACCTAACAGTGGGATTGCTGGATCATATGGTAGTGCTATTTTGAGTTTTTTTTTTTTTTTTTTTAAACCTCCGAATTGTCTTACATAGTTGTTGTACTAATTTACTTTCTTACCAATATTGTCTGAGGGTTTTCTTTTCTTCACATCCTTGCAAGCATTCATTCTTGGCTGTCTTTTATATATAAGTCATTATAACTGGAACAAGGTGATAACTTAATATAGTTTTGATTTGCATTTCTCTGATAATAAATAATATTGGCCACCTTTTTATATAACTGTTTACCATTTGTATGTCTTCTTTTGAGAAATGTCTATTCAGATCTTTTGCCTGTTTAAAAATCAGATTATTAGATTTTTTTATTATAAAGTTCTACAAGCTTCTTATGTATTCTGGATATTAGTCCTTTGTCAGACGGAGAGTTGGAAAATATTTTCCCTCATTCTGTGGCTTATCTCTTCACTTTGTTGATTGTTTTCTTTGCTGTACAGAAGCTTTCTAACATGATGTAATTCTACTTGTTCATTTTTGCTATGTTTGCCTGTGCTCGTGGGGCATTATTCAATAATTTTGCACAAACCAATGTCCTGGAGAGTTCCTCCAACATTTTCTTTTAGTAGTTTCATAGAGTAAGGTCTTATATCTAAGTCTAATCCATGTTTTACTTAATATTTACATACAGCAAGAGGTAGGGGTTTAGTTTCATTCTTCCACATATGAGTATCCAGTTTTCACAGTACAATCTATTGTGGAGACTGTCCTTTCCCCAATGCATATTCTTGGTACCTTTGTCAAAAACGAGTTCACTGTAGACTTATAGAATTATTTATGTGTTCTCTATTATGTTTCATTGCTCTATGTATGTTTTTATGCCAGTACCATGCTGTTCTGGTTACTATAGCTCTGAAGTATAATTTTGAGTCAGGTATTGTGATTCCTCTAGTTTTGCTCTTTTCACTCAGGATGGCTTTGGCTATTCTGGGTCTTTTGTGGTTTCATATAAATATTAGGATTATTTTTTCTACTTGTAAAGAATATTATTGGTATTTTGATAGAGATTGCATTGAATCTATAGATAGTTTTGAGTAGTATGAACATTCTAACAATACTGAGTCTTGAACATGGAATAGCTTTCCATTTTTTATGTCCTCTTCAATTGCTTGCATCAATATTTCCCAGTTTTCATTGTAGAGATCTTTCACTTCTTTGGTTAAGTTTATTCCTAGGTATTTATGTTGTTTTTATCTACTGCAAATGAGATTACTTTCTTGATTTCTTTTTCAGATAGTTCTATGTTGGCATATAAAAATACGTTTTTTAATGTTGATTTTGTGTCTTACGATCTTACTGAATTTGTGAATCAGTTCTAATAGTTTTTTTGGTGAAGTATTTAGGTTTTTGCAAATATAAGATCATATAATGTGCAAACAAGGATAATTTGACGTCTTCCTTTCCAATTTGGATGCCATGTGTTTCTTTCTCTTGTCTGATTGCTCTAGCTTGGACTTCCAGTACTATGTTGAACAACAGTGGTGAAAGTGGGCATCCTTGTCTTTATTCAGATCTTAGAAGAAAGGCTTTCAGTTTTTTCTCATTTAGTATGATGCTAGCTGCGGGTATGTCATATGTGACTTTTATTCTGTTGAGGTATGTTCCTTCATTATCCTGTTTTTTGAGAGTTTTTTACTATGAAGAGATGTTGAATTTTATGAAATAATTTTTCAGCATCAGTTGAAATGATCATATGTCTTTTGTCCTTCATTCTGTTGATAGAATGTATCACAATAATTAATTTATGTATATTGAACCATCCTTGCATCCCTTGGATAAATGCCACTTGATCAGGACGAATGATATTTTTAATGTGTTGTTGAATTCAGTTTGCTAGTATTTTGTTGAGGCTTTTGCAGGGATATTGACTGGTAGTTTTCTTTTCTTGATGTGCATTTGTCTGGTTTTGGTATCAGAGTAATACTGGCTTTGTAGAATGAGTTTGGAAGAATTCCCTTCTCTTCCATTTTTTGGAATAGTTTGAGTAGAATTGGTATTAGTTCTTCTTTAAATGTTTGGTAAAATACAGTAATGAAGCCATTAGGTCTTGGGCTTTTCTTTGCTGGGAAACTTTTCATTAGAACCTCCATCTCATTACTTGTTCTCTGTTCAGGTTTTGGGTACCAAAAATAATGGTGACACCAACTTTTCAAGACACGGAGAACAAAATAATAAATGAATTGAAATAAGAAAATGATAAAAAATGGAGGAATGAAGTTAAAATGTAGCATTTTCATTATATTACACTTTGCTTGTTAGTTTGTTTACACAATCTCTGTTGTCTTCAGTGTAAAATAATGAATTATAAGATATTGTTTGCAAGCCTTATGATAACCCCAAATCCAAAAGCATTCAACAGATACATAAAAATAAAAAGCAAGAAATTAAAACAGACCACCAGAGAAAAATCACCTTCACTTAAAGGAAGACAGGAAGAAAAGAAAGAAGGAAGAGGAGGCCACAAAATAACCATACAAGAAATAACAAAATGGCAGGAGTAAGTCTTTATTTATCAACAATAACATTGAATATCAGTGTACTAAACTCTGTAAACAAAATACATAGAGTAGCTGAATAGATTAATAAAACAAGACCCAACAATCTGTTGCTTACAAGAAACATTCTTCACCTGTAAAGACACAAACAGACTTAAAATAAGAGATGGAAAATTATATTCTATGTAAATGGAAACCTAAAAAGAGAAGGAGTACCTATACTTATATCACACAGGTATATTTCAACACAAAAACGAATAAAAGAGACATTGATTGTCTCTATGTAATGATAAAGGAGTCAACTCAGCAAGAGGATATAACAATTGTAAATATATATGCACCTAATACTGGAGCACACAGATATATAAAGCAAATATTATTAGAGCTAAAGAGAGAGATAGACTCCAATACAATAGTAGTTGGAGACTTCAACACCCTACTTTCAGCATTAGTCAGATCACCCAGGAAGAAAATCAACAAAGAAACATTGGTCTTAATTTGCATTTTAGATCAAATGAACCTAATAGACATTTATAGAACACTTCAACCAATGTCTGAAGGATACACATTTTTCAGATCCATGGATCATACTCAGGGACATACCTTGTGTTATGCTATGAAACAAGTCTTATAAAATTTTAAGAAATGAATTATATAAACTTTTCTTTGACTACAATCAAACTAGAAATCAATAACAAGAATTTTGGAAACTATACAAACTTGTGGAGAGTGAACAATGTATTCCTCAATGACCACTGATTCAATGAGGAAATCACTAAGGAAATTTTAAAATTTCTCAAAATAAACGAAAATGGGAACACAACAAACCAAAACCTATGTGATACAGTGAAAGCAGCACTAAGAGAAAAGTTTGTAAGAGTAAGCACCTGCATTAAAAAAGAAAAATTTCAAATAAACGACATGAGACATTTCAAAGAACTAGAAAAGCAAGCACAAACCAAACGGTAAATTGGAAGAAAAAAATAATAAAGATCAAAGTAGAAATAAGTGAAATTGAAATAAAAAAAAATACAAAGCATCAATGAAATAAAATTTTATCTTTTAAAAAGAGATAAAATTGACAGGCCGGGTGCAGTGGCTCATGCCTGAAATCCCAGTACTTTAAGAGGCCAAGGTGGCTGTATCACTTGAGGTCAGGAGTTTGAGACCAGACTGGCCAATATGGTGAAACCCCATCTCTACTAAAAATGTTTTAAAAAAAAGAAAAAAATTAGCCAGGTGTGGTGGCACACATCTGTAATCCCAGCTACTTGGGAGGCTGAGGCAGTAGAATACTTGAACCTGGGAAGCCGAGGTTGCAGTGAGTGAAGATTGCATCATTGCACTCCAGCCTGGGCTTTGCAGCGAGATTCCATCTCAAAAAAAGAAAAAAAAAAAAAGATAAAATTGATAAACCTTTAGCCAGACTAAGGGAAAAAGAGTGGAGACTCAAATAAATAGAGTCACAGATGAAAAAAGAGACATTGCCACTGATACTGTAGAAATTTAAGTGATTATTAGATGCTACTATGAACAGTTATATGCTAATAAATTGGAAAACTTAGAAGAAATGGATAAATTCCTGGATACATGCAACCTATCAAGACTGTAAAACATCTAATAGAGCTGTTAAAAAAATACAAGTCTTTATATAGGGGGTTAAGATTTTCTCTTAATTTCATTTATTGTAAGCCTTTTAGTAATCTAAATTTTATTTTTGTATAGTCTAGAAATATTTTCTATAGGAGAAACAGACTTACTCTATATGTCTCCATAGGTCTTCTTAGATTTCCATGGTATTACTAATTGTTATGTCTACAGAGTACTGTGAAACAATCCTATTAATAGTTTCTGGCTAAATACTTGTTTGACTAAGCCACAAAGGCACTGGATCCATAGATATTAGGGTATATTTCTAGGTTGATGCCTATCTGGCTACATTCTGTAGTCTGGATTTACTGGTGTTAATTAACTTAGTGTGTATGTTTCTTTTGTTATCTAAATGTAGATGGTTCTTTATACCTGGTGAGAGAATTATGACTTATGCATCTTGTGGTGGTTACCTTGAAATTAGAACAAACCTGAATGGTAACCTGGGGCTGACTTTCCTCAGTCCTCTCTCTACATTCTGAGTTGACAGTGCTACCATGTGAAGGTCTAAGGAATACAATGTTCATCAAATAATCAGACTTTGCTCACATAAGAATTAGTCCTGCTTGCTGGCCTATCAAGTAGAATTATTTTAAACAGCTGTGAGAATGACCTTTACCGTATCATTTTAAACACACATCTAAAAAGCTTCCAGCCACGCACCCCCCTTTTATGGTGTATGCTTGTTTCGGGTTTTTTTTTTTTTTTTTTTTTGGCTTGACAGCATGCAAGTTCCTAGAAATTTTAGTTATACTTTCTTTACCTTACTTACCTTACTGGTAAGTTATTGCTTACAGGGTAGTGCAAGCAAGTCCTGCACGATATCTTAACTACTAGTTATTGATTAAAAAGGAAAATGCAGTCATGGCTGAGAAGATGTATAAGACACCTGAGGAAATTATGAACTCTTTTGAGCAGTTTATGTTTACAGAAGGAGACTTTGTACTGGTACTCCCTTCCACTTATTTATGTTTCATAGTCTGCTTTAAAAAATCATTTCAAAGAATATATTATCTCTTGACTAGAAAAAAGAAAAAGCAACTGGAAGAGAGGTGACTCACATTCAGTTTACCAGCTGGCCAGACCACGGGGTGCCTGAGGATCCTCACTTGCTCCTCAAACTGAGAAGGAGAGTGAATGCCTTCAGCAATTTCTTCAGTGGTCCCATTGTGGTGCACTGCAGGTAGGAAAAACAACAACAACATCTCCAACAGAATTCACCTGCCTAGGGCTGTTAGAGACATATTTCCCTTTGTCAATTGCTATTTTGGGAAACAACCTATGGGAGAAACTTAGATTTTTATATCTATTTCACACCTGACAGCTTTACCATGACCATGCCTTTACCTTTTTTTTGCTTGGTTTGCCAGTGCTGGTGTCGGGCGCACAGGCACCTATATCGGAATTGATGCCATGCTAGAAGGCCTGGAAGCCGAGAACAAAGTAGATGTTTATGGTTACGTTGTCAAGCTAAGGCGACAGAGATGCCTAATGGTTCAAGTAGAGGTATGTTCTAACCTTTAGTGATTATTCTCACTTCGGTTTTTTGGACTTAAATCTTTTCCAAGTGATAATAATGATATTTTTAAAAATCGAAATTCTTCGCAACTTCAAAGAGTAGACGATTTCCTGAAAACTAAAACATGTGGTAATCACCAGAAATACTCAGAAGCATTTTTCATTAGTGCCTAAAAGTACTGTGGAAGAAAGATGACCACAAAACATATACTTTTTAAAATAATGAACTGCCATTAACATATATCAGATTGGCAAGAAAACTAAAAATGCTGAAAACAGATTTGGCATCATCTCATAAAATTAAGCTGAAGAGACAGAATAGTATAGTAGTCAACTGCCTAGTTTTAGAAACTACACTTTCAGGTTCCAAATCTTGCTTTTAATTATTAATACAAGGGTGAGTGGTATTATTTATTAAGTATTTTTAGTCTGACTGCGCCTCAGTTAAGTCATCTGTAAAATGGAGGCAATGATAATACCTCACAGACTTATAACCCCAAAAGTAATACAAGTAAAGCACTTAAACAAGTCTCTGGCACATGCTATGCATTTGGTGATTGTAAGTGATGGTTATTACTGAAAATGTCTGTATTTGACCCCACAAAAATCACATATGTGCACATACCCAAGAGAAGCAACAACTAGAAACATTTGCAAGAATAGCAAAAAAAAAAAAAAGAAAAGAAAAAAGAAAAAACTGAAATATGTACCAATGAAAGAATGGAAACACCATAAATATGTATCAATAGAGGAATAGGAAAACAAAATTTGGACATGTGAACTCTCTGTACAACAAATGCTGTGTTGTGGTAGAAAGCAATAATCTAGGTTTGTGTCTGTCTATTTGGAGAGATGCTCAGATGAAAACAATGAGTGAGTAAAGTTGGCACATGAAACTAAAAGATATAATTTATGTGACTTTTTTTAAAGCACAAAAATGTACAGTGCTTGTGATTATAGATGCATAGATAGCAGAGTAGAAATATGAAAACAAATTGTTAACCAGATAAAAAGAGATGATTTACAGTGGAAAATAAAATAAAGTGGAAAGATACTGCCAAATTCAGGGAACTAAAGGTGGTAGTTAAAGAGGATTATCAGAAGTATACTATTTCCTTGAAAATACTGGATTCAAACAAAATAAGCAATTAAGAGTGGTTAAATCTGGGTTTGGCATATTGGATTAAAAAAATAATTTTCATATTAAAAAATAATTTTCTTATTTTGAAAGTTCTAAAACTATTTAAAAGGTTTTCTAAGGAATAACAACTTGCTTTTTTACCTCTTGAATATACTGTGAAATTTATTATGGTTTTACATTCAGTAATTTGACTTATTGTCCCAATAATTACTAAATGAAGTCACATACAATGTTCTTTAGTTTTTAGGAATAAAAGTTGTGCAATACAGAGTACATGGATAATCTATTTGTAAAGTAATTTTTCTGAAAAAATAATCTGAAAATAGAATTTGCTCATATTCCAGAAAACTCTGAGAGTGAACTTCCAGAATATTATAGATCTCACATAAATATTATAGGTATCAGTTTGCTTTGCCATGTATTGTTCCAATATGAGCAAAATTATGGAGAATGTGTATTTTATTTAAATATGACTTGCAGGAATCTAAATTATTAGTTAATTATCTGTATTTT
The DNA here is from genome assembly GCF_001698545.2 of Rhinopithecus bieti. Lineage (NCBI taxonomy): Eukaryota > Metazoa > Chordata > Mammalia > Primates > Cercopithecidae > Rhinopithecus > Rhinopithecus bieti. The sequence goes on from NW_016812542.1 coordinate 1,047,177, forward strand.
TTCCTGAAATTGTAGGCCCAGTACATCTTGATCCATCAGGCTTTGGTTGAATACAATCAGTTTGGAGAAACAGAAGTGAATTTGTCTGAATTACATCCATATCTACATAACATGAAGAAAAGGGATCCACCCAGTGAGCCATCTCCACTGGAGGCTGAATTCCAGGTAATGATAGTGACAACAATAATAATAATTACAGGCAACTTTTACTGAGTGTCATCTACTTTCTAAGCGTTTGCTATGCACTTGACATAGCGCTTGCGTTTGGTCCTCACGATAACCAGTGGAGCACAGATGAGAAAACTAGGACACAGCGAGTTAAGAGAAATGCCTGAATTCACACAACAATTATATAGATTTCTTTAGACCCAGAAATCTGACTGTATTGCTAACACTTTCAGTCATTCCTCATTAAGTTGGTATAAAATAAAGTGTCAAAATAACAGTATATAACCACAAAACTCATCTGCCAAAGGCAATATAGTATATCACCTTTAAAAACCATATCTGGTTTTCGTTTGTAAAGGAAATCATTAGAAGAGTTTATGACTGCTTAGGAAGTTGAACTGGCTGGAGCTTCCAGACAGACAGTAAAGGATAAGTACATGTGTCCTAACCTATTTATTAGGCAATTATTCTGACAGCTAACCTAGCATGTAGTTCACTATAATTTCAGAAAGTTGGCATATCTGTCCTCAAATTGCTCCGTTGTCAAAAAAGTGTTTTGTGTTTTTTTTGTTCCACTTATGATTTCCAGTTTACTGGGTCATTCTGTAATGTACCAAACTGGTAAATTCAGAGTTTCGAAAGACCAGGAGTATGCTTTTAGTCAGATGCAGAACCATTTAATGTTTAGGATCAAAGTGGGGTTAAGATGGGGGTGGAGGTAGAGCATCCAGTAATCACCAAGTGACTCAATACCTCAGAAGACCTGTACGTACAATGGAAGAACTAGCAGGCACAGGGTAGTCTCAAGCAGAGTAGTGTTTTATTGTTGTTTTCTTGCTTTTCTAGCTGATACATCAACCATATTCAATATACTTTATACCTGCCCTACTAATCCACATAAACACATACGCTGTTTAGAGACAGTTATACATTTAAGTTAAACATTCTTATGAATGTTTATTTACTATATAAAAGACAGACTTTTTTTTCACTAAACAAATGTGCTTGAGTTTCTGCTGTGTGCCAAGTACAATCCTAGGCACAGGAGTCAAAATGATCTGCAAGTGGTCACGGGAAGACGGATGAGAGGATGTGATCCAGATCACAGATAGAAGCAGTGAAATTATTCCATTTAAGCAGACAGTAAGACAGAAGATGAGGGTAGAGATGCAAGTCGGTTGGTCAATCTGGTATTGGGAAGTTGAGGCAGCGCTTGCCTGATGATCTTTCATTTTTCAAGAAAATATGAGGCGAGATCATCACTTGAGAGTTGAGAGATACAGGAGCGAGTAGGGCAAAGAAGAGCTTAATGCTTGAGGAAGGGTATGAACTAGTTATCTCAAAGTAGAAAAGCAATCTCCCTAGGCTGAGGCAGTAAGATTGCCAGAAGTTATCATTTGATCGTGTAAATTTATGGTTATGAGTTTAAAGGGAATTAGTCAGTTGGTTGTATTGTTTTCTATAGCAGCATTCAGCTCTTTGAGGGTAGAGGCTGTGTGTGCAGATAGTTGAGTTAAACCTATCTAGATTTTGAAAAGTGTCTATTTGAAAGTAGTGAGGCAAACAAGTTGAGGGTGTTTACAGATGAATGATGACTGAGGTGGAAAATAAAAAGCAAATTGGCCACACGAGGGAGGTGAGAGAAAGTAGTAAGGATAATAAGTTGGACATTTTGATAGAATTACAGATTACTAGGTTGAACATACTAAAATAAATGACCAGGAATAATAGGGGTAATTCTCAACAACAGGGATAATTGAAGTTGTGGTGGAATGAAACCTACAAAGGTGGAATGATGAAAGTGGATGACTGGGAAGTGGAGGGAAAGTCATGGGAGGTGAAGAAGCTAAGAAATGAAGAGACTAGAGTGTTGGATAGATCATTCTTGTCAATGTTGAATTAACCAAAAATGATGATAGACCTTGGAAAGAAGGGCACATACTTAGCCAAACCTAAAACTAAATGAGGTGGAGTGATTCAGAAATCAATACCTGGCACTTCCCAGTGAAGGGCAGTGGATAGAAGCTAGCATAGTGTGATGGCAGGAATATCAAAGTGGTTAGTTTATTTGAAAAAGAATAAGTAGAAATGGTTTGCAAGTAGAATCAGGGAGTAAGGAGAACACGTATCTTTTCTTAAAGCTGTGAGGTAAAAGGAGTATGAGGGGAAAAGTCAACTTTTTCTTAAAAGGGCTGCTGAGTCATTGGTGGTGTCCTTAGCTGACATCCATGTTTCAATTGGTGGAAAGAAAAAAAAAAAGGTGAAGTGACTGTTGGCAGAAGATGATTAGGATAAATGGGAGTTCACAGATGACAGACTATGAGCATCAGAGGGCAGGGGAGGAAGGCACTGTTGGGTAAGGTGTAAGAGACTGGGTTGTATCTGAGGATACAAATAACCATTCAGGAATAAAAATCTGGGGAATGTGGATGCACTGGGAAGCTTAGACTTGTGATGGCATGTGAAGCAGGCAGAGATTTAAGAGTGACAGATCCTTTGTGTCTTAGATGAAGGTGAATCATTAATTCCACCTATAATCCTGAGTATTGCTACAGGGCACAGGCTGCCTCGCTGACTACACTCACAAGAGCACAAGGTGTTGTAATTTCCAAAACATGTGGTCCTTCATGCAGCTCATGGTGGTGTTTAAGTGGCCTAAAATTCAATGATGATATTTGCTTTCACTCAATTACATAGCTATGAATGAGGTTTGGAACAGAGTGCTATGATTAGTTTGAACGAGGGTACCATGCTGAAAAAATATGTATCTATATACACACACAAATATACATGCATGTATGTGTGTATAAAATCTTACTGAATTGCACATGAGGAGCTTTCTCAGTTTAAGGTATTTGTAACATTAAATATTATCATTAAATATTGTTCACTTCACAAATACTTATTTAAGGACTAGTGGAGAGGAAAGACTGGAGGCAGGGAGGTCTTCCAGAATAAATTGGCATTTAAACTGATACCTATAGGGTAAGAAAAGTTATTAGAGCAACCAAAAGGGGAAAGGGTAGTTCAAGCAAGAAAAAAACAAAAACAACCAACCACCACCAACAACAAACATGTTTATCTGCCAAGAGTTAAAGAAAAGCTTGGCCTTTCCAAGAATTGAGGAAGCTGGTTTGATAGAAGTATGGAGGGACCTAGAAGGGTGTAAGGCTGGAGAAATAGTCAGGGGCATATCACTAAAGACTTCTTACACTATTTTGAGGAGGTTTTTTGTTTTCTTATAGTGATGGAAAGTTCATCTTCAGAAGAGCATCTTCTGTTTTGTGTTTTAGAAGGATCAGAGCAAGTGAGATTGAAGACAAAGAGGCCAGTTAAGAAATGGTTGATGTTTTACAAGTGACAAATGAAGGTAGACTAGATTAAGTAGGAGGAAAACTAAAAATATTTGTGAGCCTCGTCTGTAGAAATGATAGCTCTCTTCTGACTAATTAGTAACTGTGGGTGAGAGGAAATCAATCTAGAAGGTGTAAACAAATTAAGAATCAACTTTCAAAACATGTGCCAAGTCTCCTATGAATGTGGTGTCTCCAAAGTTTATTTCTGATAACTTAAAATAACTTACCATTGCTTTTGCAATATAGATCAACATCAGTTTACTGCTTTCAACTTATATAAGAACAAACTATATTATTTTTCTGTCAAGCAGCTCTGAAGAAGGAGACATAGTCTGTTACATATTATATATCTTTAGCTCATACTCACCCTGTCTAAAGGACTAAATGCCTGAGCAATTTAAAGAAAAAAATAATCAGAGGCAAACCGAAAAATTACGGCCTATAGGGAGCATATGCAAATTTCACAAAAAATAATGAAATGCTTTTCCTTAGGGAGTATCTTATTATGCAATAAGCCAATATTTACATTTTAAAGGAGTTTTTCATTTTTTTTCTTCAGAGACTTCCTTCATATAGGAGCTGGAGGACACAGCACATTGGAAATCAGGAAGAAAATAAAAATAAAAACAGGAATTCTAATGTCATCCCATGTATGTAGTTTATTTTATTTTTTTCGTATCAGATAAAGTTAAGCTCTTTTGGATTTGTTTAATGTGGGACACACACTCATACAAATGATCTTGAAGCAAGATTTCAACATTTCGTTGTTAATAGGGAAGAAGTTAATAAGTATTGAAATACTAGTTATTGCAAAGACTTATAATCCTGAACATTTACAATGGGCTTTGGAGGGTAGACTGTATTCAGTGTTTTCTTTTTACAAATTATTTCAGAAATGGGTTGTCATACAAGTGAAATATTTAAAGCTGGGAGAAAAAAGAGCAAGTCTCTTTTACTCATTTTCTTTCATTTTAGTTTATTTCAGTTATTTACTCCAGGGTAATTGACAAAGAGTAAAAATTACACCCATTTGTTCTCTTTGTGTTTCCTTTTTATCCCTTATATCTGGGAGGTTGAAAGTAGGGGGTAAATACTCTATAAAACTCTAAATCATCAAATTTAACAGATCAAAATATGCAGTTTCAAGACTTGAATTCTACTGAATTCTACTATTTAAGCGTTTTTTTTTTTTTTTTTTTTTTTTTTGAGGCCGGAGTCCTCGCTCTGTAAGCCCCGGAACTGGAGTGCAGTGGTCACTGCAAGCTCCCGCCTCCCGGGTTACGCCCATCTCTGCCCTCAGCCTCCCGAGGAGCTGGGACTACAGGGCGCCCGCCACCTCGCCCGGGCTAGTTTTTGTATTTTTTAGTAGAAGACGGGGTTTCACCTTTTTTTTTTTTTTTAAGACGGAGTCTCCGCTCTGTTCCGCCCAGCGGAGTGCAGTGCCGGATCTCAGCTCACTGCCAAGCCTCCACTCTCCCGGTTCTCAGCCATTCTCCTGCCCTCAGCCCTCCCGAGTAGCTGGGACTACAGGCCCCCGCCACCTCGCCCCGGCTAGTTTTTTTTTTTTTTTTTTTTTTTTTTTTTTGGTATTTTTTTAGTAAGAGACGGGGTTTTCCACCGTGTTAGCCAGGATGCTCGATCTCCTGACCTCGTGATCCGCCCGTCTCGGCCTCCCAAAGTGCTGGGATTACAGGCTTGAGCCACCACGCCCGGCCTATTTAAGCATATTAACATGATCACATATGGTAATTTTATTCAGCTGTGTAAACTAAAATTAGCATGGATAAAATATAACACAAGTTGATAAATTAGACGACCAAATAAATCAGATCAGTGCATGGCTGACCTAGTTAATTTCCACAGGAGTCCTTATGAATGTAGTTTAAAATATGGAATTGATGGTGATATGGTTAAATCATTTGACCAAGTTATTGTAAATTATAGCAATTAAGAAACAGTGAGAAATTATGGATCAAATAATTTTCTGGGTTAAACAATAATTAATCAAAGCTACCTATATAAGACTGTTAATTTAATGTTGCTGGAATGTAATTGAGGGAAAAAAATCTAAGCTATGTATTTTGTAAACTTTTATCAAGCAGAATTGTAACAGTCTATGGGAAATTAAAGTGTATGTATTAAAAATTAAATAATCATATACAATGTTACGATATGTATTTGTTGTTTGACATGGAATTATGTTCCATGTTTTTTCCTGTAATCCTTTTCCTTAGACTTTTGTTGTATAATTTGTTTATCAACAAGTACCGAATTTTATATAGGATCTTATTTCATGCACATCAGTAAGTTTTCGTAATGCAATGTGTCCCTTTTTAAATACTTTCAAATTTCCACATGACAATGAAGAAGAAATTTAATTTTTGAAAGGAAGGCTTACTACTGATTTATTTTACATAGATGACTATAACAGAGTGCCACTTAAACATGAGCTGGAAATGAGTAAAGAGAGTGACCATGATTCAGATGAATCCTCTGACGATGACAGTGATTCAGAGGAACCAAGCAAATACATCAATGCATCTTTTATAATGGTAGGTACTTAAATTGCAAAACCCAAGATCCAGCAATTTTAAAGTCATATCTATGTGATTAGGGCCATTCATTAAGCAATTTTATAAAAGAATAATGAGCTTGGTCATAACTACATATAGATTGACATGAGAGTTTGAATTTCAATGCTACATTTTAACTTAATGAAAGATTTAAAAATACTATAACCTAATAACCTGATACAAAATAAGTTAATGCTATTGGTTATATTTTATGACAAATATAGCTATAATCACATCAATTTTAAAAATAGTAAAATTTGAGCAAATACAAGTATTTGAAAATGTTTATACATGCTCAGATATCCAAATTGTAGGCAAAGCCAAATTTGTATATTTGTATGGTTAGAAACTTTTCATTCAGATTAACTGAATTACTAGGTGAGTCTGTGTCACATCCCCCACTTTTTTAATTAACTGAGAATTCAAACAATGAAACTTCAGTCATTTATTAAACACTTATTATTTATACACTAAGTTGGATTTACTTATTTTCCAAAGTTTCCTAAAGCACACATTCATAGAATATTAGTTTAATTAAGAAATATAATAAGAATGTAAAGACACTAATTAAAATTAGTATAGACATGATGAAGGTAGTTTGAAATGCTTAAGCATTTCCTTTTTACAATCACACTAACCTTTATAGAGAAACAAAAAGACGTGTCTTTTGTGGAAAGGAAAACTTGTTTCCCAAGATATGTTGCAATCTTGATTTTACATTATTAGCTAAGAATTATTATCTGCATAATTATTTTGCACATAGCTATTACATTGTTTCTTGGACATAGGAATCTTACTATTTGTATGTGACAGCATTGATATCAAACTAAGTAACTCTATTTCAAAATGGTTATTTGAAGAATCTACTGAGCTCTCTTCTGTAGTAACAAAATCCCACCCTTTTTTGTCTAAAAAGAGCTACTGGAAACCTGAAGTGATGATTGCTGCTCAGGGACCACTGAAGGAGACCATTGGTGACTTTTGGCAGATGATCTTCCAAAGAAAAGTCAAAGTTATTGTTATGCTGACAGAACTGAAACACGGAGACCAGGTTTGTACTTTTGAGGATTTTTTTTTTAAACCTCTCTGTCATAAATCTTCATTCTCCAGTCTTGGCTTGCTTGCTTGATCACCATACCCACATCTTTTTTAGCCCTCCATCACACAATTCTGTCTGCTCAATCTTACCCCTTTCACCCTGGTGTTGGTCCTCCATCAGCTATGTCTGGATTCTGACAGTCTCTCCTGTTTGCCCCCTCCAGTCTTGCTTGCTACTCACAGATTAGCCAGGACGCAGCAATGCCAGTGTCACAGCAAATAACAGCTACATTTCACTCTGTTTTCCTCATTTTCTCAAGATAAAAACCAAGCTCTTTTTGTGATATCCAGTGCCCTCGACAATCACCCCATCATGTGTCTTTCATCTTCCTCCCATTTTTATGTTTTCCATCCTCTCCACTGTGGACAAGCAGGTTTTGTGCCCAAGCCTGAACACACCATTTGCATTGTCATCACTGAGTCTAAACTTACTGATATTACATGTAACTAAATGTGTACTCTCTTCCAATTTTGACCCTATGCTTTTAACAAGACCAAAGTCCTGAAAAATATATCTGTATCCTCCTTTCTTTATTCTCATGTAATATTTATTGCCATAAAAGTCTATAGTTGAAGGTGAATCTAAGATATAATTTGATCTTTTACTTAATTCTTGTGACAGATATTTTATCCTTTTCTTAATATCTTCAGTTATTATTAAAATTTCCCTGGTGGTAGATCTCACTCAGCTTTAGCACTGACCACATTATTTGACATATGTTCAAGCTTATTCAGTGAATAACCTTATAAGTATGCAAAAGATTTAAGATTTATTATGTCCATCTCTCTCCCCCAAATCCCACTCTTTCTCACCCTCACCTGGTCCCCTTCCCCTGTACATGGAAAGTTGCTTTTTATGTTTTTTGTTTTAAAGGAACATACATCCAGATTTCTAGCGTGGAATTCCCACAGTCTTTTCCTTTATATAAATTGTGAAAGCTGGGAAACAGGATGGAAGTACAGGCAGGACTGCCTGTATTTGTCAGAAATTGAGGGGTTGTAGTTGGTAGACAGCAGTTGGTAGCGAGAAGAAACACTTTTGTGATTCATCTACTCTTCAATCTGGCCCTTTCCTTAGATATGCAGACAAAATATATAAAGCTGCTCATGGTGTTGGTCAACAAGATGACAGAGACAAAGCTCCAAAAGATGCAGCCTTCTTCCTCAAGAACCACTGAAGGAACAGTGGGACCTGAGTTATTGAAAGGGTCGTGAATAACATTGACTCATGCCAGCCATAAATATTGAAGAGGTGATGATAAGCATGTGGAAAAGAGGAGCAAACCTCAAAGACCTACACTAAGGAAGACAGCTGTTCCGGGGGTGTCGCAGCCACCTCGATTGTGCTCAGCTTCCCTTTTCTTACACGAGGAAATACCACATATTTATTAAACGAGTCCCCAATGCTTAAACTAGATTCTGGATTTTTATAAGCAGGTTTCAATTTTAGCAAACAATAATTTTCATTTAATAGAAAAGAGGCACAGACAGAGAAAGAGAGAGAAAGGGAGAAAGAAGGAGACTGATCCTTTGCATACTTTAAATAGCAAACAGAAACTGTTGAATTGTCTTCTTTTATCCAGGAAATCTGTGCTCAGTACTGGGGAGAAGGAAAGCAAACATATGGAGATATCGAAGTTGACATGAAAGACACAAACAAATCTCCAACTTACACCCTTCGTGTCTTTGAACTGAGACATTCCAAGGTATGGAAACAATTTTGGGAGTATGTTTCTTTCGTATAATGGATCTGGTAGCAAAATGAATGTAAATTACTCTATGCAGACAAGGCCATCATATACATAATGGTTCAGAATAACATTTTAAAATTATTTAAATAAAAGTAATTATGAAGAAAATATGACTATCAAATTAGAAAATAAGCTGACCTTCACTCCAGTTAATGCTCTCTTCAATTCTGATTTTAGAGGAAAGACTCTCGAACTGTGTACCAGTACCAATATACAAACTGGAGTGTGGAGCAGCTTCCTGCAGAACCCAAGGAATTAGTCTCTATGATTCAGGTCCTCAAAGAAAAACTTCCCCAGAAGAATTCCTCCGAAGGGAACAAGCATCACAAGAGTACACCTCTCCTCATTCACTGCAGGTGGGTGGGATTTGGTAGAATGTGCTCTAAAAATCATAATGCTTGACTTCTCGGTTCACATGTTGTCTTATCTATTTATCCTCATATACGAAACGTATAACCACAGTAAAAACTTCTTATGGAGTCAGTCACTCTCTTGGTTGTTTCCACAGCATAACTATTATAGAAATATAATAGAAGTGGTTATATTATAGTCCAGTAATTTTAAGTTGTGTTTGTTAATACTTGGAGTCATGTCATCTTTGATTCCTTAGTAGCTAACATTGAGCCAGGAATGTCATCTGTGTGAATGAATTAATGAATGGAAAGGTGTGTGGACAGATAGGTAGATAGGTATCACATTACACATATACTCATATACATTGATCTACTCTATTAGCTGTCACAAAAACACCTAATATGTTTAATGACCATGAAGTTTATTAAACATATTTTAAGTTAAATATTAACTGAAATCCCAAAGCTTAGCAATTTTGATTTGAAACTCATTATTTAATTTTCTAAACTGAACCAAAGGGCAAAGATTGTGATAATATCAATAATACTACTAGATTTTATTAGTTCCTTCATCTGTGATAGATGCTTACATATTCATCTTAAATAAGCAATATAATTGAAAGAAAGATATATAATGTAAAAGTTTACACAAAAAAGAATATTGAAGTAAATGAGAAATGAAAAACAGTAAAGTAAAATGAGAAATGTTAATCTAGTGAAAAGCTTTTAGAATTTCTGAAAAAGTCTAATTGTTATTATTGGAATCGCATATACTAGAATTAAACCTTTAGAAATATACAAATATTCAGCATTTATGTGGAAAGAAAGCTGAGGAAGGGAAGTTTACACTGTAAAACTATATATGTTTCTTAGAATATGATTTATGTACAATAACTAAAGCACTCTGCTGGTAACATATTGTTTAAACCGAATCTTCATGATAATGCTTTATACTTCTCGTTGTTTGGTAAACTATTTAATTACCCTCTTTTTAATGAATAATTCTACTGGGTATTACTTTTCTACTGATGCAGAAGTGAAAACATTTGTGAACATGGTAGAGAGGCAGAAGAGTGAAGAAGAAGCATGTGTTCTAGTAATTTACAGAATATTAGGTCTAATATTTCTGGTTACATCAGCTTCAAGCTATACCTTTCTCTTCTCAAAATCTTGGTTTCCTTATCTGTCATACTGGCATTCTGATATTCGTTTCAACAACTTCAGATGTAAATAAAAATGCATTAAAATCCATAAAATACCAAATAAAAGAAAATATATTTTAAAGCCTAAGACAAGTAAGTTTTCAATTCCAGGATTATCATACTCTTAAATTGAAAAGTTTGCCTAAAATGCATTTAGCATAAATAATTTGGTTCTTGAAAGAGGTTGGAATAAGATAATTATGATAAACATGAAGTAAAATATATTCTCTCTCTTCCTGTTTTATTCTAATATCACCCTTTTGGTAACAAGTAGGATTATTTTCTATCTTTTCTTTCTTTTATAGGGATGGATCTCAGCAAACGGGAATATTTTGTGCTTTGTTAAATCTCTTAGAAAGTGCAGAAACAGAAGAGGTAGTGGATATTTTTCAAGTGGTAAAAGCTCTACGCAAAGCTAGGCCAGGCATGGTTTCCACATTTGTAAGTATACTTCACTGTTGCTTTTAACATGCTTGGAAATTTTTTTTTTTTCTTTTTGATGGTTTCCTTTTTTTTCCTCCTCTCCTTTCCTCTCTTTTGTTCTTTTGTCTCTTTCCTTTTCTGTCCTTTCCTATATTTTCTTTCCTATTCTTTTATCTTTTCTAGTTTTACATGATAATTCACATTAAATTATCGGTCTAAATAAGAGCCTAAAGTTCTTAGCCCTTTGTTGTGACAGTTCATGAAGAGTCTTTCCCTAAATGCTCATGAATTTCTTAATTTTCTTGCCTTCACTGCTGTATTTATTTGTGTTGTGTAATAAACCACCCCCAAATTTGGGGGCCTAAACAAGTAACATTTATTATGGTTCAGTAGTCTTATGATATGCTGGAATGTTCTGCTGACACCCTCAAGCTCAGCCAATAGAGACCAGGCTGACTCATGTGTCTGCCTTCAGCTGATGTGTGCCCTACAGTTTGGCTGGTCTGAAGTGACCTACACTGCCAGTAGGCTGGCATGTGGCTGCCATTTAGCTATGGCAACAACAGCGAGTGGGTCACATGTCCCTCCTCATCCAGAAGACTAGCCCAGGCTTATTCACATTAAAGCAGCAAGTTCCACAAGGGAAAGAAGACTTGTGTGAGACCACCTGAGGCCCAGGCTTGAAAGTGACACAGATGTCTTCTTCTGTATATTATTAGTCAGATAAGTCATAAAGCCTGCACAGATTCAAGGGGTAGGGAAACAGACCCCACTTCTTGAGAGGGCCTGCAAATTCACATTGCAAAGAAATGTGGATACAGGGAGGAAAATAAGTTTTATTTTCTTGTAATCAATCTATCGTGTATACCCTCTAGGTGGTAGTAATTGTAGATGGTCATCTGGGAATTAATCCTTATTCACAATGTAAACTTAATTGCTCACTAAACTATATAAGGCTTTTAATCATGTATGATATTGAGATTTCAAATCTTGATACTTAAAAATGTATCAAATGCTTGCTATATGCTCTTGCTATAAAGAGTCTAATTGGTGAGTTTGAGGGAAAGTCAGATATATACTAATCAATGTAGTACGTAAAATGACAGAGAAATTATAAGAAGAACACAAATGAGGGCATTTAATTTAAACTTTAGGAATCAAGGAGCGCTTCTTGAAGCAGGTGATTCCTGCTCTGATTCTTAAATAATGTGTAGGCGTTAGACAGGAAGATGGGTACAAAACATGGCGTCATGAGCAGGGGCATGGAAATGGCCCACGAGAGGAGTGAACACCGGTGTGGGGTTGCTCCAAGCTAAAGTTCAAAAAGTACCCTGCAGTCAGCCCTTTAGGACCATAAAGAAACTAAATTATTTAGATATCTTTATGAGAACATATCAAAGTACTTTTCTGTCATCCAATACTTCCACAAATAAATCATTAGTTCTTGCGAATCTTCATCTGGCATAAAAATAATGACGTCAACTTTTTTCGTGTAATTTCCTGCTTAATTCCTTTACTAGGAGCAATACCAATTCCTATATGACATCATTGCCAGCACCTACCCTGCTCAGAATGGACAAGTAAAGAAAAACAACCATCAAGAAGATAAAATTGAATTTGATAATGAAGTGGACAAAGTAAAACAGGATGCTAATTGTGTTAATCCACTTGGTGCCACAGAAAAGCTCCCTGAAGCAAAGGAACAGGCTGCAGCTTCTGAACCCACAAGTGGCACTGAGGGGCCAGAACATTCTGTCAACGGTCCTGCAAGTCCAGCTTTAAATCAAGATTCATAGGAAAAGACATAAATGGGGAAACTCCAAACCTCCTGTTAGCTGTTATTTCTATTTTTCTAGAAGTAGGAAGTGAAAATAGTATACAGTGGATTAATTAAATGCATTGAACCAATATTTGTGGAAGGGTTCTATTTTACTACTGTGGAAAAATATTTAAGATAGTTTTGCCAGAACAGTTTGTACAGACGTATACTTATTTTAAAATTTTATTTCTTATTCAGTAAGAAACAATTTCTTTGTAATCTTTACATGTGTATGTGTATGTGTGTATGTGTGTGTTTGTGTGAGAGACAGAGAAAGAGAATTCTTTCAAGTGAATCTAAAAGCTTTTGCTTTGCCTTTTGTTTTATCAAGAAAAAATACATTTTATATTAGAAGTGTTTACTTAGCTTGAAGGATCTGTTTTTAAAATCATAAACTGTGTGCAGACTCTTTAAAATCATGTACATTTCTAAAATGACCTCAAGATGTCTTCCTTGTTCTACTCACATATATCTTAAATAGTTTACGATTTTACTTCTAGAAATAGTACATGAAAGTGGTATGTGTGTGTATAGCTACTACAAAAGAGTTAACTAAATTAACATTTGGAAATCTTATATTCCATATATTATCATTTAATCCAATATCTTTTTAAGCTTATTTAATTAAAAAATTTCCAATGAGCTTATCTGGCTGTCTTTACATGGGATTTACAATTTTGTGTCATCTATTGTTCTCTGTACAATATTTAAAATTTATTGCTTGATACTTTTGACCACAAATTATGTTTTGTACAATTGAACTTAAATAAACATCATTAAAATAAACCAATGCAATATGTATTAATATTCATTGTATAAAATGAAAAAATACAAATATATTTGTTACATGTTTACATATGAAATTTAATATAGCTATTTTATGGAATTTTCTTTGATATGAAAATATAATATTGCATATGCATAGTTCCCATGTTAAATACCATTCATAACTTTCATTAAAGCATTTACTTTGAAATTCTCTAATGCTTAGATTCTTTTTATTGGGAATGGATATTACTAATCATAATAAAATTCAACGATCATTTTTTTCTTGTTTATAATATATTGTGTTATATGTTCAAATCTGAAATGTGTATGCACCTATTGAAATATGTTTAATGCAGTTATTAATATTTGCAGAACAATTTTACAGGCCCCAGTTATCCGATAGTCTAATAATTGTTTAAGATCTAGAAAAAAATTATAATAGTGGTATTTTTCATGAAGTAATAAAAACTCATTTTCGTGAATTCTGTAATAGCTTATTACAAAGGTCAAATACAGCCTTTAGATTGGTTTGGTTTTCTACATCTTTACTGTTTGTCTGATTTTGTATGTCTTAACTATACAGCATCAATTGCTGTCCATTCAACTCACATTTATTTTGTGTCCCTACTTCTAATTATTTCATTATTGTAACACATAAAATTAACAATTAACCCTTATAGTATTATATAGATCCTTGTGCTTATTTAACAGACGGAAAGAAGTAAATTTTACAATGAAGCCACAGTTTCTAATTTATATTAAGATTACTTACATCTCTACTTACTAATGAGAAAAGAGGATTAGAGTCACCAATTATAGGCACAAAAAATAAAGTTTGCTTTCACTTATCTCTTCAGTCACTCAAACCATTATGGCTTCTTTTCCTCTATTGAAAGTTGATCAGTTGCCATTTTCTAGATAATGTAGTTAAAATTTGCAGTTCAATAGAACATTATGATGTATGCCTACTTTTCTGTGAATTGCTTCAAAATACAAATAGCAGAAAGTCTAAATAATCTACAAACAAAGTTTTTCTTCAGAAGTTTCAATTGCAAGTAACATCTTCCAAATGTGGTAGTTGTGTGTTTTAAATGCATTTTCCACCTGACACTATCTTTTCAAAGATAAAACCTACTTAGAAAATAGAGCAATAATAATTTCTGTTAGTTTAAGAATTAAGCTTGAAACATTTTTTTTTCCACATATGGGAATTTGTTGTAAAGAAAGAGATAAAATGGCTCAGAAAGCCCATTACTTTGTGAGAACATATACTAAACAGAAGGTGATACCCATGACACCAAAACATGGAATTATATGTCCATGATTTTTACCTTTAGAAAGAAATAATACATGATTTATAGGTCTATGTCTATGACTATGGGTTGCATTCATGGGGATCTGTTACAAGGTATAAAAGATTTATTTGCTAAACTTTGGCACTGCCATTATTAATTCCAGGACCCAGTCAGAAATATTAAGCAAAAAGTTTTGACTTACAAAAGCCTGGTTCATTCTAGGGATAATGTTCTGAATCCAGAATATTCCATTTGTTGGGCAAAAAGAAACTTCTAGGTTTCTTTTAAATTTGTTTGCTTTATTCCTGGTATTAGAATTCGATGGGAATAAAAGATGCATGTAGTAACCCTAAACTCCAGGTCCCAGGCTACTAATTGTGTACATAAGTGACAGATAAATATTTACATTTAAGAGATATACATTTTAATATTTTCTTGCAAGAGGAAAACTGTGTAAAGTGATTAGCTGAACGTCTGTCTTTGCAATGATAATTTTAAATGTGTTAAGCTTCTACTCAAAATTCTTATAGTTGTACAGATAAATTTTCATATCTATTTTTGTTTTTTCCCTCTAAAACATGAAATATAAAATTTCTTTTTACAACTAACTAGGACTGATCTTAATTTTAGATTTATACCAGATATTAGTTCTAAGATGTCCTCATAACACCATGTTAGATCTCAATAAGTGAATGATAATTGCTCCTAGCTAATTGAAACATGCTTCTTGATATGAAGACCTTCAAACGTTATCACTTCAAAGGAAATGAATATCTGTTAAAATGAGTAGAAAAGGCTGTGCTTTCAATCTCTTACACAAATTTTACATCTGGAATGATCTGCAGATTCTTCAAAGACATTCAAAATTAGGCTTTTTTATTTCCTGTTTTAAGTGAAAAGATTCATTCTTCTAAGGGTCCATTTTATTTGTATTCATTCTTTTGTAAACCTCTTTACATTTTATTCTTTGCCCAAAAGTGATTGCTAAGTTTTAATTATGTTTGTGACAATTAAAAGCTTTTGATAATTGACAACAAATGAATTCTTGTTTTTTGCTATGATCCCCTAAAGACAAACTCTTCTTTACTTAAACTATCCATGATTACTTTCTTCACAATGACATGGAATTTGATTGTCAGATAAAATACAAGGCATTGAGTCACATTTGAATTTTAAATGAAACAGGAATAGTTTTTTAGTGCAAGTATGTCCTATGCAGTATTTGGGACATATTTGCACCAAAAATTACTTCTTGTTTATGAGAAATTTAAATTTAACTTGGCATCCTATTTTTTTTTAAATCTTGCAGTTTTAACATGGAAGGATCAACTATATCTACTTCACTTAAAAGAACACTTGTAGTTCTCCTTGCAGAGAGCTCCTTCCCCTCTCCAGTTAGTTATATTCCTAGGCATTTTATTCTTTTTGTGGCAATTGTGAATGGGAGTTTGGCTCTCCACTTGGCTATTGTTGGTTATAGGAATGCTAGTGATTTTTGCACATTGATTTTGTATCCTGAGACCTTGCTAAAGTTATTCATCATCCTGAGAAGCTTTTTGGCTGAGACTATGGGATTTTCTAGATACAGAATCATGACGTCTACAAGCAGGAATAGTTTGGCTTCCTCTCTTCCTATTTGGAGGCCCTTTCTTTCTTTCTCTTGCCTTATTGCCCTGGCCAGAACTTCCAATACTATGTTGAACAGGAGTGGTGAGAGAGGGCATACTTGTCTTGTGGTGATTTTCAGTGGGAATGCTTCCATCTTTTACTCATTTAGTAGATGGTAGCTGTGGGCTTATCACATATGGGGCTCATTATTTTGAGGTATGTTTCTTCAATACCTAGATTTTCAAGAGTTTTCAAAATGAATGGATGTTGAATTTGATCAAAAGCCTTTTCTGCAACTATTGAGATAATCACGTGGTTTTTCTTTTTAGTTCTGTTTCTGTGATGAATCACATATATTGATTTGTGTTTGTTGAACCAACCTTGCATCCCAGGGATAAAGTCGACTTGATTATGGTGGATAAGCTTTTTGATGTGCTGCTGGATTTGGTTGGCTAATATTTTGTTGAGGATTTTTGCATCAATGTTTGTCAAATATTGGCCTGAAGTTTTCTTTTTTGTTATATCTCTGTCAGGTTTTGGTATCAAGATGATGCTGGCCTCATAGAATGAGTTAGAAAGAAGTTCCAGCTTTTCAATTTTTTTGGCATAGTTTCAGTAGGAATGGTAACAGCTATTCTTTGTTCATCTGGTAGAATTCAGCTGTAAATCCATCGGGTCCTGGGCTTTTTTGTTGTTGGTGGTGGTGGTAGTCTAGCTAGTGGTCTATTTTATTAATGTTTTCAAAAATCCAGCTCCTGAATTCATTGATCTTTTGAATTTTTTCATGCATCTCAATCTCCTTCAGTTCAGCTCTGATTTTGATTATTTCTTGTCTTCTGCTAGCTTTGGGATTTGTTAGCTCTTGGTTCTCTAGTTGTTTTAGTACAAATCACTGCTCAAAGAAATCAGAGATGACACGAATAAATGGAAAAAGAGTCCACACTCTTGGACAAGAAGAAGCAATATCGTTAAAATGGCCACACTGCCCAAAGCAATTTATAGATTCAATGCTATTCCTTATTAAACTACCATTGTAGTCTTCACATTAAAAAAAAAAAGAAAAGAAAACTATTCTAAAATTCACAAGGAACCAAAAAAGAGCTTGAATAGCTAAGGCAATCCTAAGCAAAAAGAACACATTTGTAAGCATCATGCTACCCCACTTCAAACTATACTACAAGGCCACAGTAACCAAAACAGCATGGTACAGGTACAAAAACAGACACATAACCAATGGGACAGAATAGAGAACCCATAAATAAGATTGCACAGCTACAACTGTCTGATCCTCAACAAATCTGACAAAAAACAACAATGGGAAAAAGATTCTCTTTTCAATAAACGGTGCTGGGATAACTGGCTAGCCATATACAGAAGATTAAAACTGGACACCTTCCTTTTACCATATACAAAAATTGACTTGAGATGGATTAAAGACTTAAATGTAAAACCCAAACTATATAAACTCTGGAAAGCAATCTAGGTAATACCTACCATTCAGGACATAGGAACTGGCAAAGGTTTTATGATGAAGATGGCAAAAGCAATAGCAACAAAGTCACAAATTGACAAATGGAATCTAATTAAACTAAAGAGCTTCTGCACAGTAAAAGAAACTATCAACAGAGTAAACAGACAACCTACAGAATGGGAGAAAATGTTTGTAAACTATGCATCTGACAAAGGTCTAATATCCAGAATCTACAAGGAACTTAAATTTACAAGAAAAAAAAAACCCTTGAAAAGTGGACAAAGGACATGAAAAGATATTTTTCAAAAGAAGACATACATGTGACCAACAAGCATGTGACAAAAAGCTCAGCATCGCTGATCATTAGAGAAGTGCAAATCAAAACCACAATGAGATAATATCTCATGCCAGTAAGAAAGGCTATTATGAAAAGCAAAAAACAACAGATGCTGGCAAGGTTGTGGCAAAAAGGGAGCACTTATACACTGTTAGTGGGAATATAAATTAGTTCAACTATTGTGGAAGACAGTGTAGCGATTCCTCAGAGACTTAAAGACAGAATTACCAATTGACCCAGCAATCCCATTAGTGGGTATACACCCGAAGGAATATAAGTCATTCTATTATAAAGATACATGGACACATGCAGCACTACTCACAATAGCAAAGACATGGAATCAACTTAAATGCCCATCAGTTATAGCCTGGACAAGTAAAATGTGGTACATATACATCACGGTATATTATGCAGCCATAAAAAGAATGAGATCATATCTTCTGCAGGGACATGGATGGAGCTGGAGGTCATTATCCTTAGCAAACTAATGCAGGAACAGAAAATCAAATATCACATGTTCTCACTTATAAGTGGAAGATAAATGATGAGAACACATGGACACATAGAGGGGAACAACACACACTGGGGCCTATTGGAGGGAGAGAGAACAGAGAGGATCAGGAAAAATTAATGGGTACTAGGCTTAATGCCTGAGTGATGAAACAATTTGTACAAAAAAAACCCACAACAAAAGTTTTCCTATGTAATAAACCTACACATGTATCACTGAACTTAAAAGTTGAAGATATTTTAGAAGAACATTTGAGGGTTCAGCTTTGTAAGATCCTGAGATGAAAAGATTAAATGAAACTATTTACATTAGTGTGCAAATGGGAACTTTAAAAATACTGATTCAATCAAGAATATGTATCTCATATCATTACTCATAAATAAAAAATTATTATTATTATTAAAGTTTATTGAGATGCAACACATGCCAGGTATTTATCACTTGTTTTATACTTACATTGGTTTCTTAAGGCAAATCCTATGCCACATATATTCTTATTTCCATTGTATATGGGGTAGAGGGTTAGAAAAGTTTGGTATCTGGTCTGTTATAGCAAGTGACAGAGCCAGGACTTGAACCAGCTCTTACAAACACTGTAGGCTGTGCTCATAATCCACCTTGAAAATATTAAGCTCATGTACTTTGAAAAATTAGTGGAGAAAACAACCCGAAATTGTTTTATGTCTTTTCTTTACTTCATGATGAAAACAAAAACAAAACAGTGTGTAATATATGCTCTCAACACTGCACAACATAGTGAGCTTAGATGAACTCACAGCATTGAAGTTATTATATAAAAATAAACACACTCTTAAAACAACCATGGGAAAGAATTGTTCTCATAATTTGTATGAGCAAAGATCACCTCATGGCTGAAGTGAGTGCCAGGAAATAAAACACTACAATAAATAACAAACGTCATTGTTCCATTGTCCCACAATTTGGTAATCAGAACAAGTTCTTACTGTTTGGATCACATTTCTGTGTGTTTGTCAGAGGACCCATCAATCAGTATTTAAAACAAGTTAACAGGGCACCATAAAATGCAAACCACATTTATGGGGAGTGTGACTCATTAACTCTATCCGGGGTGACACGTTGAGTCCAAGGGAACTCTCTTCTGATCTAGTTGTCCCCAGCTTAGTATGTCCAGTTCTCTGGAAATGGACTTTCTATGTGAAACAACCCATGTTTTCCCTCTAGAAAACATTGCTTTCTTGATGCTTATTCACCCTTTCCACAGTAAAAGTGGAACCTCTGGTGCCTTTTTATTTAATTTTTCAGAAAAGGGAAGTTTGTTGGATTCAGTAATATCTTTCATAGATAGCAGGGAAATCACAGCCATAGAAGCTGGAATCCCGCCAAAGAGTAAAAATATTTTATTGAATTTTTACGGGTTGTGTAATCTTTAGTTTTTTATGGACATGTTTTGAAGTGGGAAGAGAATGTGGCACCAGGAAAGGAAATAATCTGTTCGTGGTATGAAAGCTGGGAAGAAAGCCCGGTAATCCGCAGAACCTGTCCCTGCTGGTTAACACAGGCTTAATGTAGGGGTCTCCTGATGTTATATTAGGTCACTGTCTGCTGAGAATTTTTATGGGTGATCAATAATTCTGACTTGTCATTAACACAGATTAGTCCATCATGAATTACATTTCTGTGCTTTTGAAGTATGCTATAATTTATAAGACAGGAGTGAAAGGGATTATGATAGTTTAAAAACATGGCATGTAGCAAATGCCTTTATAAAAGAGCTTTCAATTATATTTATTTGTTTTCATTGCATTGACAACTTAGGCTAAAGGCAGCAGTGGAAACAAAGAATACGGAAAAGATCTAAAGCTAAAAGTGTGAATATTTTTGTCAAAATTACCAGAAATTCAAAAAACTAAACTTTCTCAAGGGCCATCTAGTATCTGCTTTGAGTTACTCTGAATTGACTCGGCAAATAAATTTCCCATTATTTCGCTTATATTGTGGAGGATCCTTGTAGACAATAGCAAAGAATTCTTAGGTATATTTAAGGTAACACTCTGTAGAAGGTTTTAGCACTGATTCCTTTGACATCATGTTTTTTTTTTTTTTTTTTAATGCATTTTTTTACCTTACACTATTTTTTTTCTCACCTGGATGTATACTGATTAGGTTACCAACTCTTTAATAATCTACCAGATCTTTGTCCTAGATGCTGAATCTTGACTTTGATACCATACTATATTAGAGCATCTAGTAATCCTAAATGATAATTTTGCATCCATCTTGAAGGAACACAAGTAAAATGTAAAGAATCACACTTACTTTAACAAACAAGAAGCGATTGTTCAATAGCTAGAGTCAAGTGAATTATCTGAGAAAATGCATATCAAGGATATAAATGTGGTAGTACACTTTAATCTGTTTTTTCCAGTGTGTGTGCAAGTGTATGGGTTTCCCCTAAGACAGTCAAATGTTTCTCATCTGAGCTCACAGTCAGTTTCAGTTTTATAAAATGCATTCTTAAATGAACCAAGTTATTTTTATAAATAAAATATGCTTTGGCGGTTTTCTCTTTGCTTAAACTAGCATTAAATCATGGAAGTCAAGTTTCTCTTTGATGGGAGTCAGTGGGAAATAAACTCTACTTATCCTTTCAGGAGATAGCAAAATATTTGTTTCCAATTTAAATGCAGGAAGTTAAAAGAGGTCAAAACCAGTTGAATCAATGACAACTTTAGTCAAATTACTAAAGTCTTATAAGTTTCTCTCTATAGATTTGTACAGTATGTTTTAATTCAATGTCCTATAGTCATTTAAGGAACATCTGAATTTCAGAAATAAAGTCAACTATATTTATACAATGTTAAAGGAAGAGATTAATTTTATTTAGCATCACACGATAACATCCTTTGTAGGCTATTTATTATTTTATATAATTCTATGGAGATTTATGTATAAGACATCTGTCTGGGAATATTAGCTGAGACTTGTATTTTGTGATTTTATGTGGCAACTGAAATTATTACAAGTGCAAGACATGTTATGATATTAACTTTTGCAAAAAAAGGGAAGAACTGGATATTGTCTGGAATTTCTAGCTACTCCACTGAAAACTCTAGTATTTCTTCTTATTTCAATTATTTAATTTCTTCCATGCCCTCACTTCAATTCCTTGTGCAACAGCATTATCAGTCCCTTCTCCTATGGTGGCCTATCAGCTCCATTAACAACTAAGCTTTTATCAGTCAGATTTCTCTCCTCCTTGCCTCCATTCCCACTCCAGCTGCTGCTCTACTTGAAACTATTACTATTTTAAAAAATATAACTTACCTATTGGCACTATGAAATATGAATGATTCCAACATCAATTCCAGACCACAATGTAATGAATAGATTTTTTCCTGTTTTCAATTGATCTCTTTTACTATCCCCCTTAGTATTCTCCCAAATGTGAACATCTCCATGGCTACTACTTTCATCAAGTGTCATTAGTTCTTTTACTTTAGAAAAAAATAGCAGACATTTGCCTGAATTTGTCCTTGTGCATTTAAAAATATATCATATCTTTATCATATTCACTTTTCCTTTCCTATCTCAGAAGAAGTTTCCCTATCTTTTATCGGGCCAAACTCTTGATCTGTGGTGTTTGTGCTTTTTGGAATAAGTATTATTTTGTTAAACGATACATCCTTATTTTAAAGAAGCAAGTGACACAGAAAAGCACCAATAAAAATGTTAACGAACTATCCCAAATCCAACTGGAAAGTGGTGAAAGGAGAAAAGAGAGTTCACAGAACAAGATTTCCAAAAGGCCCTAAACATATGCTCAATTTCACTCAGATAAGAAAAATGTTAATTAAAACTTCACTGAGATAACAATTTTCAATAGTAAATATATCCTGTTTTCAGTGTTGTGGGGAAATAAGAACTTTCATGATTTTACCAGGACAAAATAAACAACCTTAAAAAGGGCAATGTGGCAATAGCTATCAAATTTATGGGTGTATTTCTACATGTACCTAGAAACTCTACATCTGGGGAGTTACCCTCGAGGAATATCTATTCAGTTACAAAATACACGTACAGATTATTTATTACATCTTCCTTTGAAATGAGAAATTATTGGAAACAACTAAAGTGTCCATTTATGGCCATCCAGTTAAAGAAACTAAGGTACTCTATTCATTACCTATAGGCAACGGCAGGAGATGGTGACAGCGGAAGGAGCTTGGACATGTTAGCATACAGTTCTGAGTTTTAAACTGTGAATCTATTCCCTATTTGAAAAATCATTAAAGAAAATTCCCTAACAGACTTACAGATATAAACATCATTATATTTTTGTGAATATGATTCTAGTTATTTCTCTATCTACACATAGAAGGAAGAAAAGAGAAAAGGAAGAGAGAAAGAAAGAAAGGAAGGAAGAAGGAAGGAAAGAAAGGATGGAAGGAGGAAGAAGGAAGGCTAAATAAGAATATTTTTAGATTTTTTTTTTCTTTCTTTTCTTTGTTTTAAGACACAGTCCTGCTCTGTTGCCAGGCTGGAGTGCGGTGGCACAATCTTGGCTTACTGCAATCTCCACTTCCTGAGCTCAAGTCATTCTCCTGCCTCAGCCTCCCAAGTAGCTGGAATTATAGGTGTATGCCATCACACCCAGCTAATCTTTGTATTTTTAGTAGAGACCAGGTTTCACCATGTTGATCAGGATGGTCTCGAACCCCTGACCTCACGTGATCCACCTGCCTCGGCCTCCCAAAGTGCTGGGATTACAGGCATAAGCCACCATGCCTGGTCCGTTTTATATTTTAAAATGTAGAAAATCTAGTAATAACAAAATTTGAAAACATAAAACAGATTTTCCTTATATTAAAATGATTATTTTTTAAGTTCACATAAATATAATAAGAAAAAGAATTGTAACAAGTTTAAAAAATAATTTTTTAACCTATAGTCAAATTTCTTTTTTACAACTATATTTTATTACTTTATACTTGAACCTAAGCCAAAGAAAGATCATTAAAAACTTCAAAATTGCTATTAACTGCCCTTACTATTATACTATATTCCTGTATTAAAGATAGTGACTTGTCATATTCAAACTCCTCCATCACTTATCTCTCTCCACTTCTTGATGTTTTTTTGTATTTATGTTGCTAAAATCACAATATTAAACTAGCCCTGCAGTTTAGGACCTACATTTAAATGAATCAGAATCTAGAGGTACTGTAGGGTTTTTCTATTGCTTAAAATCCTTAAATCCTTATTTATCTTCATCTTTTTAAATTTTATTTTTTTATTTTATTTATATATATATATTTATTTATTTTTTAGACAGAATCTCACTCTTGCTCTTTTGCTTAGGCTAGAGTGCAGTGGCATCATCTCGGCTCACTGAAGCCTATGCCTCCTAGGTTCAAGCGATTGTCCTGCTTCAGCCTCCAGAGGATCTGGGATTACAGGCATGCATCACCATGTCCGGCTAATTTTTGCATTTTTAGTAGAGACTGTGTTTTACCTTTTGGCCAGGCTAGTCTCAAACCCCTGACCTCTCATGATCCTCCCTCCTCGGCCTCCCACATTGTTGGGATTACAGGTGTGAGCCACCACTCCCGGCCTCATTCATCTTTAACTAGCATGATTTCATTATAAAGTGAAAGTGGGTCTTGTCAAACTTCTTTATGATGCTGTTTCCTTCTGATCTTGAATATCTGAGAATATATAGCATTTTTATGATTGAAAGAAAGCATAGCAAAATTTAAAAAAAAAAATAAGTCTTTTTTTTTTTTGTCCCAAAGAATTTTATAAACCTAATTTCATGGAATTCTGTCATTGGTTGTTGCTGTGGAATGTTGGAGACAAACCAAAGGTTTTCTCTTATAAGCATTAATTGTGTTTTCTTCCTGGATGATTGTATGATTCTTTCGTGATCTTTGAAATTATGAAGTCCATCTTGCTCAATCTTGGTGCCAGTCTTTCTGGATGGATTCTTCCTGAGACACAATGTGTATTTTTAATCCTTCTATTCAGATTTTATTTTTTTCATGAAATTTTAAATTTACTGTATCTTTGAATTTCTCTTTCATACATTTGGCATCCTTCGGGGCAGTTGTTCAATCTTCCATGTCTATTAGTTTCCTTCAGATTTATAAAGGAATCTCTCTTTTGTTTTTCAGCACTGACTGTTCCCTTGATAATTTGCTCACTTCTGCCTATCCTGTCAATTTCTTTCTGTATCTCTTTTTCTCTGTTTTACCCATTTCATTCTTCTTTGAGTATTTATGTGTGAAAGGGCGAAGATACAGAACCTTGTTTTTGTATTGAACATCTGCATTCCCTAATTTTTCTTATATTTTATGGCTAATTTAAAAAAATCTTCTTGTCCTTTTGTTCTACTCTTCGAGAATCTTCAACTTTTTGTATGTTCTATTGATGTTTTCTCTCTTAAATATAATTTTATTTCCACAAATTCTTATTAATTTATTCTCAGGGTGTTCATTTTTAATCACCTTGTGTGGATGCTCTATGAGGAAATAGCTTTCTGAGCATATTAGTTACAATGTTTTCCTATTCCAGGTATTGCACTTGTTATCTGTGTTTCCTTTGCCCAGCTCCAGACTTCCTTGATGAGATAACCTGAGCTCTTTCCCACTTATTGTAAACATCAATGCCTTTAAGACACATTTCAAATATTATCAGATCTGTAAAGATCGTCTCACTGCCTCACAGTCAGAGTTTATTAGTCTCTTCATCTTTCCTTCATAACACATTGATTGTAATTCTACTGTAGTATATATCATATTCCACTGTAACCTTTTAATAAGTATCTCCCTTAGGGAACATCATTCCTCAGCATCACAAACTACACCTGTACCTATCTGTATATCTTTTCTGTAGCAACTTGCAGTAGTGGAAACATCTAAATGTGCAATAGGTGTGCTTTAATTGCTATTATAAGAATAAATCACCTTGGTTTTAGTCGTGACTGAACTTTTAATTTTTTTAGTTTTTGAGACTTTTCTAGAGAGTAATTTCAGGTTCACAAGAAAATTGAGAAGAGAACATAGGGTAATATCCTGTATACCCTCTGCCACTACCTATACATAGCCACCTCCATAATGTTTTTGAAATATAAATTGTATCAATCTCCAGTAAAATATGTACTACAGATAGTTCTCAACTTTATTATCATTTCTTTCTCAACCACATCACTCACAAACTTGGTTTTATGTCTTAGAATAAATGTTGTGCTGTTATCTCCAGCTTCCAGGATGCTTAGCTGCTTTAGTTCTCCAATGGGACTATTTTCAACATTTTCACTGCATGCTTTACCCCCTGTGCCTTTTCTTCATCTTGATTCGCCTTAACAGAGTTCATCCCCCAGTGAGCTTGCCACTTTGCCACTTGTCTTTCAAGCACCTGGCACATGATGTGTTTGGGGGACATTTACTGGAGGTGTTTTAAGTGGAAGGAATCAAGTTTTTTGGGGGCCTTTATGGTCTGCCCCAAACCCCATTTAGACAGCAGAGTTAAATTTTATACAACACAGTGTCAGTGAGACTGGGACACGAAAGTGGGGGCTTAAGTAAGGGGAATTCAGAGAGGAATTTTAAAAAGTGACGGAATGAAGCCAAGTCGACTTAGCAAAGTTGTTCTGAGGCCTCTCACCCTTGAAGATTTTTTTTTTTTTTGACATGGAGGGGAGCACCTGGCTGTAGGACTTCTTGCCTAGTTTCTTTACCTTAACTAAAAATAATTTCACACTCCACCTACCAAGTTTTAAGACAGGAAATGGGGATTACTTTAAAGCAGCTAATAAAATATGATGTCCCAGAAGTCTCCATTGGAGTTTTTTTCCCAGAAGACATGTGCCATTAACTTCCATCTGGATGCACATTGAAAAATTCCACTTCATCTAACCAAACAGGTAGTTCTGTCACAGGACAACATATTGTACAAATAATGTGATGTTTCATGAATTTTACAGGGATGCAGTGAAATGACTTTATTACTAAATGGTCATTTAAAACAATAATTTTATTCATGAGAATCTATATTTTAATAAATGAAGCTTTTATAAGTATGAAATAGCTCATGTTCAAAGAAATAAGCTCAAAATAAGTGAATTTCACCAAGGGAAAGTATCATTTCTTTGTGGTATTAAGTAAGAGAAGCACTTACTTTTTCCATTGTGTAAAGCTCTTTAAAGTTAGGCTAATCCATTATAGACAACAAAGTAGATACTCCATCCAAGTTCAGTAAAATCATCACATTTGAAGCTGAAGTTCTCCATAAAGATACATCTCTAAATTAGAATTAATTTGGCTTGATGATTAACACTAAATCATTAATTTAGAAATAAGACTGATATGTAATCCTGTATAATCATAACATCTTTAAAGAAAATGTAAATATTCCCCAAGAGGTGAGAGGCAGTGGATTGATGATAAATGCACTGTGGAAACTCTGGGCTTTGTTTATATACTTGCTTGATACTGTTCTTCAAAGTCTAGAAAGAGAATCTTGAAAGAATATTCAAACTTCTTAACAGTTCTGACCCCAGTAATTTATCATCTAAAATGTTAGAAGAAATAAGTCCCTGAATGCTCTCTGGAAAGTAAATCTTCTCTGAGTTGGCAGCAGGATTTCAATCTCCATCAAACTGGGTCTCCTAAGTCTTGATTTATGGGAAGTAGACAACTTTTGCTTTTAAAAAAAAAACTTATAAGGCTCATATACAACCTAAATGAATTCTGTGGTGTTTGTACGCTAGAGATAACGGACAAGTAAATTATAAAATGATCT
The DNA here is from genome assembly GCF_001698545.2 of Rhinopithecus bieti. Lineage (NCBI taxonomy): Eukaryota > Metazoa > Chordata > Mammalia > Primates > Cercopithecidae > Rhinopithecus > Rhinopithecus bieti. The sequence continues at coordinate 1,074,691 of NW_016812542.1, forward strand.
CATACTTTTTTATTATTCTAAATTAAAATTAAATTATTAAATTAGTAAAACAACATATCATAAGCATTCAGTTTTAGATGTGGATTTCTAAGAGTTTTCTACGTAAATATAATTTACTTATTTTAAATTCCAAT
>NW_016812542.1:1078097-1091686 GCF_001698545.2 Rhinopithecus bieti
TAAAAAACTATGTTTTTTATCAATTTATTTTTATATTTTATTATTAGGTAACACAGAATAATAAAATTCATGGGAACAATCTGTTTTCTCTGGGATGATTTTATTATACTGAAATATTTTTAAATAGATGTGTTTGAATGCCTTTTATCACCTTGTTGTAGAAAACAGAATGACCACCAGGTTGCGCTAAAACATTTACAATGGCTTGATTCTGATGGTGGCGGGTGCAACTTATATATGCAACCATATGCTGCAACTTTTATGTGCGTGTCAATAAACCATACAGTACGGTCATACCTGCTTTCAGTACAGGTTTTCAGGTGTATGCTGATATTTTATATTACTGAGGTTGCCTACACTTACTTAAGAAAAGTCCTTATAGGATAAATTGATTGTATTCTTTCTGGGGATTTTTTTTTTTTTTTTTTCCTAAACTATGTTTCATACAATCTTCCCAAAGTGGACCTGCCTGGTATCTTTACTTACTCTTTATAGAAATCCACTCGTAGCTCATTGATGACAGCAGGCAGTCCTGGGATGTGAGTGCCTTTTTAGGGGCAGAGATTTCACTTGTAGATTTCTTACTCTAATCTTTTCAGTCATATACGTTTCTACGTTTCACACAACACTAGCTGGCAAAAAATATATATAGATATCAAGAGTTACAGGTTGGGTCATATTTTTCTTTGACCCAAATCCGAACAACGTTACAAAGGCTTTGTATTTTGACAAATATAAAAATACATTCCCTGAAGTTCATTTGTGCAATGTATTCTAGGCTATGTGGAAGACTCAATAAGGAGTCTTCTCTGCCAAAATATTTAGTTAGCAGTATCTTAGTTAGATGACAGATTAAGTTCATGTAAATTTAGGTACTCCAACATTTTCTTTGGATACACTTTGAAATGAAAGAATTCACTAAATAACAAAATATAGTGGTAAACTAGACGTATATTTAATAAAATAATATAAGAAATACATATTTTAGAAAATGTGTATGCACAAATCTGTGTTTATAATTTAAAAATTAGAAACTGTTATGATAACTCATAGTAACAGTATTTTCTTACTAGAAGTCATTTCTGTCTTCCTGCTAGTTGTGGTCTTGTTTTTGTACATTATTTTCCTTGGACCCCAAGCTTATCTCTGCTGGACTGGCCATCTTTAGAGGTTATGCCTCTCACAATGCTGGCTTCAAGGTCTTCTCTGAATCACTCAAAAGCTGGAGTTTGCAAAACTCAAATATCTTCAGAGGTTAGAAAATAACAAAACGAATGAAAAGTTGATAAAATATTAAGTGGTGGCAGCTTCAAAAACATGGAAAACATATACTTTACTGAAAAGCACACAAATTCAATTATTTTAAAAAACATGGCTCTGGCCTGACAAAGCATAGCAGCCTGAATATTTTACCAGTCCTATTTCCATTGTATAAAATTGTTGCTGTTAGTCTGCTGGGTTACTTTTCTCTTTATCTGCCTCTGTTGATTGCATTTATATACTCTAAGTTCCATGTTGGGAGGAGGACGAGCAGGAAGAAGAGTAGGAAAAAGAGGAAGAGGAGGAGGAAGAAAATGAAGAGGGAAGAGAGAGGATCTCCCTTTTCACTCCAGGGAAATAATGAATCTTTCACTAATTTATATTTACCACTTGAGACATCACTTAGCCTGTGTTGGATTCAGTTTCTCTATACAACATTTTCCAGGATTTCTGTTTAACTTTGACATTTGCTTATATTCATTCATCTAACTGTGTGGCTCCCTGCCTCTAAGAGTAATTACTCAGGAAATCTAAAACTGTTTCTTAAGGCAAAGCTTCCCAACTATGTGGAGGAGGCCCTTGTATACTTTGACATTGATCCTCATATCCCTCACCTTGTTCTGAAGCCACAGGAACCTTGAGGTTACCTGCAAGGATAAAGAGGTCTTGCATAAGAACTAGATCTTCTCCTGCATCCTCTTTACTCCAGTGTGTCTTTTTTTTTTTTTTTTTTTTTTTTTTTAAGACACGGTCTCTCCCTCTGTCACCCAGACCAGAATGCAGTGGCATGGTCCCTGCTCACTGCAGCCTCAACCTCCTGGATTCAAGAGACCCTCCAACCTCAGCTTTCTGAATAGTTGGGACTACAGGCACATGCCACCACATCTGTCTATTTTAATTTCTTTATTTTAATTAGAGATGGGGTCTCCCTATGTGGCCCAGGCTGGTCTTGAACTTCTGAGCTCAAGTGATCTTCCTGCCTCAACCTCTCAAAGTGCTGAGATTGCAGGTGTGAGCCACCATGCATGTCTCCAGTATGTCTTCTAACTATTTTCATTTACTCAGAGCTCGTGAGGTGAACAAGTTTGGGAAGTACTACCTTATTAGAGAAAGTGACCCCTTAACCACACGGTCAGTTATCATTTTGGCCAACTGTTTGTCATCTGCAAAGCATCTTCACAGGATCAATTAATCTGTCCTTGTGACCTGTATTGACTTCAGACTCACTATCACATATCTGTGGCATCTTTGATTTATAGATCTCAAAAAGGCAGACTCTGTATTACAGAGCATATAGCCTATCTACTTTGTGTGCTAAGAAGGACTATTTATACCACCGTCAGACCAGGGGGAGGAAGAGGAATGTCACCAGGAGGAAACGTGTCCCAGAGAGGCAAACCATCTTTTCTTATTTTCCCTAGCTTTCTTTCTTTCTTCAGAGCTTCATGGGAAAAGGCAAAATGTCCTTGATTTTTACACAAATGCTTTTTCTCTTCTTCAAACTGTTGCTGTCCCAGGAGAGGGAAATTCTTTTTATTAAGTGTAAGTACTTTAAATTTTCCTTCATGTACTATTTGTGACTCGCACTTTGAACCAACTGATTTCACAGCTTGGGGTTTGGACTTTTCATTGCTTTTGTGTTTGTAACTCTTCCGCCCATTAATTTAGGGTTTTCTTTGCTGTCCTGATGCTTTGCCTGTTTTCCCTACTCAGCTAATTTTCTACTGCTTCACTCTTGACTACATGCATTAACATCTCACGGTTTAAATATCCAGCTTTCTACTTTTGTGTTTAATCCTGACTCTGACATTCAACTATTCCCTGGTCTTGTTGAATTGCCTCCTTTCAGCCTATTCTTACCCTTCCTTACTAAATGATCTTGTACTACTTTTTGGTTTCCCAGTCTCAGCATCTGCCTTGAACTTTACTGCAGTTCCTCCAAAAATTATTCCTGGAGCATTTAAACGAGTATGGAGAACTGCACTCTCACCCATGTATTTTTTTTTTCCAAGAAAATAAATTTTACTCAAAGGTAAAACATCAGATCTTGTTTTCTTCTGCTTTCTGGCCAATCCTCTCCCATTTCAAGTGCTAGGAACAAAGATGTGCCTGACTCCTGCTCACCCTCTTCTCTCTCACAGGAAGCTCTCAGGGCAGAGGAACTTCTGTTAGTGAGAGTAATTTATATTCATGTGCCTTGCAATGAGAAGTCAGTCAGGTGTCATGAAATTCATTAAATCATGTAGGACATAAGGAATGTCTACCTTATTAGACTTATTTTTTTAAAATAGGGACACAACTGTTCAGTTTCCTTCAGAAAATATTGTATTGAAATAAGATAATTTTCAAAAATGAAGGCAAACATTTTACGTGTTTAATTATGGTTTTTAAGTTGTATCGATTTTTTTTTTCCTGTTCAAGTATTCTTTTCTATCCATGTTACTGCTGTTTATAGCAATTGATTGTTAGAGACATTACTTGACTTTATCTCTCACCTTTGGTTAAAATATAAATAAATAAAGAACTACTTCACTCTTTAGATAACTACTTCACTTCTTTTATCCTTGGTAATACATTGACTAAATTTTACCCAAAAAAATTCCCCAAAGGGAATCAGAATGAAAGAAAAAAATGAAGCCTATTATTTGTGTCTGCTTTTAGAACTCAAATTAATTAGTTAGATGAAATCAAGTTCTATTATTAATCTAACAAACTAAATATACTGCATACAGAGTAATTTCAGACATCTTCCCTCCACCAAGTTTATTTAAGGTTCTTTGGCAGGAACTGGTGCTGGAATAGGCAGCTTCTTGGATGCTTTCTACTTGCAATTTGATACCTAATGGTTTTCCTTTTGGCTGAGACACTTCACAAACAGAAATGAGCGCTTGATCATGTGACTCGAGCACTCCAGGAGTTTGGGTCTGTGGAAACAAGGGGCGGGCAGCGGTCATGGGATGAAGACTGCTCATGGCTGCTGTGTTCAAGATGTAGCAGGCGATGAATACATCCTGAGAAGGATAAAGCCATGTCCTTAGAGTTCAGGCATGACCCCTGAGAGCTGGTTGAGCATCCTGCTCCATCCTGGGTAAGGCACCTGCTTCCACACTGTTGGATACCCTTTTGGCTCAAGGCAGAATGTATCGAAACTGTGTGGAGTTAAACGCGTGAAACTTGTTCTACCAACACAGTCACACAGTTCGGGGAAATTTGCTTTGCTGTTCTTAGCTTCATGGTTTTCATCTCTAAAATTGGGATAATATTTAAAAGTTACCATTTATTCAAGGCAATGGGCCAACCATTGTGTTAAGTACTTTATATTTTCTCATTTAATCCTAAGTGGAAAAGCAACAAAGAAGTAGAGTTTGATCATGTGAGTCTATGTTCTGACCTCCCTATGCCCCAGTTTTCTCTTCTGTAACTTGGAAATCATGACGGTTTTTGCCTCCCAGCATTGTGAAGATTACTTAAGATAATGAGCACAAATATTTACAAAAGCGATTGATCCACAGAAAGAATTCAGTAGATGATGGCTATGATTAACAGACTTCAAAAGGTAGCTATTATTCCCACTTTAAGGATGTGGAAACTGGTACCAATAACAGTTGCTAAGTAGTAGATCTGGGATTCAAGCGTAGGTCTACTGGCTACTAAAACTTAGCTCAAACCACCAGGCTAATAAAAATTCCTGTTGCCCAAATTCTCTCATCCCTTGGCCTTTTTTCCCACCCAGCCTGTCTTAGCTGGGCCTATTGGTCTCTATGGAGCACACTAACAGTCATTTCTACTCATCTAGTTCCCAGACAAATCCTGACTTGAGAGAGGAAGTTTCAAACCAGACTCAGCTTCTCCATCCTTTGAGGCTGGATATTGAGTCACTCTTCCTGTTACTGTTAACTCAGGACAAAGAGTTCCAGCACTAACCACAGAGTCTTGTCCTGTTCAGTAAAGAATGCACCACAGCCACCTCACGAAAAAGAGGAAGGCCTTCTGACACCGGCCGCTGCTTCTCAGTCCCACTCCTGCAGTCGCCTCTGTATCTCTTCCCCTCTTGTCCTCCACACTCTACAGTTCTCAAACCAGGCTCTGCTTGCTGTTAGTACTGACAACACTATCATCCACACTTTATATACCTCCCTTCTAATATTTATCATATCCCTTATGGCAACTATTAGTATCTCAAATTTAGATTGGAAAAGCAAATTTAGAATGATTAAATAATGTGTACAAGGTCACGCAACCATTTATCTTTATAATGATAGTAATCTGCATTTATTATTCATGAATGTATCAAAATCACCTAGAACAAGGTTTCTCAAGCCCAGCATTATTCCAGCCTGTGGAGAGAGTGTGCTGTCGCTGTTTGTTGACAGAACATTGAATTTCCAAACATTAACTCTACCTATACCTCATTACCTCTACTCTCATCCCATTGGCCATAATTTAGCTATATGGCCACACCTAACTAGGCTGGGATATGTGGCATTTGTGTCCATATAAAAAGCAGAGATTCTGTTACTATAGAAGAAGAAAATAGAAATTGGCAACAACTAGCAATATCAGCCACAACACTTTATAGTGTTACTGTGAGTACCAAAGTTACTGTGAATGTGACACTGCTTTTGTAAGTTCAAAAGGACCGAACTAATACTAGTTGCAGACTTCTAAAGAAACCCTTGCACCACAAATCTTGAAATGGTACCAACTCGTGAAAATAAGTGATAGGTAGCAACAATCACATCAAGTTTCTCCAGCCGCAACGAGCTTCACTTCAACTTTGCCACAAAGACCAGGGCTTATGCTGCTGAGTGGAACACAATGATCACAGGAATTCTGGATTTGGAAGATTTTACCATTAGCTGTGCCGCAAGTCATTTGATTTTCATGTCTGTCTTTTTTTCTAGACTGGGATGAAACACACACACACACACTCACACACACCCCCCTCATTTACTGTAGTTCTCACATGGACATCTGAAAAAGGAGTCTACTGATTGTACACTTTATATTCAAGGACCTTCGACTTGGGAATTGAGTTTGCCAGGTATTGTACCAGTCTGCTTTGACTCAACCAAATTCTGAGTCCAATTTTCACTTTTCTTATCTGCAAAACTCACGAAAAGGATGAGATCATCTCTCCATCAAAGTAATAGCATTCTATAAAATTTGCTTTCCACAGCCACTACATAAAAGTCAGGGCTAAAGGTTGGTGTGAGAAGAGCCACAGGCTGCCTTTGGTGGTCTGAATAATCTACTGTGGATCACACAGCAGTCATTGGCTGGCTAGCACTCTTGGTTCAGCTGAGGTCCAGGCATAACAGGACCGCCCTGCTGCCTCAAACCGAGGTGTATTGAGGAAGACTCATGTGGCTGTTTACACAGAGCCTGGAAGCCAGGGCCTGGCTCATGCTGAGCTCAGCTTCTTACTTCTCTGAGAACTGGAATTCCCCAAATTTTCCCCCAAATTAAAAGAACCAACAAACTGTATTACAAAAACAAACAGAATTTGTTTTCTTTTAACAAATAAAACTAATTTATGCTAAAGCTTTGTTGCTTTGAGTCAAGCCAACCGCACGATCTACTGCCAACGCTTCTCCGTATTAACTTCTCAAGTTTGTCAAGCTTAGTCCTTGCTGGAAAAAGTATAGGGTTTGCAAGCCACTAATTGGCCTAAAATGCTCCTCTATTTTATATAAACACACAGCATAGTATCAAAAATAGAGTTGTATTCATTAGCCTAAAAATCCAGCTTCCCATGTGAAATCTTTTTTTATGCCACTCAAGATTTAGGTCTGCCTCTAGAGTTAAAGGAAAACTTGTTTTTTAAACTTGTACTCTGTAATTTCACACAAAAAAAGAAAAGATGGCTTTGATTTCTATTTTTACCTATTAACATATTTTATAAGCAGTAAGGCAGAAAATGAAAATTTTCCCTCAACTATTCAGTGCTAATATTAGTAGGAAAGCAAATCTGAAATTAAGCAAATCCATAGCAATACCAACAACAGCATAATAATACAGGTATATCTTGTTCTATTCCATGTTGCCTTACTGTGCTTTGCAGACACTGATTTATTTTAATAAACTGAAGATAGGAGCTTGTGGCAACCCTGTCTTGAGCAAATCTATTGGTGCCAGTTTTCCAACAACGTGTGCTCACTTCAAGTCTCTGTGTCAGCATTTTTCAGCAATAAAGTATTTTTAATTAAGGTACTACTTTTTTTTAGACATAATGCTATTGCACACTTAATAGACTACAGTATAGTATAAACATGATTTTATGTGCACTAGGAAACCAAAATAGTTGTGTGTAACTCGCTTTATTGAGGTGGACTGGAACCAAACCCGCAGTATCTCCGAGGTATGCCTATAAAAACACCAGATATGTTTCTATGGATGCTGCCACAGATTGGTGATTAAATCTTGATCACATTTTGCAAAGCTATTTGTTTGCAACCCTTTGTGATACTCAGTTCTGAGTACACTCAGCCCCCTCATCACTCTAAGCAGATGACTCCTTCTTCTGCTTCACTGAGAGCAAGAAGATTCAGAGTGTTTCCTTGGTAGGTACCTTCCTAACTCAAAACCCCTCCTTATCCCAATTCCTTCAGGCCTTCTTTTCCCTCAAAGGATTAGGCATTGCTTATCCCTTCTTTTCTACATGAGACCCCTCCACCTGTATTCTTTGTTCCATAGACTCAAAATACTCCGCAAGTTTATCAGCCTCTGCTTATTCAAACTTGTTTCTTCTCTTTATCTTTCTGAACTACAAACAAGTTTTTCCCCATTCTAAAAACAATGCTCTATTTTTCCATCCCCCATAGCTCCTCAGCCCACCAGACCTCTCTCCTGATTAACTCCAAATTCTCAAAATTATAGTGTAAATCAGCTGTCTACATTTTCTCCTTCCTTAGTTGCTCTTCAAATCTTTGAACTCTCATCTCTAGCCCCAAATCCTCTCCTGCAACTAGTCTTTCCAAATTTAATAATATTCTCTGGATTAATAAATTTAGTAATTCATTTTAATCCTCATGCTTCTTGACTTGTGTAGCATATGACACTATAAGCATGAATTTCCTCATCCCCATCCTCCACTAACCTGGGCCTACAGACACCAACAGCCCACTGCCTTTTCCTCAGTGCCACGGCCTGACATTAAACATTCTAAGGGCTTTGGACCTAAAAGATGGACACTGATTTCCCCAAGGACAAGGGGTCCTGCTGGCCTATTTCTAATTGTGGGATGGTGACTCTGATTTTGACCATTTTCAATGATGAGGAGAATATTTTCTTAGCGTCCACTATACTGCAGTATCCAAATTCACATTTTCCCACTTCTACACATTCTCCTCCTCTGTCTGTCAGCTGCTCCTCAGAGAGACCAAACTCACATTTTCAATACACTGCTAGATATTTCCATCCAGTCCTTGTAAATGGAATTTGCAACCTCCTCCTCTTCCAGGGTCAAGGTCTCAGTGCTGTCTTTGATCTCATCCCCTCCCTCACTGCCCATGATTACCAGGACCGGTTGATTGTCTTTTTGCAAAGACTGGCAGGTGTCTATTATTTTGATTCCTGATGCCAAGGCTCTAGTATATGCCTTTGCTACCTTTTGACTAAACTATGCCAGTACTGTTTTATGGTTTCCTGGACTCCAGTTGTTCCCATCTTTGATTTATGTAACACATTGAAATAACCTTCCTATAGCATATCTTTTCATGGTTCTTCAATGACTCACAGGGAAAGGACACCACGGTCACTCTCTTTTGCTGACTTATGACCCTCTACCATGTGCACCCATGGACTAGTTGAAATGCTCTACTTACTGCATACTATCACCTGTATTTTTATCTTCCTGAAACTTATTTCAATGTGTTTCTTCTACTTGGAAGGCGTTGAGCCTGGAGATATTCACTCTAAAATCTAGCTGTCACTTTAAGTCCTAACTCAAATGCTACCTACTACAAGAATCATTTCTGGATCCCTGCTCAATTCTCCCTTTGAATTTATTATTCTTAGAAATAATTTCTCCATTAACTTAAATCCCACTCATATTTTTGTCTCGTTTACTTAGCTACAGTTTATTTGAGAATCAAACAATTATTAGTCCTTTCAAGAATAAATTAAGGGAATGGGAAGATTGGAATATAAAGGAAGAAAGGAAGACAGGGAGAGAAATAAAAAAGGAAAAACTATAGGAAGAGAAGTAGAAGGAAAAGAAGAGATGTGGAGAAGATGGAAAGAAGGAAATATGAGGAAAGAGGGAGACAAATGGGAGGAGAATAAATTGGAGAGGGTGGGGAGAAGGAGAAAGAGGATCATAAAAATAGAGGAGACTGGAAAACTCAGGACAAAGAACTTCTATCACTAGACATAAAAATATGTTTTAAATATACTCAATCTAATGTAGTATGGCAGTAATCCAGGAATAGACTAATAAAACAGACTTGTGAATTTGTAGGGAACATAATTTACAATAGATTTAGCAATGCAGATCAATGGGGAAAGCTACCGAGGCAATTGATTGGTCATATGGAAAAGAATTAAATTGCTTCCCTATTTCATACCATACACAAATGTTAGTTCCATAATTTATAAACTTAAATGCAAAAGGAAAATTGTAAACTTTTAGGTAAACAAATAGGAGAATAACTTTCTTGTTTTAGGAGAGAGAAGGACTTTGTAAACAAAATACAAATAGCACCATCCCTAAAGGAAAATAAAATTATACAACTCATTATCTTAAAAGAGCTTTTGTTCATTGAAAGATACATTAAGAATGAAAAAGCAAGTCAGAAACTTGGAGTTTATACTTGTAACACATATGACCAGTACAGAATCAATATTCAAATATATACACATGCACACATAATTCTAAGTCCTGTGAAAAGTAAAACAGAAAATAATAAAAGTTGAATAGGTTCTATACAGTAGTACTTGGAAAAATAAATGTCTACTAAATAGCTTTGACAAACATTTAGTTTTACATGTGCAAATTTAAAGCTATGATGCTTTATAACACACTGATTTTATATATACTTGAGAAACTCTTTCATAATTATAAAATGAATGTAAATGAACGATTGACAGCTAGAAGTATGAAAGAAAAGAAAAAGAAACTGTAGAAGAGTGCTTAAAAAATCATTTCATTTTTATAAAGGCCCAAAACAGGTAAAAGTAAACAATATACACTTCACAAATCATATATATGTATGTATGCATGCATGTATGCACATGAGTATTCTAAAAATATAAACAAACAAACTAATGATACAGCCTTCAGGACATGCTTACTTGTGGACAGGGGGAAGGACCATGCTATTGATAAAATCACACAGGAGCATCAAAGGTCTATTAATATTCTGTTTCTTTCAGAATACCAGCTGGGTACTGGGTGTTCATACATTGAATTCTTTGAATTGTGCCTATGAATTCTGTGGCCTCATTTGTTTACCTCATATATTTAGTCTGTGTGTGTGTGTGTGTGTGTGTGTGTGTGTATAAATACATATATACAGTCATGAGACATTTGATGATGGGGAGATATTCTGAGAAATGCATTGTTAGGCTCTTTGGTCATTGTGAGAACATCAGAGTATACTTCCACAAACCTAGATAGTATAGGCCACTATACACCTAAACTGTATGGTACAGTCTGTTGCTCTTAGGCCTCAAACCTGTACAGCATGTTACTGCACTGAATATTGTAGGTAATTGTGACACAATAGGATGTATTTGTGTATCTAAATATATCTGAACATAAAAAGGTATAGTAAAAACATGGTATTATAATCTTACGGGAGCAGCAACGTTATGTACGGTCCATCATTGACTGAAATATTGTTATGCAGCTCCTAATTGTAGATATAAGAGACAATAGAAGAATTATTTTTAAAGCTGTAGCTAGAATATTTAAACAGGCAATTTGGAGCTTTTAAAAAAGTATTAACATCGCTGATTATAAGAGAGTATATATGAAATGTGTATGAAGACAACTAGGGTGAGTGATGACATTGGGAGAAGACAATCAGGAAAAAAGTGGAAAAGAATGGATTTCCCCAACAGCATCACATCTCCCAAAGGATAAAACTATGAAGTCATTGCTTGGAATGATGATACTGAGCAATGTTGCTGCCTGTGAAAGAGGCCCGAGGGTAAGAAGGGAGTGAGGAAGCAGCAGAAGGAGGGAAAGGGTGAGAAAGAGATTAAGAATTGTAGCTTGTAGCTGAGGGGGCCCAGTGCAGTGGCTCATGCCTGTAATCCCAGCACTTTGGGAGGCCGAGGCAGGTGGATTACTTGAGGTCAGGAGTTTGAGACCAACCTGGCCAACATGGTGAAACCTCATCTCTACTAAAATTACAAAATTAACTGGGTGTGGTAGCATGTGCCTGTAATCCCAGCTACTTGGGAGGCTGAGGCAGGAGAATGGCTTAAACCTGGGAGGTGGAGGTTGTGGTGAGCCGAGATCGTGCCATTGCACTCCAGACTGGGCAACAAGAGCAAAACTCTGTCTCAGAAAAAAAAGAAAAAAGAATTGTAGCTGAGCATGTATAGAAAGCACACATCCAGAGGAGAGAGGAAGAGTATAAGTGCACCATCTATGCAACTAAAAGATAGAGTGAAAAATGTGGATTTGTAAGCTATATGCAGCTGCTGATATTTAATAGCTGAAAATAGAAGGAAAATTTAAATCAACTTTCACATACATAAACAAAACCTTTTATTAGAGAATATCCTACTGACAGCAAAGAAATTGTATCTTAAAATATTCTTCCACAAATTGATGGTCCATTCAAAATACTCAAAATGAAACAAAATACAATCTCTGCAAAACTATTACCTCCTAAAAGAGGTAGAAATGGCATAAATAAATAAATAAATAAATAAATAAATAAATAAATAAAGCTGGTTGTTGAATACAGGTATAAAATTATCATCACCAGGAAATAAATGGATACTATGACCCAAGCCACCCTTCAGAAACTCAAACAGATTTATAAAAATGGCAATTTGAATTCTAGTCAAAGTAGAGCTACAAGTGTTCAAAGAAGAGAATAAAATTTAAAATATTGAACTGACAGATACCAGAAAGTAAATGAATGAGAAAAGCCATCAAGTTGCAAAATGAAAGAGGAGTTAAAATTTAATTAGGAACCTGGAGAAAATTATAGGAGAGAAAAAAACTTTAAATCTGTATTTTAAAATATTTTATATAATAGGAAAATGATTTTTATAGAAAACGGACAATGGGATCCCATATATGCAAGAGTGTGGTAAATAAAGAGGAAAATGGAAGAAACTGAATATTCAAGCATATTTTTCTGAAATAATAGAAGACAAATTTCTGGACTTCAAGAGTGTGTTGTGTATAGTAAATAGTTTGCAAAGATGGGCACCAACTGCTAGTCCCTGGCACTCCTCAATTTCATTCGTAGACTGTTCTTCCTGTTACTGAAATTGAAGTTTACCTTGGGACTGGCTTCTACCAATACGATGTGGTAGAAGTGATGTTCTGGGACGTCCATGACAAGGCCTGAGGAGGCCTAACAGTTATTACTTTAGTAACACCATCTCAACGAAGACTTCCTTTCCTGTACTCTCAGATTTTCCTAACACTCAGCATCTACATGAATTACACATATTTCAAATTCAGTAATCATTACATTGCAGTAATCCACAACCTAGACCTGAAAAAGTCATTTTAAGATTTTTATCAGATTATTATATGGATTGATTCATCAATGAAATAACTGCCTAGAGGTCATAGTGATCACCACTGGAGAGAATAACCCCAATAAAGATAGACTACAAAGAAAAGTAGTGATAGCAATGAATAATCTATATTTAGAGGATAAAAAGTGACCTGATAAGTAATTGGGGCAGATGCTCTGGAGGTCCTTCCTGTTACCATTAAGTAGATCTTGTGTAAGTATGCATATATTTAAAAATATTGCTGCACTCACAAAAAAATAACAGAATGATTAAAAATGAACAAAGTCTAAATAAGAATGGGAAAAAAATGGAATAAAGAAAATTAGCATTGTTCTGGTTCCAATGATAATACCCAATTCTAGCCCTAGACTGAAGAGTCTACGAAAAGGTACTGCTGCCAAATTGGAGAGGTAAACACGGGGCTCCAAAATTAAGCCAAGTGTCTCAAATAGGAAAAATAAAACACAAATTATTAAAGAATAAAGAAAGAAACTATACTGCTGTCCCTCAGGATTCTCACAGATTGCTATTACTTAAATATGAGTTTTCGTTTTTTTTTTTTTTTTTTTTTTTTTTTTTTTTTTTTTTTTTTTTTTTTATTTTTATTTTTTGGGTCA
>NW_016812542.1:1092972-1177369 GCF_001698545.2 Rhinopithecus bieti
GGGTTTCACCATGTTAGCCAGGATGGTCTCGATCTCCTGACCTCGTGATCCGCCCGTCTCGGCCTCCCAAAGTGCTGGGATTACAGGCTTGAGCCACGGCGCCCGGCCCCTAATATGCTTAATTTTTTGAAATATATAATGCTTATTAAATATATATCATATATAAATATATAATCATCTAGGTTATGTGTCTCTCTATGCAAGGAATAATCAAGCCTAATATATATTTCTTGGTTCATATTATTACCTGGAGACTGGCCATTTCCCAGCCTGAATCATCACACCCCTCATTTTGACATTACCAAACCACTCATTCATTTATTCAATAAATAGTTATTAGGTGCCTACTATCTGCCAAAACCCACGCCTCAAGAAGTGGATACAAAGATAAACTTTACAAATACGATCTCTGTTGCCCTAGTCAGATTATAAGCTAAGCTTCTGTTAACAAAGAAACCCCAAAGTATAATGAAATAAATAAGCAAATGTGCATTTCTCTCCTGTATGTCTGTGGATTGGTAGGGCCATGCCCCACACTTTCAGGCCCGAGAAGTCTGCTCCAATTTTTGCTATTACTACAGCCAGAAGAAAGGGAGAAGGGATCAGGGGACGTTATGGACAATCATAAACAAGGAAAAGACCTGAAAGGATCATACATACATCTACGCCCATCTCTTCTGTCCATGTGTAGTCCTGTGGCCACCCCAGCTGCAAGAAGCCACCTAGCTGTAGGAAGGATGGAAAACGTGGTCTTCAACTGGGTGGCTCTGTGCTCAGCTAAAAGTTCATGATATGTCAGTGGAGAAGGGTGGACATTGGAGGAGCAGCAGTGGTCTGCCACACCTGTTTTCACCCATCCTATATACCCCATGATAACTAACATACAAGTGATACATAGTGCCTTTAAAACAGATTTTGGGAGTCATGAATGTACTTGGATGAAATTCACTTAAGCTGAGACTCCTGGGATGTTTAAGAATTAGTTAGAGAAAAAAAAAGGCACAGTGAAGAAGGGCTCCAGGTAGAAGGAAGAGTGTTCAAAGACCAGATGAAGGCAAACATGGTGATTCATGGAAAGTTTCTCTGAGTTCCAAATAGGTCTCCAGTGCCTCATAATCCCTAACAGTACAGACACTCAAAAGGTATGTAATGAATAAATAAATGAATAATCCATTGATTTCAAATACCAGTTCTTCTATAGTATTTTTGACAAGTGATATTCTACTCTTTGAAAGCTTCTAGTGATAAAATGCTAATAAAGATACTGTGTATTTATTTATTCAGCCAGTCAATCATTTATGTATTTATTTATTCAGCCAGTCAGTCAATCATTCAGTCAGCTAGCATTTATTAAGTATCTACTATTGTAAATCTCTAAAAACAAAACAATGAACCAAAAAGACAGCTCCCATTCAAATTACAGTCTATTAGTGGAAGGGGAGAAAAAAATAGTCAAATAATTACAAAGTATAAAACTGATACTGAAACCAAAAATGATAGGTGGTATTATGAGAACCTTATCTAGGATTTGGTCAAGCCAAAAAATTTTCCCTGAAGATGTACTTAAAAGGCACTCTGTAGGATATACAGGAATTAGCTACTGAAAAAGGAAGGGAAACAATATCTGTGAAGACTGTCAGGTGGAGTCTTGGTGTCAAAAAAGAGATAAAGAGAAGACTGGTTTGGTTAGACTGGGGCTGGAGAAATAAGCAGAAAACAAATCAACTGTTGGGTTATTACCATTAATGGATTTGTTAGAATTTTAGATCTCACCAAATGTCCTTGTTTTCTTTTCCCACATACATATGGGTCTGGTCATGTGAGCAATTCTCACTGAAGGATGGTGAGCAGAGAACTTCTGTCTAAGTCTGTCAACAACAGGTGTACCTTCTCCACTCTCTCTCTTTCATTCCGACACCTGGAAACAAAGCACTCTGACATCATGGGGTAGCATGAGGGAACTAGCTTGGGTCTCCAAGCCACTGCTCACAGGAAAGTACTGATTTGTGCTCCTACTCAGTCAATTCTGCTCCCTTTGGCTTAGAAGATTCTTCTGTCCCTTGTCAACTCATTGTCCTCTTGTACCCATCCATTTATCTCCCTTGGAGGAGCTCGCCCCATCCCCATCAGTATTTTCATTGCTTTGTGGTATAATTGCCCTGACCCTTGCTCCTGTCTTCTCCTCCACCGAGGGTACAAGTTAAGACGATGGTAAACAGTATTATAGATGTTCACATAAAAGTCCTCACAACGTAATATAATAGTGAGGTAAAGGGAGCACATTTTTAACCCAGAAGGCATGACTTAAATCCTACCTTTTGTAACTGGCCTCGCTTTGTCACATTCAGCCAGTAACTTAACCTTTCTAGGTCTCAATATTCTCACTTGAAAAATATCGACAATAAAAATACTTGGTTGTATAGTCGATGTGAAGTCCTTAGTATACAACAAAATACCTGGCACATCATGAGCTATCAATAAATTTTATTAATAGCTATTAATATACTTTTCATTATTAGACATTAGTTAAAAATAATATAATAATACGACAACCAAAACAAACAAAAACCACCATCATAACTAAAGATAGTTTTCCTTCCTTTTCTTTGAAGTACAAGATCTCAACATTTTCTGGATAAGTATTAATCTGGATTGGAATATGAGTTCTTTATTTTAGAGTTTCTCTTGGTTATTTGCAGAAAATTGCCCTTTTGACGTTTTGGTATTCATTTAAATTCAGATTATTTACTCTTTGTATATAACTGAGTTACTTCCTCCCAGTAAACCATCTAAAGGCCTGCCACTGGTGAATTATTGATGCAGTGACAATCTTTCTATTTGTGTGACTTTGTTTCTCTTCTTTGCATCTTTTGTTCCTCACATCCCTTTGGCCTACAGTTTCATTGAAATAGGCTTTGTCCTATCCTGGCTTTTTAGGAAGAACAGATGCCCACCTGAGTTTGAGAGATGAAGATGTGCTGACACTAAATTTGCAAAGCTATGTAGCTACCTTGTCTACCACTGCAGCTTAAAGCAGTTGTTTCGTGTTTGCAATTTGGCCTAAAGCTCAATAGAAACACAGAAGAGGAAATGATTTTTCTGAGATGATCTGGGGAAACGAGTAGGGCAAACTTCAGGAAAAGAAGTGACATTTGAAATATGATTAGAATTTTCTCAAGAAGAGAGGGAGGTACATTCCAGACAAAAGGTCACTAGGATGCCCCTACCTCTCTCTGTAGCTGAGGCTTCTCTCTGGTTGCCAGGGTAATGTTTTGAAGGCAAACACCAGACTGGGTCACACAATCTTAGGAAACTTTATTGACCTCAGGATATACACTGGCAACACGAAAGTAAGCAGTGTAACATCTCAAGCTCAACACAAAGGAAACGACTTTCACAAAAGTTTATAGGGGTTAAGGGCCCCTCCACATTACAGCAGCTGTCACAGTTCCCTCCTTATTCAGCAGCTTTCTGTGATAACCATAGCAACCCATAGCCCACTGTTAGCAGTGTGACCTGTCTGAGTTGAGGGAGGGCAAACCTCCAGTCGACCACAGCTCCCTCTTCTGGGAGATTTCATCTAGTGCTGTCACGGGAGCTAATGACAACAAGATAGAGATAATTTGGAGTCTATTAAATACTATTAGGTCTCAGGTAGTTCTTATCTCCTTTATACCTAATAACACATATCTGAATTATATAATATTATCATGCCATGTGTGAGAAAGGGCTTACAATGGTGAATATTCAAATATCAATGGAGTGAACTACTTTGGCCCCTTACCTTACTAGGAAAAGCCATGAAGAGAACATTCTAAATCATTTTCTAAGTCTAGCCTGTGCGTCTTTCTGCTTGTTTTCCTCTCTTGCTCAGTTGTTTTCAAATGTGCTCTACAAAGCTTTCTGAGTTTCTTGAAGCCCCCTCCAGGCCTACTGGGAGTGGGTGATGAGGATGGGAGAATGCCAGTGAGAAACTAGTGAGCCAGGAATTATAAAGTGAGTAAGTCTGCAAAGATAGATGAAAATTAAATGAAGAAAACGCTCTGCATAGCATATAAAGGAATTATTTTATGTTCCTTAACTTCCTGCTCACCACTAAGCTGATTGTGTTCCAAAGAAAAAAACATAATGCTGTGTGGATCATTTTCAGCTATCAAATAAGATCAACACTGGAAATTTCAACTCCCTTCTATATTAATACAGTTGATTTGATTTTATCTTGTGCCTTTGGATAAAAGCCTTTTACAGCTAAGTTCTTATTCTATCACTTTTCAATACATCTGAGATCTTAGCTATTAGGTATGTGGTTTTTTAAGAAAGGAATGAGATAATGTATGACAAACTGAGTGCTTCATAGAAAAGCCAAAATATAAATAATACTATGAAAAAGGATATTTACATAAATATTGTATCTATTCAAGAAAGCAGTATGTATGCATTTATTTTATAATAATCACTTCTTAGTATAAGAATAGGGTTTCCTAATGACTAGTTGTGCTTCCTTTAATCTCAAAAAACTGTGACAAATCTTTAGCTATATGAGCTGTCCTCCAAAAGAAGGCAAAATCAATTCTGATATCCTGAATATTGTTGGCCTTACTTCTATTTTCCTAATTTTCTACCTTTGTGTCTGAAAGTGTTGTGAACTTATTTTTTATGCTTATGCAATACATCTCATCAGTTGACTAGCATATCGATATGTCTTATCATGATATTTATGCTGCTTTTTGGCAAAAGACATGTTAAATAGAACAGTCTGTCTTCTTCCATGGTTTCAAAAAGCATTCCATGTACTTCTGATTCTCAAACTGCTGTACCCAAGAGTGGCCCAGACTGGCTGATATTTTATTAAATCTCTGTCTCCTTCTTCCTAGGTCCACAGCTAGAATATATTTTATCACCTGTCTTGCAGCAAGATTTGACCAAATGATTGAATTATCCAATTCAAGTTGGCATGCTTGTATAGAAATGGGAAAAACCAAATGGTTTTCCTGTTCTCACATAGTCACACAGCACAACACTTCTGACACCAGATGTGTGGGCTTCTCCCTATTTATGAAGCAATTCTTCAGTAAACACCAACTAAGTGTCGTATAATTTAATTCCATTCTGACACTATTGGTCCAGGTGTTGGATCCCATAGGTTGAGGATTCAGTCACATAAGATTGCCCCCCACTTCAGATGCCAATCAAAAGTAGTAGATTGTCACCTATACTTCTAACTGACTGGCTACAAACCAGGATTCCTTTGACTCTACTTCTCCAATTTGATTACTTTGATAGGATGGCTTATAGAACTCAGGGAGACACTTATGTTTACCCATTTATTATAAAGGATATTACAAAGAATACAGATGAACAGCCAGATGGAAGAGATGCATCTGGAGGCAAGGTACAGGAGAAGGGGAGCAAAGCTTCTATACCCTCTCCAGACTTGCTACCCTCTAGAAGCCTCCATGTGCTCAGCTATCCAGAAGCTTTCTGAAACCCATCCTTTTGGGTTTTTATTGAGGCTTCATTACATAGGCATGATTGATTACATTATTGGCCATTGATAATTAGCTCAACCATTGATCCCTCTTCCCTCCCTGGAGGTTGGGAGGTGGGTCTAATAGTCCTAACCCTGTAATCATGGCTGGATTTTTCTGGTGTCCAACCCTCATCTTGAAGCTACCTAGGAGCCCCACTAACCACTCATCTTATTAGCTTACAAAATACACTCTTATAACCTTGAAGATTTCAAGTGTTTTAGGAGCTGTGCACCAGGAAACGTGGACCAAGACCAAATATCTATTTCACAATATCACAGCAAGTAACATCTTTTGGGCTTGCCATGCATGGTCTTCCATGATCGTTTTTACCTGCATCCTGAGGTTGATGAGCCTACCAGTCAGAGAATTGGTGAATCAGTGAGGCCACCTGTTGGAGAAACTTTGAGAAACCTATCAATCAGTAGTACCTATTGGGACCTAACACAAACAGAAAACAAATGCCTGCAGGTGTAGACCCTAAAATGTAGGAGTTTACTCTTAAAGCAGCATGTATTACCTTCATCAATAACCCGTCCTAACTCCTGTCTTGAGATCCAGACTCACATTTCTTAATTTCTACCCGGATAACCTTGAATTATATCAAGTATGACATATCCAAAACTGTAACAATTACCTTGGTCTCCAAATATAACTTTTTTTCAGTCACTACCCACTCTATTTACTAAACTAGGAATATTGGCTCACCCTTTATATAGGTGTTTCTACAACTCTGTCACACATACAAATCATTGGGCAGATATGTTATAACACAGATTTTAACTTCCTCCCACTTCGCTCCTGACCCAGTGATTCTGATTCAAGAAGTTTAGGGTGGCCCTGAGACTGTCAGGGATACTGATGCTGCAGGCCCATGGTTTACACTTTGGATATCCCTGCTGTACATCCCCACCTCTAAACCATGTTACTTTCTAATTTGGTATTGAGCGCTAAGCAGTTCATCTGGATAAGTCTGCCCTCTTTTTTTTTCATTTTCCAGTTGACCTATTTTAGGTTTCTATTGTGTCTCACATTCATTGTTGCATTTCCTTCAAAAGTGGTCTGTCCTCCTCAAACACATTCTTCAACAGGTGTCAGAATGGCTTTATAAACCATCTAAGCAACCACCCAACCAACCAACTGACCACCTAACCAATTAACCAACCGATCAACCAACCTACCAACCAACTGAAATATTGTTTACCTGTGGTTTTCTCATTTCAAAAATATAATGTGGTGATTTTTAAACTTCTTCACTCCTTTATTTATTCATTTTTACTTAAATAGCAAAATCCTTTCTTTAATAACATCTGGTGGATAAACGATGCTCATATCTGGCTGAAATCTGTATGGGAATTGGGATGCTGGAACTCATTCCTCTTCTTATCTCACCCACATATTTTGTCCCTGATGGATCCCCATGTAAATCTTATGACTTCTCAGAGTGGAGTTAGAAAATAATGTATTCGGATGTATTCTCAGGTTTTGTTGTTGTTGTTGTTGCACATATGAAAGCATGGCAAGAAAAACTGTTTACAATCCAGCTGCAGTTTGTTTTGTTTTGTTTTGTTTTTGTTTTTTTTTTTTTTGAGACGGAGTCTCTCTCTGTCGCCCGGGCTGGAGTGCAGTGGCCGGATCTCAGCTCACTGCAAGCTCCGCCTCCCGGGTTTACGCCATTCTCCTGCCTCAGCCTCCCAAGTAGCTGGGACTATAGGCGCCCGCCACCTCGCCCGGCTAGTTTTTTGTATTTTTTAGTAGAGACGGGGTTTCACCCTGTTAGCCAGGATGGTCTCGATCTCCTGACCTCGTGATCCGCCCGTCTCGGCCTCCCAAAGTGCTGGGAGTACAGGCTTGAGCCACCGCGCCTGGCCCCAGCTACAGTTTAAGGGCTCTGTTTCATCCCTTTTATTTTTCCAACATCTGTGCTAAATTGTAGCCATGCTTCTGGTTCAGCGCTACCTATGCTGCTACCAGTTATGTGCTCTCCTTTACTTAGGATGCCCTTCACACACCACAGAGCTGACATAAATATCCCATCACCAGTAAAACTTTCTTAGGTACTCATCCCACTCTTCCTACCACTCCAAGACAGAAGCCATTATTTTCTCCTCTTAATCTCCATTTGCATCCCAGTTGCAACTGTTCTATTGTTTGTTCTATGACTTAACTCTAGGAAAGCAAAGGCTATACCTTTGTATATGTTTATCTATCATCATTTTTGAATGTAGAATATTTGAATATGAGGGTATAGGCACATATGTCTTCAATAAATGTTTGTTGTGCCCTAGAGTAAGATATGATGGCTAACGATCATGATTATGCTCATAAATCTTGTAGGATATAATTTAGAGCCATTATGAGAAATAATTTCCTATCATAAAATTAACCACCATGCAATATTTATGTCTAGAGTTCATCTATGCCTTTTATTTATAATAAATAATAAATACAGGAAAAGATAAATTGGTTGTTTTTGTCATTTAAGGAGAACTCGGACTGTAAATATACATCTTCCAAGGAATTCAATTGAAATTTATTTAGCCATCACACATAAAACATTATCACCACCATGATCTCAGTGAATATGACACTAGAGAAAACCTTCCCAATATACATGTTCCTGGGGTGCCACAAATAGCTATTTTGCCAGAGTAAGTCACATGTAAATCTAATTCTCTTTTGATCTTATTGAACACCAGTGATTCCTCTGTGACCAGCTCTAGTTATTGAACACCAGTGATTCCTCTGTGACCAGCTCTAGAAGCAAATGGTTGATACATTTAAAAGTATCCTGTGCTGGAAGTAAATACATTTTTTTTCTTTAGTTTGGAACAACATGCCCTGCTTTCATGCAATAATTTTTAGCATGATGCCAGCATGAAAAGGTAAATGGCACAGACCTGACAAGTTTTCTCCAAGGAATCATGTAGGTAATTCAAACCAGAAGTAGCCTCTTCCCTGACAGATGTAAAATTGCTACAATCCCTGATGTTCTCACTCCCACATGGATTATTAATTTCCAATAGCATTGGTGGGAGTTACATATACCTGGAGAAGAATCGGCCCTTAAAATTTGGAGGATCCATTCCAGTCAGTATTTATTGTGATTGAAATATATGATGCTTTTGTGTTTTCCTGCCCTGTTATGATTGGTAGAGTATTTAAAAAAAAAAAAACCACACATTTCACGTGACATTAAATGTATCAGTTTGAATACATGTCACAACCTGCATTGTTTTCTTCGGGCTTCCAAACATGTGTGACCATTTATGCTGTTCATAGCACAGTACTTTACACATAATGGTGTTTATAGTGCTTGGTAAAGTTTTGTCTTTTTAAATTTTGAATTGGTTTCCAGTTCCAAGTTGATGCATTCTAAGCAATAACTTTCCATCCACTGATCCAGCGACATTCTTTCTCTCTTTTGAAAATCATGGCTGATTAAAAGTCAAATGCAACAGCTGCTAGTGATCATGTGATTGATATGTTTTAAAGGCAGATGTTGAGTATTAAAAGCAGAGACCTTCAGATTTTCTGTAGTCCATGAGTATTTCTGAATGACTGCTGCTTTATTTTCACCTAGCATTTCCTTAGTTTTCCCTTTTCTTCCCTTATCCTTCTGTTTATTTTTCTTGATGAGCAGAATATAGTTTTAATGAAAACAATTTAGTTTAGAAATATATACAATACCCAATACATTTCATTCTCCAAAGCAAATGCTGAAAAAAATCCATCTTTGATGGCAAAAGGTTTTGTTTATTCTTATTTAAGAAATCATGAAAATATCTTCAGGTTCTGACTGAAGAACACAGATGCAGTGGAGTCAGTAGAGTTTGAGAGTTTCTAGATGGCCTAAATTGTCCTAGAATAGCATGTATGTTCATTAGAACTGTATTTCCAAATAACTTTAGTTTTCATTGTTATATGTTATTATTAAGTTTTTAGTTTAACTCTTTTATTTTTCTAATCTTTCTGTTGAATTATTATAACTTTAATCTAGGGTACATGTGCATAACGTGCAGGATTTTGGTTACATACTGTATACTTGCTGCATCGTTGCTGGTGGCTGTCACCATCAACTCAGTCAGCACCCATCAAGTTCATCACCATTTATATCATATGTATAACTTCCCCAAGTGCAAATCCTCCTTGCCTCCTCCCCATGATAAGGCCCAGTGTGTGATTTTCCCCTTTTCTCCGATCCAAGTGATCCACTGTGTTCCGCTTCCCACCTATGAGTGAGACATGCGGCTGTTTCGGTCTTTCTGCTTCTTCGGTGCTACCTTCCCGAATGATCGGCTTTTCCACGCTGCGCTCCACTGGTCCCCTACAAAGCCACACAACCTCATCCTTGGTTCTCTTATGGCTGCATAGTATTCCATGGTGGTATATGTGCCCACATTTTCGTCTTAATCCTCTGTCACTAGATGGACATCTGCGTCTGATCCTCCCAAGCTCTTTGCTGTTGTGAATAGGGTGCCAAAACAATCAAACACTACGTGTCGCACTGTTCTTTGTAGGTACGAGAGATATTTATAATCCTTCTGGCGTACTCATACCCCAGTAGTGGGATGGCTTCCGGTCAATATGGTACATCTAGTTCTAGATCCCTGCAGGAATTGCACAATACCCGGTTTATCATAAGTGGTTGAACTCAGTTACAATCACCACAGTGTAAAAGTGTTCCTATTTCTCCACTCCCTCCTCCAACACCTGTTGTCTTCCTGATTCTTTTAATGATTGCCGTTTCTAACCCTGGATGTGAAGAGCGTACTCCCTCATTGCTGCTGTTTTGATTTGCATTTCCTGATTGCGAGATGAACTGAGCATTTTTTCATGTGTCTGTTGGCTTGTACATGAATGTCTTCTTTTGAGAAATGTTTCGTTCATACCCTTTGCCCACGTTTTTGGATGGGGTTGTTTGTTTTTTTCTTGTAGTTTGTTTTGAGTTCTTTGTAGATTTCTGGAGTATTATGCCTTTGTCAGAGTGACGTAGATTGCAAAAGTTTTCTTCCATTCTGTAGTTGCCTGTCACTCTGATGGTAGTTTCTTTTGCTGTGCAGTAAGCTCTTGTAGTTTAATTAATTAGATCCCATGTCAATTTTGGCTTTCGTGCCCGTTGCTTTTGGTGTTATTAGACACTGAAGTCTTGCCCATGCCTATGGGTCCTGAAAGTACCTACCTAGACTTCCGTTCTTCTAGGGTTTTTTATGGGTATTAGGTCTAACATAGTTTTATTTTAACATGTTCTTTCACAAATTATCTCTCACATTAGAAGAACTAAAATATATATGAAAATACATTACATTCAATTTTATTGGAACATTTAAAAGCATTGTGCTTTAATATCTTGTACACATTCCTTCTTTGTTAACTCTGATCTGATTGATTCTATTCTGAAGTTCTTCTACCTGCATTTATGACAATGGGGTGATTTCTGTTTTGATGTTGATGGTATTTCAGGAGGTGATTCATCCATCAGTGTCTACTCAAAGGAAGAAACTGTCTTGTGAGAAAGAAAAACAATAGTACTTATAGAGAATCATAGCATTTTAGAACTGCAAAGAGCTTTGGAAATCACTTCAGAAAGAGAGTATTTAAAACACTTAATATTAAATGTAAAGGCTTAGGAGTGAAAGGCGATTAATCAACATAAGCCACAGAGCCCTCAAAGGATTCTAGCACAGCCAACACATTTACCATTGTGGTTGGAACCTTTGAGATTATTCCAGTTTGGATAGTTCTATAGGATCCAGTGGTTACCCAGCAATAATGGAAAAGCCATTAGCTAAGCCCAAATGAAATCATCATGAAATCTATAAGCTATAAGGCCAGTTTCATAATAAATACTATGCTTTTATATAGTACCTTTCACCCCAGAATTATCTAGGGAAAGCCACCATATTATTCCCACTTTATATAGAGAGAGTGAAACAGTGATTTATCAAAGTGACTGAATAACTTAAGGTTTCTGTGAATAAAAATATATTATTGGAAAGCAAGTTATTAATTTAGCTCAGCCCTCAAAAAACAATTTCTCAAAGTAAAAGCAAGGATGTACATATTCAGTTCAGGAAAAAAATCATTACATCTCGTTCTTTCCTCATTAGCATTCATAAGCTGTGTGTAATTCACATAGATTTCACATCTCTACTCATATCATTACTATTATCCTCAGCCTCAAAATCAGTATTCATTCAGTCTGTATGAATTTAGAGGAGCTTTTAAAAATTTCCACAACATTTTTATATTTAACAGTTTTGTTTTGACATGTACAATATTTGGGTCTGGGATTAATAATTAACTGTTGCTCTGAAGCTATAAGTAGCTGTGGTCATCAATAATACCACTTTCACCAACAAATGCTGATTCAGTAGGACACTGCACCAGGTACATTAACAAGGAATGTGCTCAGAATAGCATCTGAGCAGGGTCTAGAGTTTGCAAGAACCTATTTTCAACTTGGTCAATGAATCTACTTTATTTTTAGCTTTAGTTAATCTACATAAATTTCATGGCAATTTCTAGTGAGATTCTGGCCCCCTAAAGCATGTTATCTAGGAAAAGCAGTGCATAAGAATATGATTTATATTTTAAAACCATGATAAAAAGCACAAACATTTGGTTTTCTTGAAATTTTAAATGGACTTAATTAAAATATAATCCTAAGTTACGGCACCTTGATCACAACTAATATGTTATTGTATTAGTTCATTTTCCTGCTAGTATAAAGAAATACTGAGACTGGGCAAAGGGAAAGCAGTTTAGTTAACTCACAGTTCCACATGGCTGGGGAGGCCTCAGGAAACTTTACAATCATGGCAGAAGGTATAGAGGAAGCAAGCATTTTCTTCACAAGGCAGCAGGAAAGAGAGAGCACAGGGGAAACTG
This sequence comes from Rhinopithecus bieti, assembly GCF_001698545.2. Taxonomy (NCBI): domain Eukaryota; kingdom Metazoa; phylum Chordata; class Mammalia; order Primates; family Cercopithecidae; genus Rhinopithecus; species Rhinopithecus bieti. The sequence continues at coordinate 1,105,392 of NW_016812542.1, forward strand.
CTACATTTACATAATCAGTTCTCATAAGAACTCCTTCACTATCACGAGAACAGCATGGGGGAAAACACCCCCATGATCCAATCACCTCCCACCAGGTGAAGATTACAATCAGAGACGAGATTGGGGTGGGGATACAGAGCCAAACCATATCATTTCGCCCCAGCTCCTCCCAAACCTCATGTTCTTTTCACATTTCAAAACCAATCATGCCTTTCCAACAGTCTTTTAAAGTCTTAACTCATTCCAGCTTTAACCCAAAAGTCCAAGTCCAAAGTCTCATCTGAGACAAGGCAAGACTCTTCCACCTATGTTCCAGTAAAATCAAAAGCAAGTTAGTTACTTCCAAGGTACAATGGGGGTACAGACATTGGGTAACTGTTTCCATTCCAAATGGGAGAAAGCCAAAACAAAGTCTGAAACCCAGCTGGGCAGTCATTAAATCTTAAAGCTGTAAATCTCCTTTGACTCCCTGTCTCACATCAAGGCCACACTGATGGAAGGCGTGGTCTCCCACAATCTTGGGCAACTCTGCCCCTGAGTCTCCGCAGGGTACAGCTCCTGTGGCTGCTTTCACAGACTGACATTGAGTGCCTGTGGCTTTTCTAGTCACATGGTCCAAGCTGTTGGTGGATCTACCATTCTAGGGTCTGGAGAATGGTAGCCTTCTTCCGTCCCACAACTCCACTAGGCAGTGCCCCAGTGGGGGCTCTGTGTGTGGGTTCCAACCCCACATTTCCCTTCCACATTGCCCGAGCAGAGGCTCTCCATGAGGGCTCTCTCCTGCAACAGACTTCTGCCTGGACATCCAGGCACTGCCATACATCCTCTGAAATCTAGGCAGAGGTTCTCCAAATTCAACTCTTGTATTCTGAACACCTGCAGGCCCAACACCATGTGGAAGCTGCCAAGACTTGGGCTTGCACTCTCTGAATCAATGGCCTGACCTGTAACTTGGCCCCTGTCAGCCGTGACTGGAGCTGGAGTGGCTGGGATGCTCAGCGCCATGCTCCAGGGCTGCACAGAGAAGCAGGGCTCTGGACCCAGCCCATTTTTCCCTCTTAGGGCTCTGGGCTTGTGATTGTAGGAGCTGTTGGGAAGATCTCTGACAAGCCCTGGAGACATTTTAACCATTGTCTTGGCTTCTTGTTACTTGTGCAAATTTCTGCAGCCAACTTGAATTTTTCCAAGAAAGTGGATTTTTCTTCTTTTCTACCATATGGCCAGGCTCCAAATTTTCCAAACCTTTACACTCTGCGTCCCTTTCAAAATAAGTTCCAATTCCAAACCATCTCTTTTTGAATGCATATGACTGAATGTCTTCAGAAAAAGCTAAGTCACCTCTTGAATGCCTTGCTGCTTAGAAATTTATTCTGCCAAATACCGTAACTTATGTCTCTGAAATTCAAAATTCCACAGATCTCTAGGGCAGGGGCAAAATGCTGCCAGCCTCTTTGCCAAAGCATGGCAAGAGTGACCTTTGCTCCACTTCCCAAGAAGTTCCACATCTCCATCTGAGACTGCTTCGGCCTGAATTTCATTGTCTATATCACTACCAGCATTTTGGTCAAAACCATTAAACAAGTCTCTAAGATGTTTCAAAGTTTCCCACATCTTCCTGTCTTCTTCTGAGTCCTCCAAACTGTTCCAGCCTCTACCTGTTACCCATATCTAGTGTCGATGCCACATTTTCAGGTTATCATTATAGCTTTTCCCCACTCCTTGTACCCATTCTCTGTATTAGTCTGTTTTCACAGAACTATGAAGAAATACCTGAGACTGCGTAATTTATAAGGGAAAGAGGTTTAATTACCTCACAGTTCCACTGGCTTGAGAAGCTTCAGGAAACTTACATTCATGACAGAAGGCAAAGGGGAAGCAAGCACCTTCTTCACAAGGCAGCAGGAGAGAGAGAGAGCACAGAGGAAACTGCTACTTTTACCTTATCAGATCTCATGAGAACCCCCCTCACTATCATGAGAACAGCATGGGGGAAAACACCCCCATGATCCAATCACCTCCTACCAGGTCCATCCCTCAACATGTGGTGATTATAATTTGAGATATGATTTGGACACAGAGCTACCATATCAGCTATCTCATTGTTCCTGTTCAAAGGCTCCTTTGATTTCAGTCAAGAAAGATTGCAAAATACCTAATCTATGTACCATATATGGTAACACTTCAATTACCAACAAAGAAATCTTAAAAATCCACTCCTACTACAAACAACTTTATTTACATGTTGCTGTCATTTGAATGTTTGCCCCCTCCAAAACTCAGTTAGAAATTTAGTTGCCATTGTGAAAGTATTAACAGTGGGGCTTTTAAGAAGTGATTAGGCTACAGGGGCTCCACCCTCATGGGTGAGATTGATCCCATTACAAAGGCGTGGCCTTGTCTTGCCCTCTCTCATCTTCTCTTTGCCCTTCCATGGTTCTGCTCTGTGAGCAAGAGTGTTCCTTCCCTCTGGAGGATACAATGCTCAAAGCACATTCTTGAAAGCAGAGACCAGGCCCTTTACAAGACATCAAACCTGCTTGTGCTTTGATCTTGGACTCCCCAGCTTCTAGAATTGCGTGAAATAAATTTCTGATTTTTATAAATTACCCAGTCTCAGGTATTCTGTTATAACAGTACAACACAAACTAAGACACAGGTTAATAAGTTTATGTCAATGCTTTTTAAAAGTTGTGATTACTATTAATACTAGTTTAATTCAGAGTTTCTCAACTTCTACAATACTGACATTTTGGGTCAGATATTTCTTTGTTGTAGGAGATTTTCCTGTTCTCAGCAGATGTTTAGCAGCCTCCCTGGTCTCTAGCCACTAGATGTCAGGTACACACCCAAGCTGTGACGATCAGAAATGCTGCTAGGCATTGACAAATGTCTCCTGGGAGCAGAATCATCCCCTGGTTGAGAATCATTGGTCTAATATGTACACTTCTGTTTTTGATGCTCAATGTTGGTATCATTCCTTCATGTATAGCACCAATATTGTCAGGGTGCTTCAGGCCCACTGGTTTCCAAGGACACATGGATTTCCAAAGTGAAAGATATTACTTTAATCTCCGTACTTATATCACTAATCCCAAAACGCAATTGTCTCGGAGTCTCTTCCTAGATAGATAGTTTCAGAAATAGCCACTGATTAGTTTTAGATTAGTAGACTTAAGCCTCAGAGTTTTTTACTTTGGCTGTTGTTACTTTTTTTTTTTCTTTTTTTAAGTTTAGGGCTTAATGCTAATACAATAGCTTCCAGAGTTTAGAATTTCTTGTGGTTTATTTTGTGCATATATTAGAAATATTATCATCTTTTAATCTCAGTATACAATACAAAATTATAAACATTAGATAAATTTAGGGAACTGTTATAATAAAGTAGACATACTTTAATTTCTTCTAATAACATATTGAAATTCATTTGATTTCTATGTAGTTTTAGTTTATTATTCTTTTATGAAAATATATTACCATATTTTACAGCATTGTAAGGAGTCTCCTACTCTAATTCATACCATTGCAATTAAATAGAGAATTAATATACTTTTCCAATTTTTCTCATTTCATCCCACGTTATGGCAAAATGCACTTATGTTTGCCAGAATGAAACTCATACACAAAGAGCTTTTTGCCTTTTTGAAATTCAACATCAAGTGTGTGTAAGCCTAGAATAGGAAACAACTCTTTTGAAAATTTAAATTCAAGGAGCTGCTTTGCTGGAAGCCAGTATATGCTGGACAGGGCCTGAGAAGTCTGGATTTTATTACTTAATATAAAATGAATCTCAGTTTTTCCATCTGTAAAATGGTAAAAATATCTGTTTTGAAAATATTTAGGGAGAGAAATGTGATCATTGTGATGTGTGAACTATGCTTTAAATTCTTTTAGGAAAAGCTCTACTCATTTGTGTTCCTTTTATGTTGGTACATATTGAAAGAGTATATCAAATAACTCTATAAACTGTTGAACATGTCTAATAAATACCCTTTGATGACCAAAAGTATTTGAATCACTTCAAAATATCAACATGTTTATGTTATTATAAAGTTGGTATAGCATTAAAACATTGGTTTATATTTCTCATTTTATAATTTCAGAGTGAAAGGAAAAAGCTTTTTTTTAATCTGAAACAATAATAGTAAAATAAGGCATGAGTTACAGACATTATGAACAATGCCTGAACTGCTCACTTACGATTGTTTTTCATTTCTCAATTGATCACAGCTACAGAGTTTTCCAGTTGCCATTATAATGGCTATATTCATTCTAGCTTGGGAATCGTGGTTTCAGATTAATTATATTCAAATTGAAATACAGAGATGTGGCTCAGAAAAATTGCTTTGGGTTTTGGTGGGCAGATAGTGATTAAAAGAACGAGAAAGAAGGCAAATACCAAGGAGATGTTTTATGTATACTCAAAAACATGAAAGTGCTTACCGTTGTACCCTAATGTATATAATGAGAGCTTAGTGAATACTTGTTATTTACTGAATGAATAAAAAAATATGAATGGGTATGCAAAATGACAAGAACTATAGAAATACAAGTAAGTGATGGGTTATGTTAAGTTAGGACCCTAAACTTTGGTTTGGATCTTGGTTCTGGGATTCAGACCTTACGTTAGAGAGTGGAATTTACTTTTAAGGTATAATATCTCGGAAGTTGCAACTGAATGCCCAAGGTATTCAGCAAGGCTTGGTCCCTCCAGATGAACCAGAAATCACCTTTTCTAGCACTGCACAATACCAAGTGTCTTCACTCATCAATCTGCCCCCAGGAGCCACACTATGCTGCCCCTGCCTGTGTGTGTCAAATCATCTCTTGGCAGAGAACCTGAGAGGGAATCCCATGAAAACTTCTGGGGCCTCCCATTCTGGGTATTTTCTCCCTTACTGATATCTTGAGCCAGAAATCCCAGCTGTCTCATCATCCCAGACTCCAATCTCTGTTTCTTTTACCAGAATGGCCCACTGTTCTCCATCTGGGGTCTATGCTCCTGCACTGCAGTATGGAAAGTTCCTTCAAGCAGAAACCTGGGCTGGATATAAGGTTCATTATATGTTTTTCTTTCTTTCAAGGATCACAGTCTTGTCTTTCTGTTGCCCATTTTTTTTTAAGTGTTGTCTTGCATATTTTATTCCATTTTAAGATAGTATTTTGTGGAAAGGTGGGCAAGTCCAATAAAAGTTGCTCCATTTCTGGAAGTGGAAATTGAAACGTATATGTTGTTGGATGTTATGTCTAACATTGTGAGTCACTACAACTCCATTTACATAAAATCTCAGTGAGGATTTATTTTAAAAAGGGATGTCTAATCTTTTGGCTTCCCTGGGCCATACTGGAAGAAAAACTGTCTTGGGCCACACATAAAATAACATTAATGATAGCTGATGAGCTAAAAGAAAATGCAAACAAGTCTCATAATGTTTTAACAAAATTTATGAATTTGTGTTGGGCAATATTCAAAGCCTTCCTCCACATTGATCCAAAGGACCTGTTCCCCTTTTTTGACTAAAACTTTATTCTCATTACCTTTAAAAATTACAGCAAATTTTATATCACTGCATCTTGGTAAATGGCTGAGTGCTGTTTGATGTGCACATCTCTTCTCTGTTCCAGTCCATTCAAGTTGATCTTCTCTTGTTTATTTGAAATGATAACTGAGCACGGCCTTTGAGCATAAAAATAGCAAGGACAAGGCATAAAAATAAATGCAAATGAAAGAAAATAAAGCTCTCATGAGAGACTTGATTCTACAAAAACAAAATTATATAAACTCTACATAACATGTAAGAGAATACACAGTTGAAATAAAATAGTTCAAAGAGAATTCTGTTTTTTTCTTGAATCAACTTTCAGTCTGACATACTTATAATGCCTGCAAAAGGCAGCAGAGGGTATTAGAATGGTAAATTAAATTGAAAGTTGTGTTCTAGTGCAGGTATTTTATTTATTTATTTTTTCACTCATTCATTCATTCATTCATTCACACATTCAGTTTAAAAATAATCTCGCTTAGCATGGCAGGCATAGATTAAGTATCAATTCAGAACTTGCAAGTTAATTTCAGATTTTAGGAAAGGAGATCCAACATTAGGACTAATAAAACTGAAATGACCTTCTGCAAAATGTAGCTTTTTTTTTGTAGTGAATTGTTTCTACCCAAGGATTAATATTTTTTGAATTAAAAAAAAGCTACCAGAGTGCCTTTATTAGTGCATATATCTTAGTCTGGTTCCCAGAATTGGAAATGAATTGGAGTTTATTCATCCATACTTGCATTTCAAGGAATCTTGATGAATTTCAGGATTTACCCTAGGGTCATAGAACACAAAGCTTACTTGCTCACAGTGTAATAAATATATTGGCCTGGACCCAATAATTCAACGTAATTAGAAACATAAAATAACCAACTAAGGTAACTAGCCACGGAGAAAGACACTATAACACTGTTTTCTGCTTACATGAAGAAGCGTGATAACAGAATCTGAAACCTTTCAAGGAATCAAAGCTATGGATGGTCAGATATTTTAGTGGTCATCAAGTCACCATATCTCAGGCTCAGGAAAGATGCTTACATAGCTCATATTTTAACTAAATGTCACTTCTTTGCTAGATGAACCCCACAATATAAATCAACATCCCCATTGACAGTGAATTTATTATCACCTAACAGTTAATTGTAACTTTTGAAAATTTAGATAAAAACCGTGGTTATAATAAGCTATACATTTTAGGAGGAAAACATAGATTTAGACTTCAGAAATTACTGAATTTAGTGTAAATTTTACATCCTAGTTTTTTCTTCTGTCAAATGGACTTAATGATGTGTGCCCCTTAATACATTCTGCATTATTTTCAAAATATTAAAATAAGAAAGTTGTATTACTTCTTCAGACGTGAGATAAATACTATTGTTACCTTAAGTAAATAGTGAAGAAATTGAAACTTAGAGAAGTTAGAAGAATTTCTCATTGTCCATAGGTGGTGAGCGGTAGACCTGGTAGTCAAACCCAGGATCTCAGCCCTTACTCTTCATTACTGCTTAAAAGGTGCTTGTAGTGTTCACAGAGGAAGTTCTCTACATGGACTAAGTCCTATTGTTATTTCTTCCTTGAAAGAAACCTGGCCTCTGTCCTACTAAGACACATTCACACATGGCTGCTTTCAGCATTTTCTCTCTTAGGCTAAGGTTAACTAAAGGTTATGCCCCAAATTGCTATAGAGCATAGTGGTTAGTTATTGTACTCTGGCAGCAAATACGCCAGTTCAAGTCCACGATCTACCACTCATTGAGTGTGCCACCATTAGAAAGTTATTTAGCTTCCCTTTCTCATGGTTTAAAATGGGGAATGATGATAGTATTCCATACACAGGGTGGCTATATGAATTCAAACTGATAATTGGATTAACATCAAATTTAATTATTAAATCATTAAATGTGATTGGAACTGAATAGGTATTTTATGAACACTAGTCATTCTTATTTTTTTTTTTTTTCACTAAGCATAAAACAGGGAAGGCTTTTGTGATGTACTGTCCAAATGGCAAAACAGAAAGAAGACCTGTGTATCTGGTTTTGTTCTTTATAATGAATGCATCTTTATGGCGCTCTGCCTCCCTGCAACATTATATAACCATGATATCAATTTACTTAGTACCAAGAAGGTACAAACCTCTAAGGATGTAGTTCACAGAAAGGTACGTTTTTGTTCACAAATATCTCTGGGATAAAGCTCCTTTGATTGATATGTGCTATTTCTTGACTTCTCAGACTTAAATTAGCTAGAGCTAAGAAACTTTCAGGTAAAACTATGATTAATATGTAAGAATCTCCAATATACACTCACTCTCTTGGGTTATTTGACAGATTCATGACTCTCTGGGCTAATCGTTTTCCTTGGAAAGTGCGTTTTTTGACTGTTACTTAAGTCCTCAACAATGTCACACTATAAATGACTACTATGGTAATTTCGGTACATAGTAATTCATTAGCCACATTCGTTTTTAATATACTATATTCATCTTTTCATGTTCATCCAGAAAGACTACAATTTCTGATTACAGTCTGGAACACATGTATCTAATAACAGCTCTTGCTTTGCCAATTTTTAAAATATAAAGATACAAGGGTTGTGGAGTAGGTTAGATATTCTACGATTAAACTGATGAGATCAGGCAAGCCTGACTGCTTTGTTTTCTAGAAGTCAAACAGACTGCAAATTTACAGGATATAAGTAGTTCAGTTAGACAGTGAGGCACCACTGGGGAGACAAATGCTTATTAACTTCATGGATTAATGCAGAAATAGTGTGTGGAATACTGCTTCAAGGGCTGAGACTTTCAGCAGCACAATTTGAACATCGCAGTTGTGGTTGTTGTGACAAACTGTTGGCTAACACAAATGGAACCAGTTCTACGGCAGTTAATAAAAACTCTACCACTTAACTTTGGTTTTGTTTGCTTGTAGGTAGTTTGTTGTATATACATTTTTAAAAAATGCTCTTGTTTTATCAATTCTTTCAGAGTGTTTAGGATCTGCATACATTTTAAAATGATTTAAGCAGGATTCTAACAATATTATGGCTAATGTTAACTTTTCCCCTAATTCTTAGATTACTGACATAAAACAACTTTCTTTTGTGTGTTTAAGTTAGCTTTAATAAAAGAGACGCACAAAAGTTATTTTCTAGCAGACCTTTTCATCCTTTCTCCCTTCATCTTGACTTCCTTTCATTTAGTAGTTTTCTAGCATTTTCTGCCAATTTAAAATTTTGATCTTGAGTTTTAATCTCTATTGCCACGTCTTTCTGCATATGAATTCTGGACCTTTAGATAAGTCTTAGTTTTGTCAAATGTTTGCTTACCAATGGCCCCTGACACCAAGATAAAGCACATTTTGATGGAAGAGAAATGGACCTGATAACTAAAGGGAGTTGGTTCTCTATGTTACTCTCATATAAGAGACTAGTCTTATGGGTTGAATTCCTCCAAAATTCATAGGTGAAAGTCCTAACTCCCAGGACTTCACATGTGACTACATTTGGAGAAAGGGGGCACTTTAAGAGATTATTAAGTTTAAAATGAAATCCTTATGATGAACCTTAACCGATATGACTGATGCCTTTATAAGAAGCAGACAGTAAAACACACATATTCAGAGGGAAGACCATGTGAATTCAGAGGGAGAAGATGGCTATCTACAGCCAAGGAGAGGGGCTTCCAGAAGAAACCAATCCTGACAACACCTGGAGCTTAGAGTTATAGCTTTCAGAATTATGAGAAAATAAATTTCTGTTGCCCAAGCCCTCCAATCTGTGGTACTTTGTTATGGTAGCCCTACCAAATGAATATGATTGGTTTAATATATATCACCATTTCTTCATGAGACTCAGGGGTGCAAGTATAAAATGACATTATTCTGTTTTTCATTCAGTCAGCAGTTACCAAGAAACATCTTACCACACTGAACAAGACAGGAAGCCAGAGATCCCTAACTTCATGGAGGTTACTGAAATGTTATGTGCAAAACTGTTTTGTAAGTAAAATTGTTAAATGTATTTCTTGTATTATTGAAAACATTTTTATTTTCAAAGCCAGAAATGGAAAGGGCTGGCTGCATTAGTAGGAAAATTGAATTAGAAAACTAAATATTATTACAGGTATTGATCTCCATAGTAATCGTTAACATTTATTGAGCACTTACTATTTGTTTGTTTATTTGTTTGTTTGAGACAGAGCCTCACTCTGTTACCAGGCTGGAGGGCAGTGAGAGGATCTCAGTTCATTGCAACCTCTGCCTCCTGGGTTCAAGCTATTCTCCTGCCTCAGCCTGCCAAGTGCTGGGATTACAGGCGCCCGCCTCCACACCCAGCTAATTTTTGTATTTTTAGCAGAGACAGCGTTTCACCGTGTTAGCCAGTATGGTCTCGATGTCTTGACCTCATGATCCCCCTGCCTTGGCCTCCCAAAGTGCTGGGATTACAGGCATGAGCTACCGTGGCTAGGCACTATTTTAAGAGTTTTGTTAGCAATAGTTTATTTTATATTCATAACAACATGGATGAATTCTCATAGTTAGCTCATTTTACAGTTAAGAAAACTGGAACCCGGGGAATTCACATGACTAGTTTAAGATTTCACAGCTAAAAATAACAGCTAGTTATAAATCAATATGCAGAAGTGGAAAACAAAAGCCCAAAGTAATAAAGCTGGTAAGTAACAAGGAATTGTTGGAAACAACAGTTGGGGATATTTGACTGGAGGAAGTATTTGAATCTTTCTGTGAGCCAGTCTGTAATGTGGGACTCATGGGCAGCATACTCCAAATACTGAAAAATGGCAAATGAAAAGAATATAAATAAATAGGAAAAGGATGAGACATATTTTGTCTCCTGATAATTTAAAAAATGTATCTGCATAAAAAGCTAAGAAGTGAAGCAACAGTGGAAAGATTGCAATATGTCCATCAATGGAAGAATTAGCACAATGGTACATGTCCCAAGAAAACCTTGTTATTGGGGTTTTCTTTTTTTTTTTTTTTTTTTTTTTGTGACAGAGTTTCACCCTTGTTGCCCAGGCTAGAGTACAATGGTGTGATCTCGGTTCACTGCAACCTCCACCTGCCAGGTTCAAACGATTCTCCTGCCACAGCCTCCCGAGTAGCTGGGATTACAGGTATGTGCCACCACATCCGGTTAATTTTGTATTTTTAGTAGAGATGGGGTTTCTCCATGTTGGTCAGGCTGGTCTCGAATTCCTGACCTCAGGTGATCTGCCAACCTTGGACTCCCAAATTGCTGGGATTACAGGTGTGAGCCACCACACCCAGGTCAGTCTTTTTTAATATCACGTGACAGAGAGGAAGGAGCAAAAGCATCTCATGGTGGTTTACAAGTTTACCTTGTCTAGAGAACTGCTTTAGAAATGGTTACTTTCTGGTCATTACAAATTATTAATTGACAAATAAAAGAATATTATATTTTAACACAGATTTAGTGGAGGATTTATACTTAATATCTATAAGTAAAATGATACTAAAGACTTCTACTAAGAATGATTTTTATAGTGTATCTGTGTGTTTCCTGCTTAAAAAAACAAAACAACTACCACCAACAACACTAAAAGACAGTTATTGGTTGATTTTTAATATGTAACAAAGCTGTCAGTCCATTTTCCTTTAGACCAATATTTTTCCCTCATTAAACCAAGTAGCTTGTTTATATCTTTAGAAAGCTATCAAGCTAAGGTGCCCTAAATTATTTTAATTTTTATGTATTGTAGGTGACATCAATATTCAAGAAACTCATATCTTGCAAAATGAAAACAACGATGTGAGAAGCAAGTTACAGTTTTCCATCTGCAGAAACAGTAACCTTCATATGTGGAAGATTCGTTATTGCTTTGTAGGAAGCCAAATTCACCCACATGTATTGAATAAATACAGTGGTTTATACAACTTTTAAGAGCTATGAAACTCTGAGTTTTAAAAATCATACATATTTTTGAACAGAAATAATCCCACTAAGTGGAACAGGTAAGAGCACAATGAGAATGGAGTCACTGCATGTTGGGAGGAAATCAGGAACAGGTTTGGAAGGTATTATTGAACAGTTGAGGACAATCCAGTGAGTAGAATATGGTTGTTCCATTGCTTTGGCTGGCATACAATTTTTCCAGAGTTCCTAAGGTAGCTGTGTTAGAAAGACATTAAGTACTATTGTTGGGTCTCCATGCCCACAGGTTCCATGTTCATGGACTCAACCATGGATCAAAAATATTCAAAAACAAAAGCAATAAAAGATAGTAATTCAACAGTAAAAGACCAGCCTGGACAATATGCAAAACCACGTCTCTACAAAAAATACAAAAGTTAGTTGGGAATGGTGGAGTGTGCCTGTAGTCCCAGCTACTTGGAAGGCTGAGGTCAGAGGATTGCTTGAGCCTGGAAAGTTGAGTCTGCAGTGAACTGTATTCTCTCTACTGCACTCCTAGCCTGGGTGGCAGAGCAAGACCTGTCTCAAAAAAGAGAAAAAAAAAATACAATATAACAATTATTTACAAGGCATTTACGTTGTATTAGATATCATAAGTAATCTAGAGACGATTTAAAGTATGTGAAAGGATGTACATGGGTTATATGCAATTGCTATGTCATCTTATATCAGACTTGTGTATCTGTGAATTTTTGTATCTGACAGGGTCCTGGAACAAATTCTCCGTGGATCATCAATAATGATGGTTCTGTAGACTACAATTTGACTTTGGTTAGCACATCTATGGTCAGATGTCCTTACTTCCCTTGATGGGGCCTCTAAATTTTGTTCAGCTTTCATAAAAATGCTACTGTACTCAACTGCATTATTGATCCTAAATATTTCTTACTGTGGTTGTAAGATGATTGTGTTTCCTGCTTCCACTGATGTCAGGCTTGCCCTGGTGACTTGCTTCAGCCGATAAAATGGAAATGCGAGTGAAACATGCCACTTCTCACCAGCAGCCTAAGAGCACTCATGTGATTTTATTGTAGCCTTTGATTCAAGAATGGTATATCCCTGGTGGAGGTTGCTCTGTAAGCCCAGGCCCAGAAATGACTAAATATGAAGCAGAGCCAAGACCAACCAAACCATGCTGGATATAAAATGTGAATTTAAAACAAATTATTGTTTCATGATGCTGATAATCAATTATTTGTTACTGCAGCACAATCTAGCTTAAGCTGATTGATGCAACAACTTAAATGAAGTTTCTTATTTGGCCCAAATACAGTTCAAGTACTAAAATGAGTCACATCATCTAAAGTCTGGCATTTCCTCTGTCCTTCTCTTTCTCCTTTTTCACTTTTCCTCCTAATTTCTTTTCATCAATAGCTCTGGAGTGATAACCATTGTATTGACATGTTTATAGTCTTTGAGTATATCTAACAGTGAGTTCTTCATACAACCAAAAAAGTCATAAAAACATGATTAGAGATCATCCAATCCATGCTTTAAATTGCACACGGTCTGGAAACTGAAGCCTGAAGACACATATTGGCTTGTCCGGGTTCATGCAGCCAGTGAGTGACAAAGTGAACTATAATAGAAAGCTATTATCAAGGTTCCTGGTTCAGAGCAATTTCCATTAGAGACTTCGGTCTCTTCAAGGAATTTCAAGGTACTACAATGAGCTCTGACACAATATTTTTGTCTTTTAAACATTTGGAAAATGACTCATATATGTATAACAGACAGCAGGAAAACAGGCATGAAGCATTTAGGGAACAAAATTTTAACTTCTTAGTCTGTTTCCAAGAACCAAGAGGAGGCACGGGAAAGACAGGAAAGCAAGCAATATTGGCTACCTACCCTTGCTGAGTTAAACAGTAGAGTCTCATCAAAACAAGCTTTGTGGAGCCCATGAGCATATGAATCTCCTGAATCCAAGTTATTTCTCTACCACAAAAGGCAAAGCGGCAGCACAAACGTACAAGAAAGGGCTATCCACCGGCTTCACTTCACTTGGGAAAAGTAAGCTGCTTCCTTTGACTGTTAAAATGCATGCGTTGGCACCTTTTTGTTTTTTCTTCCCAAACCTTCTCCACTCCCTCATTCCTCATAAAATGACATGGAGTTGCCTTTAAATTTTGTGCTTTATCCCAGAGAATCAACACATGAAAATCACCATGACAGGTTTATTAAGAGTCCACGGTCGTGACTCCCAAGCTATGGCAGTAAAGGGCATTGCTCTGGCTCATCCCTTGTCCTGTGGCCTTGCCTTTCAAGGTTCCATCTGGAGGTAAAAATAGAAATTAATGTATTTTGCAGAGGCTGCTCAGTCATCAACCTTCCGATTCTCTTCAAGGACCTTGGCTCATGCTGTCTCCTTCTTCAGTCTACAACTTGTGAGGATGTGTGCTCAAATTTTACAAGCAACAGACTGAGTTTTATTACCCAAATGAAGAATCCATTTTATTGAAGTCCAGTAGAAGATGAGATCAAGCAGGCAAAAATATTCCTAACTTAGCAAGAGCTTAAACTCAATAGACTTTAATATTTAGGAATGTTATGAAGTGTGTGCTCTCCCTTCGTAAAGTATTATTCCAGGCATGCAATTTAACATGCCCCAAACTGTTAATAACCCCAACTGCCTAGAGTGATACACACATCCTTCTCATTCTGGCATTCTGGAATATCAACAGTATGGCATGTCTAACTTCTACATACCCCTACTTTCTCAGGCTACAACCAACATGTCATTATCCATGCCTTCTTCTCCCAGAACCTCGAGATTTGTAGTTTCCATCTTTCAAGAGTTAATAAATTAATTTATTTTTCTTTATACTTCCTTGCATGACACACATATCACTTCAATTTGTCCACTAGATTTGGGAAATGATCTTCTAAACATACCAAACTTGCCCCCTTCCAATATATCCCCAATCCATAGATGCATCTTTTGAAAATGTCACTTCCTTCATGCCAATCTTATGGATAGACCATCAATCTTCCCCTAGACATTAGGGTAGAATCCTAAAAGTGGTCTCTAAGACTGACTTCATGTATCTCCTTCCAAATGCACAACTTCATTTTCTTTCTTTCTTTCTTCTAAGTTCCAGTAATATAGAATTTCTCTTAGATCTTCAAACAGGGTGTGTTTTCTCCCACCCCAGGGGTTCCATACATTATTTCCTTTGGATGGAATGTTCCTTCCATCAACCTTCCCATATTTGTTCTTCAAGTCTCAATTTCCTCTAGATATCTCTGGCCAAATGCTACTCCCAACAGAAATATGCACTTTTTCACAGCACTTACTACATATATAAGTATTTGTTTAATAGTGTGGAAAGGGAGATATCCATCTTGTTAATGGATGTGTCTTCTGTAGCTAACAGAATGCCTAGAATACGACAGTTACTTAAAATTATATTTGGTGTCTATTCTCTAAAATCGTCACCCTCTTCTTCAGATTTTATTATAATTACACCAGTTTGGGAAACCTTTGCAAAAAAGATGAACTGGCAAGAATGTCAGAGAGAGTCAGGAAATTTGTAGCCATAAGGATATGGAAGAAGAGCATAACAATGTCTAATGAAAGATGTAATTATAATAAGTAACCCTTCAAGAAAGAGGAGAAAATTCAAAAAGGGATATTGACCAAAAAAGTGGAGGTGAGAGAAGGGATCTAAAGAATGAGAAAATCCCTTTAGCAGACAGAGAAGTGATTTTAGTGGCTCTTGCTTTCTATGGGAAATTTCAGCAATACCCAGAAAATAGCCTACAAAAAAACTCAGTGTTCCAGGCCACTAAATAGAGGTTCCGGGGGTTTATGTCTCTGTTATTTCCCCACATCCCAGACAGGAAAAAACACAGTCAGAGAAGCACAGGCTGCTCTACAGTTCATCAGGCATAAAGTGCCTGACAGCTCTCTCGAGATCGTCATATCAACAAGCAAAGCAACCTAACTTGTCAGATATCATCATTCCTAGCTTGGTCAGCACTGTGCATATCTGGCCCTGCATTGTTACACGAAGTGCTATACAGCTAGACCAGATGATTTAAGTTTCCACCATGTTTTACTAAGATCACTGTGTGTTAACTTTGTGATCTCATGTGTTTCATTAGAGATTATTCCCATACACTGCATTGAAAGATAGAAAATCCTATGATCTGAAATATGCACACAGAAAATATTTAATAGCTGCCAAAATTTATCTTACACTGTAGGATATTCCTTTGTGCATGAAGAGAAAGCAGACATAAATGGGGATAAACATTTACTAGGTGCATAAAATGTAGCTGGCACTGTGCTAAACATGTTCATATTTACAGGGAAAGCACCAAACATCTCTTATGTCCAAAGCCACTGACATGTGTTTAATTAGGTTTTGTTTCTACTTTTAACAATAGACAGCAACTCAACACTGGATATCTAAAATAATCTTGGAAAAGAAGAGCAAAGTTGGAGGACTCACACTTCCAAATTTTAAAAGGTACTACAAAGCAACAGTAATTAAGGCAGTATAGAACTGGCATAAAATTAGACATGTAGATAATTGGCAATTATAAGACATTTATAAGGTTTTTAATGTAGACAACAGAGTCCCATTTTGGAAAAAAATGCCGCAAATTTAAGGGGTTCTTGATGGGAGGAATTATAAAGTCACATTGCAAAGGCCCTGAAGAGAGGGTAGAGTGAAGACTTGTGGGTATTTCTTGATCATCAATATACAATTACTCTACCTTCTGCCACAACTAGTCATATCACTTCCACTTGCAAAATCCTCTCACCCCCTCCCAAGATCCCCAAAGTCTTATCCAATTGCAGCATGAAGCTTGAAATTGCTCCATAAAGCTTGAAATTTTATATCAGGTCCTGATATGGTTCCTCTTGATGCAGAGATTAAAGGACCAAAAAGACAATTATGTGTCCCACATTCTCCTAACATACAAAGGTAGAAAGGAAGCATGATAACTATAACAAATACTCTCATTTGGAAAAGAATTAATGAAAGAGTAGTCACTGACCAACAGCATTCTGAAATCCTACTGAGCAAATATTGCCAAATTTCCTACTCTGTGAGTGGGAAATAGTCCTTAATTAAGTACTGGTTTTGTTTTATAATCTGGACATTCTCAAGTTAATTGTTCTCTGTGGATTTTGATTTTACCTGTGTGTTCTTTCTTAACTTTGCCAGTTGAGACTACAGTTGACCCTTGAACAACATGAGTCTGAACTTCATGGGTCCACTTTTAAGCAGATTTTTTTTTCAATAACTATATTAGAAAAGGCTTTGGACATTTGTGATAATTTAAAAAACTCAGATGAACCATGTAGCCTGGAAATAAAAAAAAATAAGAAAAATATCTGTATGTCATGAATGCATAAAATATATGTAGATACTTGTTTATTTTAAAATTTGCTCACCATAAAGTATACACATACCAATTATAAAAAGTTAAAATTGATTGAAACTACTGACACAAACACCAACTGTACATGGTGCCATTTGCAGTGGACAGAAATGTTAATGAATGTAAAGATCTAGTATTAAATCATAACCATGTTACTAACTGTGGTACATACTGTATGAATGTAATTTTTTTTAGCCACCTCCAGTTGCTATTATGGTGAGCTCACATGTTGTGCGTATCCACTCAAAACACCTTGTGACATTAATCATCTCCACAGGAGCAAGTTGTCTCTCCAATAAATTGTGTATTGCAGTAAAAAGTGATCTCAAAGTTCTCACAAACTTTTCATTCTGCTTAGTGCAATACCATAAGCACTGATGAACACCATGGGAGTATACAAAGTTATCAGGGGAACCGGTATCCAATATTTCAACATAAGTTCTTTCTATTTTCCCTAAACGTCAGCCAATCTGAGAAATAAAGAGAAAGAGTACAGAGAGAGGAATTTTCTGGGGGCAATATCACATATCAGTAGGTCTATGATGCTCTCTGAGCCGCAAAACTGGCAAGTTTTTATTAGGGATTTCAAAAGGGGCTGGGTGCAGTGGCTCACACCTGTAATCCCAGGACTTTGGGAGGCCGAGGTGGGCGGATCATGAGGTCGGGGAATCAAAACCATCCCGGCTAACACAGTGAAACACCATCTCTACTAAAAATACAAAAAATTAGCCGGGCGTGGTGGTGGGCACCTGTAGTCCCAGCTACTCGGGAGGCTGAGGCAGGAGAATGGTGTAAACCTGGGAAGCAGAGCTTGCAGTGAGCCAAGATCCCGCCACTGCACTCCAGCCTTGGTGACAGAGCAAGACTCTGTTTCAAAAGAAAAGAAAAACGAAAAAAAAAGGGGGGAGGGAGTGTACGAACAGGGAGTAGGTCACAAAGACCACATGCTTCAAAGGACAATAAAGATCACAAGGCAAAGGGCAAAGTTAGAATTGCTGATGAGGGTCTATGTCCCACTGTGCATGTATTGTCTTGATAAACATCTTAACAGAAAACAGGGGTCGAGAGCAGAGAACTGGTCTGACCAAAACTTACCAGGCTGGAATTTCCCAATCCTAGTAAACCTGAGGGTACTGCAGAAGACCAGGGCATATTTTAGTCCTTATCTCAACTGCATACGACAGACACTCCCAGACCAGCCATTTATAGACCTCCTCCTAGGAATGCATTCCTTTCCCAGGGTATTCCTTGCTGGGAAAAGAATTCAGCGATATCTCTCTTACTTGCACATCCATTTATAGGCTCTCTGCAAGAAGAAAATTATGACTCTGTTCTGCCTAAACCCACAGGCATTCAGAGCTTATGGTTATCTTCCTTTGTTCCCTGAAAATAGCTGTTATTCTATTCTTTTTCAAGGTGCACTGTTTCAATATTGTTCAAACACACGTTTTACAATCAATTTGTACAATAGTGGTCCTGAGGTGATGTACATTCTCAGTTTATGAAGATAACAGGATTAAGAGATTAAAGTAAAGACAGGCATAAGAAATTACAAGAGTAGGGAACTGATAAATGTCCATGAAACCTTCACAATTTATGTTCTTCTGCCGTGGTTCCAGCCAGTCCCTCTGTTCAGGGTCCCTGACTTTCCTCAAAACAAAGTGCCACTAGTGATGCTGCAAGGGCTCCAAAGAACCAGAGAAAAGTCATGATATTACATGACAAAACTGAATTGCTCAGTGTAAACTGTATATTGAGGTCTGTGGCTGTGGTTACCTGCCATTTCAGGATAAATGAATCCAGGGTAAGGGCTACTATAAAGAAAGAAAAGGAAATTTGTGAAGCCCTCACTGCAAATGTACAAGCAGTCATGAAAATCTTATACTTTTTTCAAAATACTCTGTAATCTTGTATTGAAAATGTAGCTTTTATGTGGGTGCAGGATTGTATGAGAAAGGCAGTCCCTATAAGAATCTAATATGATTTGAGGAAAAAGCCATTGTATGACAACTTAAAGCAGAAGGAAGGTGAAGGATCTAAAGCTGGATAATTTAATGCCAGCAAAGGATAGTTTGATGATTTTAGAAAGAGGGCTAGGGCTAGCTTTAAAAATGTTAAGATAACAGGTTTATCTTAGATGACCAGGAGGCAGCAGACAAGTTCCCAGGTGCCATTGAGAGAATCATCGAGGAGAAAGGATATCTGCCTAAACTGGTTTTTAATGTAGACAACAGTGCCTCATTTTTGAAAAAAAAATATGTCACAAAGACTATGTATTAGTAAGAAAGAGAAGCAAGCACCAAGATTTAAGACAGAAAGCATAGGCTTACCCAATATTTTTGTGCAAATGTAGTGGGGTTTATGATTAGGACTGCCATAATCTATAAAGCTGCTAACTCTCAAACCTTGAAGGGAAAAGATAAACACCAGCTGCCAGTCTTTTAGTTGCACACCAAGCAGACCTGAATAAGAAGGGTTTTTTGTTTTGTTTTGTTTTGTTTTGTTTTGTTTCTGGAGTTGTTCTATCTATAGTTTTCCCTAAAGTCAGAATGCACTTTGCAGGTAAGAGACTGCCTTTTAAAGTACTTTTGGTATTGAACAACATCCCTAGCCACCCAGAACTCCATGAATTCAATGCCAAAGATGTTGAAGTGGTCTACTTGCTCTTAAACTCAGTATCTCTAATTCAGGTTCTAGATCAGAGCATTGTAAGGATCTTTATGGCTCACTACACACAGTACTCTATGAAAAGGATTGTCAATTCTATGGAAAAGAAGCCCAATAGAGAGAACGTCATGAAAGTCTGGAAGGATTACATTATTAAAGATGTCATCATTGTTATAGAAAAGGCCATGAAAGCCACCAAACCCCAAAACAATAAATTCCTGCTGGAGAGAAGTATCCAGATGTTGTGCATGACTTCACAAGATTTATAACAGAGCCACCAAGAAAATTATGAAAGAGATTGTGAATATGGCAAAAAGGAAAAAAAAAAAAAAGGTGAAAGACGAAGGGTTTCCAGATCTGGGTTCTAGAGAAATTAAAGACCTAATAGACATCACAACAGAGGAATAACAGAATATGACTCAGTGGAATTGAGTGCTTCCCAACCAGTGCTAGATGATGAAGAAAAGGCATAGTAGAAGCAGTGCCAGAAAACAAACTGACATTGGACAATTAGATGGAAGAAAGATTTGATTATTCAAGACTGCTAAGACTGCTTTTGACTTCTTTTATGACAAGAATCCTTCTCTGATAATGGCACTGATACTAAAGCAAATGGTGGAAGAAGAATTATTACTGTATAGAAATATTTTAGAGAAATGAAAAGCAAAAGTCAGAAATTACAATATATTTCCATAAAGTTACACTGAGTGTGCCTGCCTCCCCTGCCTCTTTTTCTACCTCGTCCTCTTCTTCCACCATGTCACCCTGGGACAGCAAAACCACCCCTTTCTACTTCTCCTTAGCCTACTCAACATGAAGACAATAAGGATGAAGACTTTTATGATGATCCACTTCCACTTAATGAATAGTAAATATAGTTTCTACTCTTGATGATTTTCTTAACATTTCCTTTTCTCTAGCTTACAGTATTATAAGAATAGAGTATATAGTACATATAACATACAAAAATGTGTTAATCAACTATATATGATATTGGTAATGCTTCTGGTCAAGAGTAGGCCATTAGTAATTACATTTGTGGAGAGTCAAATGTATACATAGATTTTTGACCATGCGGATATTGGCACCTCTAACCCCTACATTGTTCAAGTCAACTTTACTCTCATTTCCTCGCCTCCTTGGCCAGTCTAAAGACATCACTAGAAAACAGAGCCTTTGAGGAACTTTCTTAGTTCTTTCTTGGCCAAAAAAAGTTGAAATCCCAGAAGGCTTTTAATTTTCAAATAGCTTAATTTTAATCTGGCAACACTTCTTCCTATATAACTCCCTTAAAACATTTTAGGCTTTCTATGAATCTGATTTCTTTCAACTCTAATTATAAAAACAATACCTATGATTATTTTAGTGATAAACTTCTCTCTCTAGACTTAATTTCCAACTACTTATCAAGCCCATGGGCATTTCTCTGATGATCAGTAATGCTGAGCTTTTATTCATATGTTTGTTGGTCATGTACATGTCTTCTTTTAAGAAGTGTCTGTTCATATCCTTTGCCCACTATTTGATGGGGTTGTATTTTTCTTGTAAATATATTTAAGTTCCCTGTAATTTCTGGATATTAGATCTTTGTCAGATGGGTAGATTGCAAAATTTTCCTCCTATTCTGTAGGTTGCTTTTCACTCTAATGATAGTGTATTTTGCTGTGCAGGCCAGATGACACTTTCAGTAGTCTACCTGAAATTCTTCTTAACCAATTTCAAAAACAGATTTATTTGCTGTTATATAGCATGTGTCCATTTTACCAGACTTATCATAATTTTCTCACCATTTTTGTTTAGGATTTTCCTAACACTTTGCTTGCCATTTTGTCATCTTCTTTCTGCCACCTAGTTCCAAAAGTCAACACCATATATTTTAGGTGTTATAGTATCACTTTTCCTCGGTATTAATTTCTATATAAATTCTTTATTACCACAATGACTCCCCCAAAACTTAGTGGCCTAAAGAGCAAGCATTTATTTAATTTGGAATTCTGCTG
The DNA here is from genome assembly GCF_001698545.2 of Rhinopithecus bieti. Taxonomy (NCBI): domain Eukaryota; kingdom Metazoa; phylum Chordata; class Mammalia; order Primates; family Cercopithecidae; genus Rhinopithecus; species Rhinopithecus bieti. Next base: position 1,126,954 of record NW_016812542.1, read on the forward strand.
TGGGTTGGGCTTGTCAGATAATGCACTCATGTGTCTATGGTCAGCAGGCAGACCAACTATGCGTTCTTGTCCAGGACAGCCTCACTTATATGTAGGACTTTGGCTATTTTTAGCTGGGATGATGAGGGAAACAGGGCTATCTTTCTGTCATTTTCAGTGGATTATCCTTAGCTTTAAAGGCATATACTAACATTGTCTTAAGATTTATACTATCAGTCTATTTTCTATTTAGAAAAAGAAAGTTCTTAATTGTTTCTTCACAGAAAATGAATAGCATTTATGTAATCATTTATTTTCATATCATTTTACTATTTTATAATTGTTTATTTACATTTCTACTGATCAGACATGGTCCTCACATATTTTCAATTTCAATCTCCAGTCTTAATACTTTTACACCAGTATCATGGTATCATAATATTGAAATAATCACAGTATGCCTTAATTTATTTTATTATAGCTCTGTCATTACACATAGGCAAAATGAATATAATGTCAATTTCTTTCAGTGAATAAAATATCTGCAAATATTCATTTTATTAATGGTTCACAGAAATTTGCAGAAGAAAAAAATATGGATATATACTGTGAGACAAAAACATTGTTTCCATTGGTACCTTCTTTGTAAGTCATGTAAGCTTGTCAAACTAACTCAGGTCTAACAAATAACTGGTCTTCACTTCTATTGAGAGTGAAAAGAAGTTGATGAGTTATATAGAAAAAAGACATGGTTAGAATATTCAGATAATATGTTGTATTTGACACATAATTTGCAAAATGCACATTTAAGATTCACACAGATTGTTACATATATATTTATTCATATAGGTGAGTTCTAAGAAGAAACTTCAACACATGCTCTCTCTATGCCTAAGTATATTGGGAAATCAGCAAAAGACTGAAAATAAAGATTTGGGCTTCAAAGGCAAGAAAAACAAGTGAGTAAATATTTTGAAATGCTTTCTTAACAAAGAATTAATATAAGGCACGTTTGAGTATCTCATGCTCTTGTAAATTGCTTCAAAAATGAAAACCTGTCAAAGATTCAAACTCTATTACATGGTGAAAATAGAGGTATGAAAAATAGAAAGCTTTCCTGGGGATTGCTTGTTGTAGTGGTTGTTGTTGACTAATCAGTGCTTAAAATCTTGTCAAAATGACTCTTTATTTAGATTAGTGTAAAAATGGAGAGAATTAATCTCCTATACAGATCAAGTAGTTAAAAGTCTAAAATAAATAGAAAATTAAAGATTTGCCTGCTAATGTGCATGAATTCTAGTCACAAATAAGTCTGTTTTTCTTGGACAGTAGTAAAGTTTAAATGGTGTATTTCTAAGAATGATTTTATCAAATAATATCTCCAATTTACTGAAAATTCTTACTGTGCATCTTCTTTTGCAGTGATGGAGGGGCCAGGGTATTTCTAAGACACTTATACAGTAGTTATTATTCTGATCCTGCCAGGTCTGCTCGGTTGCTACATATTCAAATCCCCTCGAACCAGAAGCAAGTTTTCCTTTGGTATCCAGCCATCACCTTAGCTATGCCTTTGCTCCATCCTAGTGTTCCTATATAGTTGGTCATATCAAATATCATTCCTGGTTGGTATTAGGATCTTTGGATCTTAACTGCTATCATTGCATTTCAGTTTTGCTCCATTTCTTGTGACTGCTATTTAAAAAATTTTCCCAAATGTAGATACAATTAAGTCTTTCTCAGTAGTTCCTCATTTTTCAAACTCCTTAAAAGAGCAGATAAATTCTTTGAGTACATGAATATCCTTCTGTCACCTAATCTGACCTCACACACATGTATCTCCTCACATATATCTTCATTTTATGCAAGTCAACTTGACATTCTCCTTCTAACCTTCATGCTTTAACATTTATTGTTTCCTTTGATGGGAATGTACTCTTTTCCATGATTGTTCTACTGAATTCAATCTTCAAGATTCAAATCAAATATCAACTCTATATTAGTTTCCTATTGTTGCTGAAACAAATTTCTCCAAATTAGTAGCACAAAACAATGGAAATGTATTATTTTACACTTCTGGAGGTCAGAAGTTGAAAATAGGTCTTCCCAAGCTAAAATCAAGATGATGGCAGGCCTGCCTTCCTTCCAGAGACTCCAGGAGAGAATCTGTTTCCTAGAGGCCACATTGTCTTACGGAATGGAGACATTCCTTTATTCATCTTCAAAACCAGCAGCATGGCATCTTCAAAGGTCTCTCTGTGACTCTGACCTCCTTATTCCACTTATAGGGACCATTGGGATTATATTGGGTACTCCTAAATTATCCAGGGTAATCTTCCCACTTCAAGGGCCTTAATTACATCAACAAAGTCCCTTTTTCTATGTAGAGTAAGATAGTCATAGGTTTCTATAATTAGAATATGGGCATTTTGGGAGAGGGCATTATTCTGCTTACTATAAACCCCTCAAGGAAGTTTGCTTTGACTTCTCCTCATATTATTGACTTCACTTCATTGACTTTAATTAGAAAGTTAATGTATTGCATTGGAAAGAGGGACAAAATAAAACTAACTTGTAATTCCTATTCCTGTTAGGGTGACAACTGCTAATGACTTGAGTGTTTTCCACCTCATAGTACTTGCATTTTCATTCTTCATCATCAAATACTCGTCTAGTTTTATAATTTGATGCAACTACAACCATATTTCACATATATTGTATATGTAAAATAGGTCATTTGTAAGATCCATTTTAAGGGAAATGATGACAGAGGATCCGATCTGTTGTCATGAATCACAGTGTTTTGTTACTTATTCATGATAAAGTTTAGCAATATTTAAAAGCTTTGGATGTAGAAGCTATTTGTTGCTAAGGCAAGATTTCAACAGACACAAGAAAATATCCAGGGATTACAGTAATAAAATTGAAGAACTTTTTGGAGTTGTCTTATATCCTAGGGAAATGGGATATCCCCCTTGTCAGAGAATGGGTCCTGGAGCAGCACACTGAACAAGAGTTCAACTGAGAGACGGCAGGGCCAGGGCCTGCCAGCAGTCTTCATTGCTCACAGCCCCATCACCTGTTGCTCTTAACAAAACTGGGTGTGAATCCAGGTTCCAGGACTGAGTTTATTAAATACATTGTTTTTGTATCACTTTGGTCTAATAACAAAAGGTCTTTGGGGTCTTTTCCCCACCTTATCCTATTTAAATCAACAAAACAAGTATTAATTATCATATTTTAATCTGAATAGTTATCACAGGGCTATGTTTTTAAAGAGTAGAAGATACATGATTTTTAAAGTATTTCCTTTTTTTTTAACGGGAAACCAAGTTTATGAATGGTGCCCACAGATCACAGGACAGAGCCTGGCAGGCAGACAGTCTGAGAACTCCTGCTAAGGCCTGTGTGGTTGAGCTTCCATGCCTCGGTTCACTCCAGCTGCTGCTATGAAATATAGCCCAGCCGCAGGGCTAAATGGAAGCCTGGACTTCCTTGAAAATTGCAGATTTCATCATCAACTGTGTGCATATGGTGCTCAGCTAGTGGCTGCTCATGTCTATGGACCACAGACCTTTTACAGGTTCTGTAGATTATGGCAGACCTTTAGCTCTATTACATTTATTTCAAATGAAAGTTTACTCAGTTGTAAAAGGAATTGAGCTGATATAAAACAAAAACAAAGGCAAATTAAGTTTTATGATATTACTTTAATTTTCAGGTCTTCAGTGAGATTATTTTCAGTGTAATAAAGTTTGGAACAAGTGAAATACTAGTAATTGTGGATATATATTGCATATATATATATATAAAGTTTCTTAGTTTTCATCAGTGAAGTCTTTTTTTTCCACTTCTCAAAGGGCTTATTTTACCTTGTGTCTTTGTAGAGATGGTGACTATGTGTAGGCAGATGGCCTCACTAAGTCACTGCTTGAGCTCATGTATGGTCACTTTTTCCTGTGGATATTATTTCACTTAATAATTGGATATGACCTTATATAACAGAAATCTTAAATGATAATGACTTTAATAAAATCAGAATTCATTCATTGTGTCATTCAGTCACTAAGTCATTCATTCATTCAGTTTATAATAATACAAAATCAAGATGGTTAATTCAAGGCTGGTGCTGTAGCTCAAGGGTATCTTTACTATAGACCCATGTATTCTCTTGAAGTTTCCCTCATTTCTGTTGCACCTGCAGTTGACATTTCAGACAGATAGAAAGAGAAGCAAAGTATACAAGTCGGTTCTCTTTTAAATGTTCCTTGGTAAACCCCACCCAGATTCCTCTGCTTACATCTATTGGTAAGATTATAATGGCATCCCTTAGCTTCAGTGGAAGTAGGAACACCTGTGGGTTTTTCAGGGTTTTTTTTTTTTTTATTTTTTATTTTTATTTTTTATTTTTTGGTTGTGGTTGGGTGTGTTTGTTTATGTCTTTTAAAGCTGCACACATTGATTAACCCACAACATCTAGGCTCTACAGGAGAATGTAGCAATTTGTTAAATGAGCTATCTGTCAAGGATGTTATATTCTAAAGTATTTTAATTTTTATTTTGAGACTGAATCATAATGCAGAGATAAAATATGCATGTTAAGATAACTCCAGAATGTCATTACTTGTGAAAATTTATTAGAGAATATCTCGATAGGATCAGTTTCTCCTCTTAGTAAGAGCAAATATTTTGAATCATGATTTTGAAGAGAAAATAACTTATCTTTAGTTAATCAATGGATTTCTCACTTCTGCAATGGATTCTGTGTTTGCTTGAGAAGCTTCTAAAGGACTTCAACATTAAAGTGAAAAAAATCACAGTAGTTTTGAAGTGGTTCAGCCTTTCTTGTGTTCTCTTTTCTTATCATTAGGGAAAATGTTTCCTTGGCATGGTCTAAGAGAAGGCACTCCAGATTTATACATGTGTTTGTTTACTGAAACTTCACTTTCAATTTCACTTTCTACTTTTTAAAATAAGAATGGTAATATTTAGCTTTTCAACATCATATTGTTGTTATAAATATAAAGTAGAAAAAATATTAAGAATTTTAAAAGTGCTGTATAAATTATAGGAAATTATTGACTTCTCAGACTAGTTTATAAAATACTTCTGAGAGATAGGAAGAATATCATAAGATAACTTCTCCCAAAATGTTTTATCATGAGAAACCAAAAGTAATGGCATAATTCTACCCTCTGGGTAACATAAATTTGAGGGAAAAATTACCGCATTGCATAGACCATTTATACCTCAGTTCCAATCACATGTCTTGAAATATAATAATAACCATTGAAAAAGTTTTATCATGTAATTTACCTTCTCAAAGTTTTACAGGAATGATAATAATTATAACAATAGTTCTCAGTGAACATCCAGTTCATCCTCACAAGTCATAAGTGCCATTATCTCCATACACCATAAGAAGAAACTAAGGCTCAAAAATGTTAAGAAACTTACACAAGGTCACAAAGCTAAAAAGTATTAAAGGTGATCTCCTAAGCTTTTGACTCTACAACCTGAGCTATTTATCCACAAACTTTCTATAGTTTTCTTTCCTACGACTGGAAAATAAACTTTCATGTTAATCATTGATCGAGAAAGCATTTTAAACATGTTTTGTGTTTCTTTAAAGTTTTAAGCATCTGTACTCACAATGCTATGTTTTTTCAAATCTCTGACCTATTTAGCAGGCTAGGGATCTGTCGTAATTCAGTTCCAAAGGTGTCTTGGGTATCATAATCTTTACACTTCTGAGACCACAAGGAACTGCTAAAATAACATATGTGGTGGCTAGTAGGCTTTGAGACTCGATGAGACAATTTATACAATTCTGTTCTATTCTCAAAATCCCAAGTTAGAATTCATATCATTACCAAATGCCTGACCTTAGCAGGTCCCTCATGGTTTCTGGGTCCTGGCTTCCTTATCTATATAATAGAGATATTGTACCCAACTCACAGTGTTGTCAGGGATTAGACAAGACAAAAACATATATCAGAGCTCTTTGCATATGGAAAGTAGTTAAGGAGTGTTGGTTCAATTACGTCAAACCCCTCTGTGACAATGGGGTAATTCTCACAAGAATCTTTGTCAAGTTGACTGACTTACGACCTTTTCTTTTTAGCCAAGGAAGTAAAAATCAACAACAGCAAAAACCACTGATGCACAATAGAAAGATACCTGTACAGTGAAATTCTACTTCGAAAATAAATCTCAACATAGTAAATACGACTCAGATAGAATACTTCTCCAGAACATGGGATACAGAGCAATTTAATCAAATCCACTTCAGACATACGTTGTACATAAATGTGTGTGATTTAATTCTGAAAGGAACTCCCAATCTGAGAAAGAATCACGAATGGTCAGTCTCAACATTTATCACATTTGACACATTAAAAAGTTATTTTAAATACTCTAGGACACAATTATGTAATCAGCTTTAGGCATCAGCTTAGTAGCTCAAGTCAAGAGAAGAAAGGATTTGCAGCATTCTCAAAATGCAATAAACAATTTACACTAAGTTCTAAGTATCCTGACTTTTCTCTGAAAAGAGATTTGTCAGGAGACTTGAAGGAGTGCAAATATTGGCCTTTCAGACAACACACACACATACATGTATATGCACATACACGTGATTATGCACCTCCTAACTGAAAATGACAGCTCTGCAATCAAAAAGTAACTTTATATGCGTGTATGGAGTGTTGGACTACCCAGTATTCTCTATTACTGCTCATCCAAATATAATTTTTATAACACAACATGAATTTTCCTAGTATATCTGAAGGAGCTTAGTGGACAGATTGGGAATCTGAGCAAAACTTAAGACAGGCAAAAGCTTATCATTAAGACCTTTCTATCTCTTGTTCATGACACCTTCTCCTTCTTTCCACAGCACCTGTCTTTATGGATATAAAGGTTCTGGAGTTAGATGGATCTAGACAATTACTTAACATCTTTGAATCTTTATTTAGTTATCTAGAAAATGTGACTAGTAACACTTGCCTCTGAAAGTTGTTGGACTGATCTTACAGAATATGTCTCAACTAACTGGCACAATGTAGGCATTCAAAAATAGTATATATTATCATTAATGCTGTCACCTGGCTTTCCTGGACTTATAACTTGTATCTATTTACATAATGCTGAATTTTATCAAAAGACATTGCACATCCACGAAAATATACATAAACACATATACAAAGCTAGGCAATGGGCTTTGTTAGATATCAATGAATCAATGTAAAACTATGACTAAATAATGTTTTCTATCATAAATTAATTTATAATTAGTAAAGGATACAGCAGCTAAACAAATTAATTAATTTAATTGCAAGCAGTTTCATGAACAGGTTCATGCAATGTCTACATAGTCAATCATAAGCCCTGTACCAAGGCATATCGTTAGAAAAGGGATAGAAAATGAGGTGGGATATCAGAATCCATCAACAAATGTCTCAAGAAGAGCCGAGAAGAAGGAGAAGTCAGAGATAACCCTGAGGTTTCTATATTAAGTGACTGGGAAGGCAGAGGTGTCTAAATAAAGCAATCAGGTGTGGTGGAGAAGTAAATGATTTTACCTTCATTTACATTGAGTTAAAGGTGATCTCGGACCATGAAGAAATGCCAATGAGGCAACTTCAGATTTCAGTATTGCTTCAAATTATTTCTGTGTTTCATCTAGTCTTTTAAATATATAACCACTTTAAATCTCATTACTCTAAATGTCACAGCTGGAATGATTGTGACAGGCAAAGCATAGCATGTCACCTTTTCTAAATAGTGTTTGTATTTTAGCTGGAGACTCAATGCCATAGTGTAATGCTGAAGGTACTCTATTGTCAAAACATAAACACACACACAAATATTGTGACGTAGGCAAAATGGATAATATAGGAAATGTGCATGTTACATTAGGGAAGATATTTTGCAATAAGATGAGACTTTGGCTGCTCTTCTAATTATAATACTGAGTTAGCTGCCTCCACATAAGTGGTATTGAGTTATTCTAAATATGCTTTTCAGTATTTCCCAGTGTAAATATACCTTCTTTATTAGATAGTTAACGCCATATTTGGAATTATTTAAACATTAGCTAGATGTTTCCCAGCCATGTTTTGTCAAGTCCATGATACCATAATGTAGAGAAAATGTGCTGCCTCAAGAAATGTGGCACAAGCTCTCTTCTCAGCAGGGTCGGTACATATCAAAGACATGAAAAAATGATCAGTCACCCTTTTATAAATCACAGTCCATTGGTTCCCTGGCAGTGTCATCAATTCAAAATGGCTTTTGTGAGTTTTTGGAAGCTCAGAGAGACCAACTGGAGTAGAAGGATGTAGATAAATCAGTGCACGTATAGGTAAGCCCCTAGTAAGTTAGCAATTTGAGACACGACAGTGGCAGTATTAGTCTACATGATAGCTTCAGCATATCTAAAATAAACTGTGGGAGAGAAACTGATCACTATTTCTTTAAAAATTAAGTCCTAACTTCAGAGTAACCTCAAATGTACATTTAAATCTATACCTAGCCAAATAACAAATCACCTAGAACCATGTCTATGCTACCAAGATTACACTAATCTCATAACAGCATAAAATTTTCATCATTTATTAAAGGTTCCAATTGCTATTGGTTGGTAGTGGTTTGCTAAACCCCATTTTAATAAAAATTCTTAATCCTTGTTTGAGATCAACGAAGAACATCAAGCCTCCCACAGTTGTTAGAAGGAGAAAGACAGCCCTTATGCAAAGAGATTCCCTCTTCTGAGCTTAGACTGATGGTTGTAAAGGATGAGCATGGATCAGACGCAGCCTCTATGTGGCAGCCCCATCCCATTATCTTTCCCTATGCATCATTTTCACAAAAATTCTGTTAGCTTAAACTTCTTCCTTCCTGTTTCTACACGTCGTTTTGAGTACTCACTGTTATATTGTAATAAGCATGTTCTTTTAGGCATATCAAATACAGCAGAGTAGAAATTCACCCTTACCACAACAGCAGAGATTTCTCCGAAAATAATAAAAGCTTTACAACCTCCCTGAAAACCGTGGGGCCCTATAAAGAACATGAATGCCACGAACCACAGGTACGTAGTTCCTGGAATTGCTCGAACAGTAAATAAAAACATTCAGAAATGCCTGAAAGGAGGAGGCAGAGAACTCTTTATAATAACGCTATTAGAAAAGAAACAAATTCAGCTCAAAACAGTTGTGTTTTCATGTGTAAGAATGAAGTAGAGGAAAAAAGTTTGAACTTCTTTATAGTTTCCCCTATAATGGAATGTGTACAACTTGTCATTTCTAGTGAGTATACTGGTTGTTAGGCAAACATGAAATTGAAACACTCAGGATGATTTTTGTTACTTTACAGTTAGGCAATTCTACATATGCCTAACACTCGAGGAAAATCATTCAATTGAATTATCACTCCTAGCTCCCCACAATGATTCTTAAAATGTATAGAACTGACTTTATATTAGGGGAATCTATTTAGCATTTTGGCACGTCTGAATCACGTAAACATTGTCAACTCTCAAGTGTCCAGTGTTAAAAATCAGTTTGAGCATTATACATACTGTATTTTTCTCCTTCACATCAACCTTGTCTTTTAGGCTGTTGTTGTTTTTTTCATTTGATGGATTGATTGTGCTTTGGTGTTTCTGAAACAGGAAAAGTTCCCTTGTCCCCCTCGCAGGGTGTGCACTGGGGTGTGTGGCTCACCTCTTCATTGCCCAGCTGCTCAAACCTCTAGGGGAGCATACAGACGGGCAGACTGTGGGGTTCCCACCCCATGGCAGTGTCTAGGAGTTTGCAGCTGAAGCTCTAGTGGGCGTGTGTTACAGGTTGCTCTTTAAGTTTAGGCATCCGTAAGTGCCTTGTGTTAGCTCAATTAGACCCCCCTGTCTTATCGGAAGGACAGAGGGCTTTCTGTATCCCGAGGTTTCTTGCGTTGGTATACTGGAAAAATCAGTTCACATGTGGGCTTGGAGAATGAGTGCAAGGTTTTATTGAGTGGAAGTAGTTCTCAGCAGATGGTGAAGCCAGAAGGAAGATAGTTTTCCCCTGGAGTTGAGCCACTCAGCAGCCCGGGCTCTCCTCCGACTACCCCGGCCAAACTCTGATGGCCTGCCAGCGTGCCAGCGTCGTGTGCTCTTCCACCGGTGCGCTCCCCTCGACAGCCTCTTGACATCCAGCTGCTTCCATCTTCTTCCGCAGATGTATTCCTCCCGATGTCCAGCAGCTTGTGTCCCTGCCTGCTAGGGTCTTGAGGCTTTTATAGACACAGGGCAGGCCAGGGTGGTCTTGGGAAATGCAATATTTTGGCAAGGAGACAAAAATACCTGTCTTCATCTAGGTCCGTGGGCACAGGCCTAGGGGTGGAGCCCTAGCCAGGGACCATGCCCTCCTCTACCCAGCACTTCCCTTCCCCACTTCTGTATCATTTAAAGGGACCATGCCCTTCCCTTCCCAGCACTTCTCTTCAGTATCATTTCCCCACTCTGAAGAGGTACATCTAACTGGATGACCTGTCTTAGCTGTTTCCTGCTGACAGCGGGGTGTTGTTTTGGGGGAAATGGCAATCAGACTCCTCCCAGAGGTCTATCTAAGGGTTTCTAACAAAGGAGAACCATTGTCTGAGGCTCTGGTTGTCTGACCATTTGAAATTTGATGGCTTCTAGGCGTAAGAGGAAAAAAACAAGTTTTATAAGGTTAAGTATGCATGGGTTACATATGTGTATTATACAAAAAAAGAATTTAGTGCCAAAGATTACAGAGACAAGCAGTAAAATATACTAACAACAACATCATACCCTAAGCTGTTTCACCCAGGTGAAAGAAATTAAACCTTGCATGGGCGTGGATAAACTTTTAGAATGAAATAACTGTTCTTGCTATATCTTTAGCAGTTAACAGGAGCACACTGAGAATTCTGGGGTTTGTGAGCTTGCTTGGTGGCCATTAAAGCTTCTGTCTTTTTCCTGTATTTCCTCTCTCATTCCAGGGCCTCTTGTCTCTATTATGAAAGACTGAGGTGGCTACTTTCAGGAGGTTCTCTAAAGTACTGTCAGGTTCCAGGGATGTTTTTGTAGCTTCCTCCTGATGTCACGAGCTGCCTGGATAATAAATTTATCCTTTAGGATTAGTTGTCCCTCGACTGAATCAGGAGAGAGAGAGGTATGCTTTACCAAGGCCTCTCTTATTCTCTCCAGGAAGGCAGTGGGGTTTCCATCAAATCTCTGGTCGATCATGGACAAGTTAGTATAATTGAGAGGCTTGGTTCTAGTTCTACATAAGCCTTCCATTATGTACACTGGAAAGTGTCTCCTCTTCCAGGCTTCCACCTCATCATTAGGATCCCATTTAGGGTCATCCGTTGGTACTGCTTCTCTTCCAGTTGGGATAATATTTGCCTCCTTCCCTGACGCTATATGTGATACAAAGCTCATCCCCATGTCTCTCTGCTGCTTGCAGAGCAGTCTGTTCTTCAGTGTCCATCAGGGTTTGATTCAAAAGTAACAGAACGTCTTTCCAGGAGAGCTCAACTACTTGGGTGAAATTCTCGAAAGCCTCTATGTATCTATCAGGGTAACCTGAAAACTTGCCAGGATCCCCCTTAATTTGCTTTAAGTCCTGTAGAGAAAAGGGGACCTGGATCTTACTGGGCCCAAATTCACTGGGCATCTTTTGGAGCAGCAAGAGTGAGAATGGGGCTTGTTTAGGGCAAGGATTTCTAGGAGGGGGCAAGTGAGAGGCTGAAGCAGAATAGGGAGGTCTGGGTGAACCCAGAGGAGCAGGGCTGGAGGGAGTCGGCTCCTGGGCTGGGAGTGCCTCTGGGACTTAATTCCCTGGACCTTCCCTGTACAGCCTTCCCTGAGATGGCAAACAGGAGAGCTGGATCAATCTCATACTTTTGGCAAAGGCCTGGATTGCCTTGTAAGGTATAGAAAGCCTGCATATATGGGGCCTCAGACAATCTGTCCTCACATCTACAGAAACATTCCAACTGCTGGATGCTATTGAAATGAATGGGTTCCTTCCTGGGGCCCACCCAGTCCTTCCTGTAAACCACAATTTGGCTAAACCTTTGTGCAGAGGGTTATGAAGCATTTTTCCTCCAGATTCTGAGGGTCAAAGCAGTCTCAATGGTTCAGGATACACTCCAGAGGAGAATAAGCTGGGGGTGGTGAAGAGAACTGGTTGTCCATTCAGAAAGACAGGGTAAAGAGGCATCCTCATTTCCCTTTCTTCTTTCAGTGAAAAATTCAGGGTGAGATGGAGAGAGAAGGTGAGCGTCCTCCCTTCACTTTCCACTTCTTGTCCCTGAGCCCCAGTGACCTTGGCCAGTCGCCGGCCTTAGGTACAAATGCAGTATGTACCCATAAAGCGGGGAAAACCTGGAGAATCAGAGTTAACTGCCCTTACCTACACCTCCATTTCTCCCTGCTGTTGGCAAACTCTGAGTTCTCTGGGCCTGTTTATGCCATGAAACATGGCCTCCTTCCATGGGGTGGGGGATTTAGTCAACAGTAATTGGTCCTGCCCATTTACATTGTGCCTATTTCCTGGCTTTGGGTCCCTGTTTTTTCTTTCTAGGACCTCAGCCTGAAGCTCAGAATCTAGTTTGGGACTGAAAAGGCATTTTAGACGCTGTTTCTGTTTAGAGTGTCTCACATGTGCCCTGTTGAATCTGCAGTTCTCGGCCAGCAAGTGTCACTCTTCTGTTAACTTCCTTACCAGAAACAGAGTTGGGAGAGGGACCCCTCTCACTTAGAAAATGAAAAAAGAGAAAAACAGTTTAAGGGGCAAAAAGGGGGAGATGCTGGGAGAAGAACCCCTTGCATAGTGCAAGTGGGTCCCTCTAATCCTTATAACTTTCCCATCTCCTTCCCTTAGGTCAGACCAGGCTGAATTCCTTGGCCAGGGGAGGGGAAGTTTCCCTGGCACGCTGGGCAAGAAGCACCCAGTAGGGTCCCAGCTACCACCAGTTTTCTCCAGCCTCCCCCCACCCACGGCTGTTGGGCTTGGTCTTTGACTGCTGCAGGCACAGCCACACACACGAGCTGGGAGGGGAAAGGTGCCCTGAGCCGTGCGTGCCTGGGGCTGTCAAAGTGGAGGCATACATGGTAACTCTAGGAAACATTGGTCTGATTTGCACCTTTGGTGGTTGAGCCAAATGCTCATTTTACTTAGTAATATTGCCACAGCATGTAGCAAAACTCTTAACACTATAAACGGAGAGATAAGAGCCATTTCAACTGTGTGCGAGAGAGAAAAGAGAGGAAAGGAAAACATAGCCTCTTACCCACAAGAAAGAAAGAGAGGTGGTAGGGATTTGGAAGAAAGACCAACCTGACAGTTTCGCTTTTGTTCACACTCACCTTCTGAGATCCCAGACGAGCCCCCAATTTAAATGGGAAAAGTTCTCTTGTCCCTCTCACAGGGTGTGTGAGAGGGGTGTGGCTCACTTCTTCAGTGCTCTGCTGCTCAAACCTCTAGGGCAGCATGCAGACAGGTATGCTGTGGGGCTCTGACCTCACGGCAGTGTCTAGGGGTGAATGTTCACAGCTGAAGCTCTAGTGGACATGTATTACAGGGTGCTCTTTTAGTTTAGCCATCTGTAGGCAGTTTGTGTTAGTCAGTTCAATTAGACTCCTGCAAGGATAGAGGGCTTTCTGTATCCCAGAGTTCTTGCCTTGGTGTACCAGAAAAATCAGATCACACTTGGGCTTGGAGAATGAGTACAAGGTTTTGTTGATTGGAAGTAGCTCTCAGAAGTTGGGAGAGCCAGAAGGGAGGTAGTTTTCTCCTGGTGTCAAGCCACTCAGAGGCCCGGGCTTTCCTCTGACCACTCCAGCCAAACTCTGCATTGTTCCACCTTTGATGGCCTGCCGGTGTGCCAACATCTGTAGGTGTTGTCATCCACTGGTGTGCTCCCCTTGACGTTTTCTTAATGTCCAGCCATTTGTGTGTCTGCCTGCTAGGGTTCTGGAGCTTTTATAGGCACAGGATGAGGGCATGGCAGGCGAGGGTGGTCTTGGGAAATGCAACATTTGGGAAGAACAACAAAAATACCTGTCCTCACATAGATCCATGGGGACAGTCCTAGGGGTGGAGCCCTAGCCAGGGACCATGTCCTCCTCTACCCAACACTTCCCTTTCTCTCTTCTGTATCATTTAAAGGGAACACACCTTCCTTTCCAGCACTTCCCTTTGTATCATTTCCAAGAAAAACATGGGAAGAGGAGTGAAAGCAAACAAAACACAAAGGATACCTGATTTTTTTTTTTTTTTTTTGAACTTGGGTAAAAACAGTGTCTAGAGAATCTTGAAGTTTCAATTGTTTTCAGTTACTCAGGTTTTCCCTAACTGCCCACCATCTTTCTGGCCTCCCAAAAAGACTTCATTGCCATGAATTAAGAGTTGACCCAATAGCTGGCTGAAAGGCATCAGAAAAAAAATGGCATTACCTAAAATATATGCCCTCATTACCATCCAATTCATATATATGATATTCATTTTCACATTTCCTATCTCCTTTACTTTTCAAAGTGAGGCACAGAAACACTGAACTACAGAAAGCAAAGGGCAAAGGACAGAGCTGGGATTTGAACTGAATTACAAAGCCAGTGCTCTTTCAGTGCCTTCCATGTTGACTCCTTTTGAGAGTGAACAACTGTAGTAATACATGTTAAATCAGGTTTAATGATTTGTTCTGGGTCCTCTATTTATATAGAATTTGATTTCCTGATCTCTCAATCCCTGAATCCTTGACCTAGCCTCAGAACCAGTTTATTTTTTCAATTGTTATGATAGGGTTTTCATATATTATTTAAAACATACCTTGATAGGGACCTATTAAAAAAACATCTTTAACAAAAAACAATAGTGATCTTTTGTTCTTTGTACAATGTCCTTCCCCTCAGTGGGTCTAGGCAAATAATATGCAGAAGAATTTCTTGAAGGTGAGATGTCTTCTAGCTTGAGCCTCAGGGGTGCGTTCAGGTCTCTCATCAAAAGCATATTTTAAATAGGTCTCTTACTGATTTATAATTTACAAACTTTGCCAACTATAGCATACAAAAATCACCCTAGTGTAAAGAGAAATGCCAGTTTAATTCATAGACGTTGGTTGACACAAAGTTTAACTTTATTTCGCAATGATTACATTTCAACCTCATTTATTGCTTTAAATTTAAAAAACATTGTTATAGCCATGCCAACAGTTTTAAGACAAATAATTTTCAGTTGTGAATTATAGGATTGTCTCAGTCATTGGTACTGCTACAACAAATATACCATAGACTAGATGGCTTAAATGACAAAAAATATTTTTTTCAGTTCTAGAGGTTGAGAAACCCAAGATCAAGGTACCAGTTGAGCCAGTGACTAGTGAGGGCCCATGTCCTGGTTTGCAGACAGCTGTCTTCTTGCATCCTCATGAAGAGTAGACAGAGAGAGAGAGAGAGAGAGAGAGAGAGAGAGAGAGAGAGAGAAGCTCTCTCATGTCCATGTGTTAGTATTGGAAGGAAGGGCCACTGGAAAGGACGTAAATGGAATTAGTGCCTTTATAAAAGAGGCCCCAGATAGCTCCCTTGTCCTTCCCGCTGTGTGAAGTTACAAAGAAGATAGCCATCTGTGAAGAAGCTGGCTCTCACCAGATGCTAAATCTGCTGGTACCTTTATCTTGGACTTCCCAGCCTCCAGAACGGTGATAAATAAATTTCTGCTATTTATAAGCCATCCACTTTAAGGTATTTTGTTATGATAGCCCAAATGGGCTATGGCACACAGTTCGGTATAGTGCATCACTTTCAAAGAGTTGAGCATAGATTTTCTTTACACATCTCATCTTTTTAAAAATCTTTAACATTAAGAAATATTTGTATTATAGTGTACTTGCAGCTCATAAAATAAAAGCAATTGTCGCACAATTTTTAATACATATACATTATTGGAAAACAGAAATTACGTCTAATTAGAGAGAAGGACTAAATTCCAACTACGTCTGGAGGAAAGAATAAGTACTTGAAAGTATATTTACTGAGTCTGTTTTTAAGTGAGAGATGCATAATATTCAAATTTATGAGGAGATCAATACATTTATGCCTACCAAGGATTATTCAATGTGTTTGTAACTTTTACAACCCAGGTTTTAATCCCTGTCTGCTACTATAGGACCTTAAATTTCCTTTAAATTGTCATCCAATATAGCTGAGATGATCCTAGGGTGGGTTATGTGTGTCCAGTACAATGTTATCCTCTGATATTTGCCATTTTTTTCTTCTTCTGCCCAGATCCCCTGAGGTGAGAAAGTATTTTCCTGACATTCCTACAGCCTGCCGAGTTCATGCAAATATCTCACTGCTGATAGTTCTGTTGGCCAGAAGGAGAAGGCTTGAGTTTCAAATTCTACCACTACAGCAATGGGACGACTGGTTGAGTCAAAGCATCTCCACCCATACCAGAAGAAGAATCAGAGAAAAGAACTAAGACAATTGCTGACCTTACAACGGTCCTATCTTCTGATGCCATCTCCAGAAATTTGGACACCTCAAGCTACAAAGTGACTCCAAAAGGAGAGCTCCAGTCCCTTTTATGCTGCTGTCTTTAATATCTTCCTCCCCAGGAAGGAGTAATCTTGATCGAGTGTTCATTTTCCAGGTCACTAATTACTCCACATTTTCTATGGATGGATGCTTTAAAGAAAATAAAAAAGAAAGGTCTTCTCGTCATAATTTATTTCTTCCTTCCACTCAACCAGACTAGTTGCTGAGGTAGTATAGCCAAAGAGTCACTTAGTCACTCCTCCTCTCCTTGGATACTTTTTTGACCCATTTGGCATCTAGACCAGAGTTACTGCCAACTGGAATCTAGGCATGAAGGCAAGGACTTGCTCTTACTGGTTGGTGCAAAAGTCATTGCAGTCTTCGCCATTACTTTTAAATGGCAAAAACCACAATAACTTTTACACCAACGTAATAGTTCTTTTCTCTGAGTCCTTCTCTTCTGGTGTTGGTGGAGATGCTTTGACTCATCCAGTCATCCCATTATTGTAGTGGTAGAATCTGAAGCTCAAGTTTGGATTGACAGGATCCTTTGATCCTTGTACATTCAGGTCAACATGGTTATAATTTAGCTGAGGTAAAGGGGGCTTGATGAGGTATTGCCTGGTTCACAACAGGTCTACATTAGCACTCAGACCCAAAGTCTCAGTAATATTTGTGTCATCAGCATTTGTCTTATGTTCATGTTGAAACTAAGAGAGAGAATCTAGCTGTGTTACTCCGGGTTCTCCAAAAGGCAGACTGTTTAAGACAGTATTAAGCTTACATGGATTTTGTTAGAAAAAAAAGCCTGCATGAAGAAATGGTGAAGGCCAGGTGCAGTGGCTCACACCTGTAATCCCAGTTCTTTGGGAGGCCAAAGTAGGAGGATTGCTGAAGCCCAGGAGTTTCAGGTTTGAGAACAGCCCAGGCAACATAGCAGGACTTCATTTCAACCAAAAGTCTTAAAAAATTAGCCAGATGTGGGGGAATGCACCTACAGTCATAGCTACTCAAAAGGTTGAGGTCGGAGGATGGTTCGAGCCCAGGAGTTCAAGACTGGGGTAAGCTATGGTGATGTCACTGCAGTCCAGCCTGGATGGCAGTAAGATAGGGTCTCTAAAAAAGAAAGGAAGGAAAGAAGGAAGGAAGGAAGGAAGGAAGGAAGGAAGGAAGGAAAGAAAGAAGGAACGAAGGAAAGAAGGAACGACTGAGAAAACAGTCTAATAGGGTGCAAGTCTGGCCCCTGTGAAGGAGGAAGGGAAGAGAGATTGGAGGGAAGCACCTATACTTTTACACCGTTTAAGAAAGTGTCACAAAAGCTGTCAAGAACTCAAACCAAAGCCATCGGAAAAGTCTCTTGTTGCTCCAAAATGAATGTGCCTTAGGAATCATGTTGCACTCAATGATTGGCAAGGAGCAGCCCTTTGAAAGGCATGGCCTTGGTACAAAGCAGTGATGGATTTCAAAGAACAGCAGCTGGAGTTCAATTACACTTTCTGTGGTTGAAGGTTGAGAGGTACATTCCCATGGCTGCCACACAAGCAAACAGGGGATTTTGGTATTCCTTGGACACCTAATCAAAATGCCTAATAAGTGTTGACCTAAAATTACCCTTGTTTATTGTCTGACACCTAGATGGTTCCACATCCTCCAGGCACTTTTTGCCAACCTTTTAATCAAATGTCCTTCCACTTATTGAAGAAAACCAGCATTTTCTCATCCCAGTTTTCCCAAGTGTGTTAGTTTTCTATTGCTGCATAATAAATTACCACAACCTTAGCTGCTTAAAGCAACGCCCATTTATTGTAGCACAGATATGTAGGTCAGAAGTCTAGGAGGGCTCAGCTGGGTTTTCAATCTAGGATCTCATGAGGCTAAAATCAAAGTCTCGCCCAGATTACGTTCTTACTTGGAATATCTGGGGAAGAATTTCATTCCAAGGTCATTTATGTTGTTGGCAGAATTTACTTCCATGTGGTTGCAGGAGTGAGGTGCCAGTCTTCTTGCTGGCTTTCAGTCAGGAGGTCACGTTTAGTTCCTAAAATCTGCTTTGAGGTCCTTTCACCCGTTCCCCTCCATCTCCACAATAAACCAACCTCATGCCAAATCTCCCTGAAACTTCCACTATCTCGAATGTCTTCTGCTACCAGCTGGAAGAAAGTCTGCTTTTAAAAGGCTTGTGTGATTAGATTAGGTCAACCTGGAGACACCCCCTATCTTCAAGTCAACTGATGAATAACCTTCTCTACATCTGTCAAATTACTTTGCTATGTAATATAACATAATCGCAGTAGTGCTGGCTCATTGCGTTTATAGGGGGTCATCTTAAAATGCTGGCAGCCACATAAACGATTTTGAGGATGCCTACTCCAGACCTCCTTGCTTGCTTCTCAAAAAGTCCCTTGTTTCCACTCCACTTTCCCTCACATTACTGTATGTCATATTGAAGGCAACATATTTTCCATAATTCATCAAAAGTATAACAAATAAACTATTGTGCGTGGCACATGTTTACTATCAGTTAGGTTATAACTAGGAGATGATATCAGAGAATAATAAATAGAAAACTTTTAAGTGAATTTTAAAAATCAATAAATTACTAAAATTTCTTCCTGGTACTTGGTTCACTGACCATCTTACTCGGAGTCTTTTTCCTTAAAGACTGTTTTATTCTTTTATGCTCTACTTACCAGCGACTTCCTTAGAAAGACAGTGTCACAGTTCACCACCTACCCCAAACTACTCAAAGCTACCCAAGCACACATTCTGGAGTTTCCTTAAACAAAAGAGGCATCAACCAGGTTCTCATTCTTAGCAAGAGTCTTCTTCCCTGTCTTCAACCTCTCCACCCCACCTCTTCCAGGAGAATATAGAAAGGAGCCTTAAAAGGGATTTATTCTAGCCCTAAATACAGCAAAACTGTGGGAGTGGTGGACCTCTTTGTATGATTCCATGTAAAGATAAAGAGATTCATCATTAGGCCTGTTCTGCCTGCATAAAGCAGAATAAGCTGAGGTTCTTGTGCACCAAAACCTCATGTTTGCTGTAGGCCTGGAAGTTTCTTTTCTACACCCTGGTGCTTTAGGATTTGTTCCAAAGGAGCATTGCCTTGTGCCCTGCATCTGGGTTTTAGTACAAAATAGTTCTCTCATATCTGCTTTAAAATCTTTCTAGGACACAAATGGGTTTTTCAGTCCTGACACGGAGAAGGAAAGGAACAGACTTGGGATTCGACTTTCTCTCCACAATAGAGGCTTTGGTGGTGTGGCCCTTCTCTTATATATCTTTCTACCCCAAGGCTTTCCCACTCCCTTGTGTAACCAAGCTTGTAATGAGGCCACCCAGTAGTGTATCAAGCATGCACAAACACATCTAAAATGCTGCAGAGGATATGGACTGCACCAGTTCTGGTACCACCTAACAGGAATTTGCAGATTGTTCTTTTTCCCATACACGTAGACATATATTCTTCTACTCCCAGTATGTAAGTGCTTTACCAGTTTTATTGGTCAGATTTGCAATTGCCTCTTTCACTTCTGGTTTATATGATTGAGGTCAGAGTATTAAGTTTTATGGGTTAAATATAAGAGACTAACTGTTCCTTCTTGTTTTTCTTGTCATAAAGAGTACAGTACTGGAGTGGCAGTGGCAGAACTTAATGAATCGAGTCTTTAGCCTGACACCCAGAGCAGCACCTGCTGGCAGCTGGAAGTGACACTGCTGTAAACCTTCCACCCCATGGTTAGGTAGGGTTTGCACCGGAGCCTTGTTAACTCACTACCCTTCAAACACATGATAAATGGTCTTCTTTGAAGAAAACAAAACAAACAAAAAAATAAGGTGTTTTACACTGGCATCTTGTTTTCCATGTTTTGATTTCGCCTCTGCTATCAGCACTATATATCTAAAATAATTAAAAAGTAATAAAGTTTTCATGTCTTTTATTGAAGTTGCAAAGATTTTACAGCTTTTAATCTGCCCTGCCTGTATATGTTAATCCCTAAAGTAAACATAGAAATTTGATTCATTCTTAAAAGTCTTGCATACGCCAAAAATAGTAACCATGTATTTCCAACCTGGAAACCAAAGACCTGCAAAGTCCAGAAGGGCTGTTTATGTTGATTCCTGTGACTTCACAAGCATCGCTTATCGCAAGTATTAAGGAATTCAATAATTGTTCTGATTTCAAGGGAATTTCAAATGGTTATAAAATGTGAACCATTTCATTTGTTAGGCCCTTAATGAAATACCTGTGAGACATGTGTGTCAGATACTTCTTAAAACCTTCAAAATCAAGTGTGATGATTTCCCTAGAGACACTTATAAATAAGTTCAGAAAAAGACAGCCTGAAGACAGCTAAGGTAATGCACTGCTTACCATTAGGTGGGAAACTTACTGTACAACAATCTTGTTTGATAAAATGCTCATGAATAGTCTTTTACACCAAAATTTATCATCATGCAAACAAGTGTGGGATTTGATGAACAAAAATCCCTCAAGATAAGTTTCCTTGTTTTAACCCCATCGCTCGTAGAATTCATATAGAACTTTATTTAGGGAGCTATTTCCACATGACCAAAATGATACATTCAGTGATCCAGTGTCCCCAGAAGGTATCCCCCGCAAATTGCTTGACAACAAATATAATGTATGGTTAGTGTTTTCTCTTTGCTAGTCACTGTGGTAGGTGCTGTGGTTTAGACTATTTTATTTAATCGCTTCAAAATATACATTCATTCTTTCATTCCATAAACTAAAATTGTATTCTTCTCTTGCTATGTATCATGCACTATTCTAGGCACTTGGGATGAATCAATTAAAAAAGAAACTATCTCTCCACTCAAGGAGCTTATATTCTAGTGGTGGAAGAGAGAAAGTATGCAATTAATATACATAAAGACTTCATACATTGTGTAATATGTTGGAAGGGGCTAAATGTTATAGAATAAGATAAATTTGAGAGGTAGATTGGGGAACAGTTTGTCTAATAAGACAACATGGCCAGTGTAGGTCTCACTGTAAAGCCAATATTTGATCATAGGCCTGAAAGAGACAAAAAATAGCTATTAAGATATCTGTGGGAAGGTGCTGCAGGTATAGGGCGTATCTTCATTTGCGAAGATGAAAAGGCAGGAGTGTGACAGGCCTGTGGGTAAGCCTATTAGAATAACAGCAAGGCGGCCACTGGGGCTGGAAGGGAATATACAAGGTGAAGAGCCATAGAAGATGAAGGTGGAGGGTCACATGGGTTCTGGGGAGCCATTGCTGGGACTTCCTCTCTTTCTCTGTGTAAAAGGATGGCCATTACTGGCTTTAAGGAGAGGAGTGACATCATCAGGTTTGCATTTCAAAAGGATTTTTCCCTCTACCTCATGAAGAAGAGACTGCCAAGAGCCAAAGGAAGAGGAGAAATGAGGTGAGAGTCTATCACAATTCAGGCAGATAGGACGGTGGCCCTGGCTACAATAGAAACCATCATAAGGAATAGCCAATAATTAAGTGGCTTGATTTGGTGGATGAAAGGGCTGACTCTAAGGTTTTCGCCTAAACTACTATTATGATGGGGTCTTTTAAATTGAGATTACAAAGACTGTACATGGAAGAAGTTTGTGGAGGAAGATCAAGGACTTTGATTTTGGGCATATTGAAAGTATGTCTAGTGCACAGTGGCAACACCAAGTATGCAGTTGGACATATAAGTCTGGAGTTAGGGACAAAGGTTGAGCTAGAGATTAACCTTGGGAAGTATTGACATATAGATATTATGCAAAGGCTTTGGGCTGGTTGAGATTATTAAGAGAATGGTTACAAATGGAGAAGAAGAGATTATGAAGATCTGGGTCCCAGGGCACTGTAATGACGAGAGGTGAGAAGAGGAGGCAGAACCAACAAAGACAGTTGAAATGCATAAAAAAGGACACAGAGGATGATCAAAAAAGTACAGTGTTCTAAAAAACAATTGAGCCCAGTGGCTCACACCTGTAATCCCAGCACTTTGGGAGGCCAAGGCAGGCATATCACGAGATCAGGAGATCGAGACTATCCTGGCTAACACGGTGAAACTCCGCCTCTACTAAAAATACAAAAAATTAGCCGGGCATGGTGGCGGACTCCTACAATCCCAGCTACTCAGGAGGCTGAGGAGGGAGAATCACTTGAACCAGGGAGGCGGAGGTTGTAGTGAGCCTAGATCACGCCGCTGCACTCCAACCTGGGTGACAGATGGAAACTCTGTCTCAAAAAAAAACAAAACAAAACAAAACAAAAAAAAACAAATGAATACAGTGGAGAACATAATTTAGCTGTACATGTGGCTCCAAAAGTTTAAGAATTTGGTTAAATTTCATAGAACTAGTAAGTGGTAGCAGCTGGATTTAAAACCAGCTCTTTTGACTTCAAATCCTTTTTTTATCTACCAAATACTAGAAGCCTTAATATAAGCTATAGTTGTTATAAATGTAATGAAAGCTACAAACATGAGTTACAAAAGGAAAGCTCTTTCTTGTCAGCAATGAGAGATTTAGACCACTTTTAAGCTGTAAAAGTAAGAACTATTCATGATTATTGAGAGTGATCTATTAATGATTGCTTAATATGAACACATTTGTACTTTTATCATACTTTAAAATTGTTTCCGGTAGTCGTTTACTGATTATTCTATTTAATATCAATTAAGCTGGGCGTGGTAGCTCACATCTGTAATCCCAGCCAAGGTGGGTGGATCACCTGAGGTTAGGAGTTGGAGACTATCCTGACCAACATGGTGAAACTCATCTCTACTAAAAATACAAAATTAGCCAGGTGTGGTGGCAGGTGCCTGTAATCCTAGCTAATCAGGAGGTTGAGGCAGGAGAATTGCTTGAACCTGGGAGGTAGAGGTTGCAGTGAGCAGAGATTGTACCATTGCACTCCAGCCTGGGCAACAAGAATGAAACTCCGTCTCAAAAATAAATAAATAAATAAATAAATAAATAAATAAATAAATAAATAAATAAAATTAAGACTTTTTTTTTTTTTTAGAGATGGGGTCTCATTCTGTTATCCAGGCCAGAGTACAATGATGTGATCATAGCTCACTGCAGCCTTGAACTCCTAGCCTCTTGAGTAGCTGGGATGACAGGTGTGTGCCCCCATGCCTGGCTAAGACATAAGGCTATATTTTAAGGAGCATTAAAGTGGGGAAAAAGCAAAACATAAAGTAATTCCACAGAAGAGGCAAAAGATGTTGTACACAACTTCTGTAGATAATTTTACTTCACAGAAGAGAGTACTGTAGTTAAAATACTTGACTGAAAGCAGAAAGGGGCGTGGGAAGTCCTCTTGTCCAGTGTTATCCGACTACCTAGGGGATTAGCAAGGAAAGGGAGGAGATATGAATTTTCAAAACTCCACTGTCTTCCCCATTTTATTCAAAGAAGACTCATTCTTATCAGTTGTATACAAAGGTATACAGTTGTATACTCTTTGACTAAAAGGCCTCACAAATAAATGATATTTATTTAATTTTTTTATTTTACTAATAAGAAAACTGAGGCTCCAAAACATATGTAACAGGTTCAAGATCATAGCTGTTAAGGGCTGAGCTGAAATTTAGATCTTCGTCTTATGATCCCAAGGTCAGTGTATGTGCCTACTCGTGTGTGTGCTTGTGTGACGAGTGTGTGTGTGTGCGCGCGCGTGTCTCTATGTTCCTCTATAGCACACTTTCTATCTCCTGATATAAGAATGAGGCAATCATCCCCACAACATGGAAAAAGCCATCAAAATCCCATCTCAAAATATGCTTGTTAAGTTTTGGGTACCAGAGGACCTAGACCAACTTTAGAGTCACTCAGCTGACCACAGTAAAGGCACACTGAACTGAAATAATACCACTGGTGCCTCTTCAGACCCTGGAACTTCTTTTTCTTTCTTCCCCTTTAGTTTCCCCATTACTTCCAGAAACGTGCTGCTTCTGAGTTTTTAAGATTCCTCCTAATAATATAACTAATATTTTCAAGTCTTATGAAAAGCTAGGCACCACTTGGTGTTTTATAGATATTCTTATTTATATAAAAATATATATTGTATTCTTATTTATATATTCTTTATTTGTAAAGATTTACATATTTTATGTATATATTCATTATATATATATGTGTATATATACACATATACTTCATTCAAACTGACAGCAACCTTATAAAGTCAGTTTTAAAACTAGTTGTAGCTTAGACTTAAGGAAACTGAATCAGAGCGTGAAGTACCTTGTCCAAACTCCTACCACTAGAATTCCAACCTGAGAGTGTAACTTAAAGCTTGACATGTAAACACTACCTACGTGTGGGAACATAGCCAGGTCTGTTCATCCCAGGCCTTACTGTATATCTCATGTTTTCTGAATTATTTCTTTCTAAGGATAATGGTTGGTTTTTCATAGAATTTTATACTTTGTTTGATATTTTCCGTAGGCACTGCATTATGAAAGCAGGCATCAAAATTCTCTTGCAGCTATAACTCATTTCACCAAAGCCTTTCCTTGACTATATAACTCACCTAAGAAACTAATGTGAGAAAAGTTATTAACAGCTTATAATGGGATAACCTATAATTTTCCTACTTTGCCCTCACTTCTGGGTTACGTTCGAAAAGAGCTTTTACCTAACCCAAAACGAAATAGCTATGGAAAATTTAGGCTCCATAATAGGACTGAGGGTGAATATAGTTCTGACTCTGCTGATCCCAAATTACACCAACTTCACAAACATCTCTGCTATCTATGAAGAAGGTCTCCTAAGAGCACTCAACTTATGCCCTCTAAGGGGACATAACACCATTCCATAATGTCGCTCCTGGATTGTTTCCTGTACCAGAATACCCTTCTTATCTGTGGTGAGCTAACATCACCCTCTAAATGCCATGCCATTCTTCTGAGAAATAATTCTTTCCACACTCTGCACTACAAGCTTTCAGTCAGGGTAACTATGGATTTATCTGATACTGCCTGCCTAGCCAACCAGATTGGGATTGGTGATCAGCCTGTGTCTCCTCATCAATCAGAATCTTGTCCTAAGATGTTGGAATTAGGGTTCATTATGACCCACTCTTAGTCCCATTCTGTTTGCAAAGCTGGAAGATGTGTGCTTTCGTAGCTACATGGTCACTATACTGTAATCATCCAGTGGGCTCCTCTTGCCCACTGCACAGAAAAAACAAAACAAAACAAAACAAAAACAATTCACTGAGACTACGGTATTGCAGTAGAGAAAGTGTTTAATTAACACAGAGCTGGTGAAGTGTTTGGACTGGAGTTATTACTCAAATCAGTCTCCCCAGGAACTCAGAGGCTAGAGTTTTTATGGATAATTTGGGGGGCAGTGGGCCAGGAAATAAGTGCTGTTGAATGGTTGAGGGTGAAATCATAGGATGTGGAGGATGGTTCTCATGCACTGTGTCTACCTCTGGGTGAGGGCCACAGGACTGGTTCAGTCCTGCTCTGGATGGAGTCAGTCAGTTGCCAGAATGCAGAAGTCGGAAAAGACCAGTCTTGCCAGGCTCAGTAGCTCACACCTGTCTCTAATCCCAGCACTTTGGGAAGCCAAGGTGGGTAGATCACTTGAGGTCAAGAGTTCAAGACCAAACTGGCCAACCTGGTGAAACCCCATCTCTACTAAAAAAAATCCAAAAATTAGTCGGGTATGGTGACACACCTCTGTAATCCCAGCTACTTGGGAGGCTGAAGCATGAGAAAGACTTGAACTCAGGAGGTGGAGATTGCAGTGAACAGAGATTGCACCACTACATTCCAGCCTGGGAAACTGAGTGAGACTTTGTCTCAATATATATATATATATAAATATAAATCTTAGGTTTTACAACAGTGATATTATCTATAGGAACAGTTGGGGAAGTCACAGATCTTGTGACCTCTGACTACATGACTCCATGACTCCTGAACAGCAAGGGATTGTATAATGTAAAGGCATAGTAGGGAAACATGGCTGGTTATCATTTAGCTACACCTCTATTTTAGCAGAATTCAAGCCTCTCTCATAATCTTAATCTCATGGCCATTCATTAGTCTTACAAAGGTGATTTCCATCCCTGAACAAGGAGAGGATCCATTTTAGGGGAGACCATTATCATCACTGCTTTAAAGTTAAATCAAACTAAATTCCTCCCTTAGTTAACTTGGCTTAAGCCCAGGAATGAGAAACAACAGCCAGTCTATGAGGCTAGAAGCGAGATGGAGTCAGCCATGCTAGACTTCTCTTGCCATCATAATCTTTCACAAAGGTGGTTTCATGCCCACAGTATAGATAACTTGTGTCTGGAAAAAAAAAAAAAAAAAAAAAAAAAAAAAAAAAAAAATCAAAAACAAAGAAACTGAAATGAGGGAACTGTGAATTCTGGCAGCTTTCATGTGCTTGAGGCCAGCCCCGCCCTTGCCATCTTTCAAATTTGAAAACAGCATTAGAAGAGCCAGAGCAGTGCCTGCTGGGAGTCCCCTGCTGACCCCTCAGATTCCTCCTTGAGCTTCACGGGGAGAAGGACTGCAGGCAAAAGTTGAAGGAATAATTTTTTTTCATAAGGGGAATTCTGAGACTTTCAGTTATGAGTGTGAGAGGGTAGGAAAGAGGAGCAGCCACCTCACTTACATCCTGAGAGCCACACAGCTTCTGTTTAGCAGCAATTTGTCAAGTCAGGGTCCAGGTTTATAGTTTGGCAACAGCAGCACTGGAAAGAGCCCCCAAACCTGCATGGTTGGTATTGACAGCAGTGCTCAAAGGGAAGCATCTTTAAATGGGTGCATACAGAAGACATAATTGTTACTGGAATAATGGGAAATATCTTGGAGACTTCTAGAAATAATTTTGTGAAGTTTTGGAATGGAGGGTAATGGGGACTAGGAGAGCTGTTTTGTTAATGTAAATAAAACTATACAACAAAGGTTATTAAATTAATGGGGCATGTTTGTTCCCATTGAAAACTGGTAAAACACAGGTTACACTAGTTTAATTTCATTTTGTGTTTTAAAATTGTTTTCATGAAGTTATATGTAATCATGGTTTAAAAGATCAAAGTATGTAGAACATTTATGAAATAAAACTATGTTCTCCCCTGGTCTCACTTCTCAGAAATAGCCAAATAGCCACTTTTTAATATTTTATTATTTTTGTTCTGTATTTTATATAACAAAATTATTTTTTTCACTTCAAGCATAATTTATTGATTTCTTGCTATGATTCTCCCTACCTCCTCTACACATTTGCAGTATGTGGCTTCTCTATTCATAATCTTTTAGCTTTAAACAATCTATTAATACTAAAACTACTATTTTTTCTTCCATCATTATCTTAGTTCCAACAACAGTAACGTTTTTATGCACTATTGTTGTATTTGCATTATCCTATGATATAGTTACAATAGTTTTATAACACAAGCATTACTGAAGAATTAAGCCATTGGATGAAATTCAATACTTATTTATGGCTCTATGTGTCCCTAGAATATATTCTGCAAAAGTAGTACAGTCATAAGAATATTGTATATTGTATAAAATCAAGTGAAGATACTATTTTTCTATATATAACAACTGGATTTGCAGTTAGCTTCAACCATTTCAAATATTAAATTGCTTCTTTAATATTTCTGAATTAATTTAGAATATGTTTTCAAGCATATAAATATATATGCTTTACATATTAAATATTTGCATAATTTACAAAAATTACATAATTTTGAATATGTAAAGCATATATGTTTATGAGCTTGAAAATATATATAAAAGGCAGATTCACATAAGTCTGACTTCCATTCCTTTTCCCTTTCACCTATAGACAGTCACTCTTTTTTTTTTTCCCTTGAGGCAAGGTCTGGCTCTGTCACCCAGGCTGGAGTGCAGTGACATGATCTTAGCTCACTGCAACCTCTACCTCCTGGGCTCAAGCCATCCTCCCAGTTCAGCCTCCCAAGTAGATGAAACTACAGACGCATGTCACCATACCTGGATAATTTTTTGTATTTTTGGTAGAGATGGGGTTTCACCATGTTGCCCAACCTGGTCTAGAACCACACAGCTCAAGTGGTCTGCGCGCCTCAGCCTCCCTAAATGCCGGGATTACAGGCATGAGCCACTGTGCCGGTTTATCTGTTTTTGGTTTATCTTTCTAGTGTTTCCTTTTTTAAAAAATATTATGATTTTTTAAATTATACTTTAAGTTCTGGGGTGCATGTGCAGAATGTGTACTTTTGTTACATAGGTATACATGTGCCATGGTGGTTTGCTGCACCCATCAACCCGTCATCTACATTAAGTATTTCTCCTAATGCTATCCCTCCCCTAGCCCCCCACCCCTGAGAGACCCTGGTGTGTGATGTTCCCCTTTCTGTGTCCATGTGTTCTTATTGTTCAACTCTCACTTGTTAGTGAGAACATGCGGTGTTTGGTTTTCTGTTCTTGTGTTAGTTTTCTTTTTGCAAATATATTCTAATATATAATATTCCTACCTCCTTCTCACACAAAGGTGGTATACAATATATAGTCTTCTGTACCTAATTTGTCTCACCAGATACTAACAAACCATCCAGGAGATCACACCATTTCATTAGATGGTGACTTGTAACTTTCCCTCGTTCTTTTTATATGTCCTGCTGATTTATTAGAATAAATTGGGATCATTTATTCATCATGTGCCCTGCTGATGACCATTTCAGTTGTTTCTAAATATTTGTCTATTTAATTATCTTGCAACAATTAACTTTACATATATGTCATTTCATGTTTTTTTCTAATAAATCTTTGAAATCCATTTTTAGAAGTGAGATTGTTAAATCTAAGAGCTATTGCATAAATAATTTTGTTAGAGGGTGCCACATTTCCTTTCATCGGAACTGTAGTTTTTGCATTTTTATCAGCAACATATGAAGATGCCAGCCTTTCCCTCTATCTAGGGTCATTTACCTATATTTAGTGACAAAATTCTTAAAAGTTTTTGGAATATGAATGACACCCTTCCCTGTTTTCTTAATTTTCCTCTACTATTACTTTCATTCGGTCATTTCAGTGAAGATTTGCAAGTAGGACCAAGTTACTCTTGTGGAATCAGAATGTCATCATATTCCTAATGCCTGGCATTCCCTTCTGACAGCATTGAGTCAAATATAATAGAAGACACATAGTGTTTCTATTACTCAGAGAGATCTTTTGTATCCATGCAAATGCTATATAAAATCAAATAAATGTTTGGCAATAAAATAATCTTTCTTGGTTGCTTACATGCATAAACATTTGGCATATTTTATTTACATTGGGGGTGCTCTTAGGAAAATGTTTTGGTATAAAATCATTGGAAATAAAGTTTGAGGCCAATGCAAAAAATCCGAAGTCTTTGTCAGTTCTCCTTCTTTTTCAGTTGACCTGGAATCTTATTTCCATCTCACTGGGGATTACTAGTGTGAAGGAAAACATCAAGAAACCAGAACCTGCTGCTCACTTCCTCAAAGAACAGAAATGAGATGGAACAAAATATGGAAACATCAGGATTACATTTGTATCCTTTTCTCTTATTATAATTTCTTTCATACCTTTTTTATACTTGTCCTGCCTTAATATGTATTTTCTATTTTATTTTATTTGGAGGTTTATTCTTTTCTCATCTCAGCTATATATTTTAAAGTTATCAACCTGATCATTAATGCACCCCAGCAAATGCTTCTACCTCTGTTTTATAACTCAGTTGAATAAATGGATATGTGATCAAAATTCATTCGCATTTTAAAATTCCCATATCAATTATGCAAATTAAAACAAAGTTTTAACTAACATTTATGTAATTTTCCTATATAATTTTGCCAATTTTTTTCTCAATTCAATTGTAGAGAGCTTGAGTTGCAAGAAAGCTTAGAGATCAACTCTTCCAGAGACTTCATTTGGAGATAAGAAAATTAATTGTCATATACAATTCTGGAAGAATATCAGTCTGACTTGCATCAAACAAATGGTTCATGGTAAGACTGGGCTGACACATGCTTCTCAATTTTTAAATTTAGTGTTTTTTCTGTGAAATCATGAGACATTTAAAAATTTGTGGTGTTGTTCTTGTTGCTGTTCTTAGCAGGAAGCAATAAAGCATAGACAGAAGATTATTCTACTTTGGAGTTCTGCTTTTATTATTTTACTTTTATTATTATTTTACTTTTATTACTAATATATATATATTATTACTATTACATATATATTATTATTTATTATTTTACTTTGGAGTTAGAGGTCAAGTAGTTGCCTTTGCTGTGATTTAGATGATTCTGGCCAAGTTTTCCCAGGAATCTATTGTGTGAAGAAGTGATAAACTTCCTTGCAGGCAGCTTCATCTAAGAAAGCAAAAACAAAATGAATTTGGGTTGAGCCCAATCATGAAACCTTAGTCAAAATGAGGTGCAGATTTCAATTTCGCAAGGTGCTTGGCCTGTAGATGGGTCTGTTCGTTCCACCTTATGGATTTATGCTTGATTTCCTACATAAATAGAATCCGTCTGTTAAAGCTCTATATGATATTGGGGGGAAATGTAATTCTTTGGTATCATTTTGCCAGAGTGTTCAGTTGAAAAATGAAAGAAATTCCTAATTGTCTATACGGTGAAGCTCTGGCAGTTTGAATCAGCACTCCAGGGGAGTGAGGGAACCCAGAAATGGCAGAACTTGGCAGCCATGTTGCTGTTACCCAGTGAGATTGCTCTGTCAGCAGGAGAAAGCAGTGCCGGCTGGGTGTGATTACATGCAGCCAAAAGAACAGTGATGCTGAATGGGACTAGTTATAATTCAAAAGAAAAGACAAGTGGAAGAAAGTGGCTTGTGCAGCCTGAAGGTTGACTGGGTTTGGAAAATCTCCTGGGACCCTTCAGAAATAGTTTGGGGAAGGTAGAAATGGGGAGGGAATTCTGAAGACTGAGGCTCTGCTGTATCCAGGGTGCAAAGTTTTCATGGACATAATTTTGTATCTTCTATATAGCCACTGTTCGTTCTTATTTAGTAGCAGCCAAATACCTTGAATGAGATACATCAAAAGCCTTTCTCCTATCATTATATAATCACAATGATAATCTGAAAGGAGTTACTCTTGTGTGTATGTGTGTGTGTGTGGTCGCAGGGGTCGGGTTGGGGAGCAGAGTCTCACTCTGTTGCTCAGGCTGGAGTGCAGTGGTGCCATCTTGACTCACTGCGACCTTTGTCTCCCAGGTTCAAACTATTCTTGTGACTCAGCCTCCCTAGTAGCTGGGATTACAGGCATGTGATACCACACCCAGGTAGTTTTTGTATTTTTAGCAGAAATGCAGTTTTACCATGTTGGCCAGGCTGGTCTCATACTCCTGAGCACAGATGATTCACCCGCCTTGGCCTCCCAAAGTGCTGGAATTACAGGTATGAACCACTGTACCCTTAAAGGCAGTTACTTTTACTTAATCAATATAACCAGAGTTTTTACTGAAAATGAATGAAACAGAGAAGATAAATATATTGTACTTTAAGCTTATCCATTCTTTAAACATGCCAAATTTACAGAAGCAGATACCTTTACAAAGACTTTTTATCTCAATTCTTTTCTCTTTATCCATTTCTAAACCATTGAAGCGGAAATCATTTAAACATTCTATTATATCTATCTGTACACTGATTGCTGTAAAATAGCATTTTAATAAATAATTTAATAAGGAAAGTGAAAAGGAATAAAGTAGTGAAAAAAGAGTAAAGAGATGCATCTGGATGTTTAAAAATATATAGTGACAGTGGCAAAAAAAGGGGGCAAAATCTTTGCTTAGTCGGCAAGCTCTCTGAGTCAGTCACCTATTGCTGTGTAACAAATCACCCTGAATCTTAGCAGTTTAAAAGAACAAAGGCTTCTTACCTCACCATGTTTATGGGTCAGGAATGTGACGTGACTTGGCTGGGCTTCTCTTGGCTCAGGGTCTCTCATAAGGCTTGTAATCAAGATTTTGGTCCAAGTTTCAGTCATCTCAAGATTTGAGTAGGGGAGGATCTGCTTGCTAGCTCACTGACATGACTGTTGGCTGGCCTCCATCTCTTGCCATATGGGTCCCTACAAAAGTCTGCTTCATGACACAGCCACTGGTTGTCGTCACAGAGAGTTATCAAGGGTAAGCAAAAGAGAACAACCAAGATAGAAACAACTTTTTTTCTGTTGTTGTTACCTAATCTTGGAAGTGTCCCCATCATCTCTGCTGCATTCTAGATCCAGCCTACAGTCGAAGGGAGGGGATTTCAGAAAAGCACAAATATTAGGAGATGAGGATCATTGAGGTCTATCTTAGAGGCTGCCAATCACAATCTCTAAGACAGAAAAGCTTTGGATCATGGGTTAAATACTATGTTATTATGTTTATGAATTATTGTGCAGTTTGATATGTGAGCACCTTAATCATAATCTCCCTTGACACTCTCACTCTGCTTCATTGTTGAAATCACCCAGATTCATTGGAATCATCAGTTTTGAATTCCACCATCTCTTTTCTGGGCAATAATAATTGCCTCCTAAATGGTGTATAAACAGCTTAACAAGTAAACCCTGTTAGTTCAACATTAACATGGTCCCAGAGTGATTTTTTTTTTTTTGAAACATAAACCAGATCATCCTCTACCCTTCAACCTTGGCTCCTATCACTTGTTTAAGGACACTTCGCTGGATTCCTATTGCCCTTGAGACATTAGAATAAGTATTGACATGGCTTACTCATTTTTCTGTGGCCTTGACATAGACCTCCTTAGCATCAGGTAACAGCAGCCTCCTTGCAGGCTCTGTTCCAGCCAAATTGTATGAGTCTCTATGCTTTCCTTGAACTGCATTTCTTCTTCCAATATTGAGTGCCTGCACATATTATTTTCTCTGCCTGGGATGTTCTTTGTCTCCTTATCCTCAATCCATGCTCCCAACTTCTCCACCAATTATCATTTACATCTATTAAGTGGAAAATTTTCCACTAATGCAGCACTTGACTAGGAGTCTCAAAACTAAATTAATCACAACTAGTTCTAACCAGTTGAAGCTCATAGAAGACCAGGCCGGGCGCGGTGGCTCAAGCCTGTAATCCCAGCACTTTGGGAGGCCGAGATGGGCGGATCACGAGGTCAGGAGATCGAGACCATCCTGGCTAACTAGACGGGGTTTAGTGAAACCCCGTCTCTACTAAAAAAATACAAAAAAACTAGCCGGGCGAGGTGGCGGGCGTCTGTAGTCCCAGCTACTCGGGAGGCTGAGGCAGGAGAATGGCGTAAACCCGGGAGGCGGAGCTTGCAGTGAGCTGAGATCCGGCTACTGCCCTCCAGCCTGGGCGACAGAGCGAGACTCCGTCTCAAAAAAAAAAAAAAAGAAGACCATGAACTTTTTTGTTTGTTTGTTTTGTTTCGTTTTTTACACTGAGTTTCACTCTGTCACCTAGGCTAGAGTGCAGTGGCATGATCTTGGCTCAGTGCAGCCTCTGCCTCCCAGATTCCAGCAATTCTCCTGCCTCAGTCTCCCAAGTAGCTGAGATTACAGGTACATGCCTCCAAGCCAGCCCTTTTTTTTTTTTTAAATGGAGACTGGGTTTCATCATATTGGCCAGACTGGTCTCAAACTCCTGATTTCAGGTGATCCACCCTACTTGGCCTCCCAAAATGCTGGGATTACAGGCATGAGCCACCAGGCCTGGCCCAAAGACTATGAACTTTGAATAACCTGAGTACACCAAAAATTTACTGGATCTAAGTGAAGATTCTTTACCAATCAATAAACTATAACATTTGTTTTATCCAACCATGTATAGACCTTGGACTCATTTAGCTTATCCAGAGAGCTCCTTTTCAATTCTCATTTAGAACATTACTAAGAATTTCCCTGTCTAGCACATAAAAATCTGTAACTTTTCCCAGTTCCTTTTATTCTCTCGGCCTATACTTAAGAGCACTCTGTTTACATAACTGTGTGATTGATATCTTTCTCTGCCACTAGACTTCAAGCTTTCAGAAAGTAGTAAGTATGTCTGTGCTTACCATGGTATCTCCCCCAACACTTAGCAACATGCCATTAAATGAATGGCCTCCCAGCACATATTTGTTGAATGAATAAATAAATTTTTATTTCATAACTTCATATCAAAAACCAGGAAAGAACATGTTACGAACTTATTTCTTTCTTTTCTAGTTGTTTAGTTCTTAGGTTTTCAGGCAATGGCTGATATTTTTTACATAATATAGATGAATCTACCTTAATTGCTATATTAATATGTGCTTACCAGTTGTAAAGGGATTTAATGATTTGGAGAAAGGCTATCTGTCCTCCCCTTTCTTCTGACATTACCAATAATGTGCTTGGCCAGCTGTACAATACTGTCGATGTGTACAGAAATTCTTTTCTGAAAAGCACAGGTGATCATGTTACATCCTGAAGCCTGAGATCTGATTACTCTTATTATAGTAGCCTGAAAAGTTACCAATGTCATTAGTAGTCATTAAATTACTCTGCTTGGCTTTCTAAAGGAGCTCTGGTATTTAACTCAGCAATCTCTCATGGCTGTAAAGTCTATAATTTGAACATGCATTTTCATGGGGCTGCATATATTTTTACAGAGTCTATGTTTACTGCTCTAAAAATGACTCTCAGGAATGAACGCAGAACCTGAACCTAAGAATTCTAATCGAAATTCATGGAAATCCAAGTCTTGGAATTAAGTGTGTGTGAGTACTGGCATGCTCAAATTGTCTTCTCCACCCCACCCACTACCCTTCTATTTTGCTGTGTTCAAGCAATTTAATTCTGCATCTAATTTTAATCTGTAAACCGTATCCCTTCCTGCAGTTGTAAAGCATGTGTTAGCACTTAACCAGCAGGAGGGGGTTGCCTAAGGTAAGAGGATTGATAGCATAACCCAGGCATCTTAAAAATGGCTTTGTGGGATTTGGCGCCACTAGCTAAGGCTTTATGTCCATGGGTCCAAGCTGTCTGTCCACGGCTTAGGGAGACTCAGGCAGTGAACACAGAGAAATCTTTTATTCCTACTACTTGGTGTTGATTTTTCAGGAATATTTACATGGTGAGGGGCTGTTTAAGCAGCTCAGCATATTCACAATCAGCTTTCTTAGAAGGAGCAGGAAGAATGAGTGAACTTGAAAATGTGATTAAAACCATTTAAAATTGTATTCAATTGTGATAGCAACGAGTAAAGTAGAAGAAATAATTTGGAAAAACACAAATATGTCTGCAACATAAATGCTACTCCTTCTAACTAGCTATAATTTATAGTATTAGAAATGAAGAAAAATCCATTTTACCTAGAAGTTATTCTGACATGAATGTCAAGGAGAAAGTTTGATTTTAAGATCAGTACATGGGATAAAAATCACATACAACTAAAATAACCCTTGAATGTCCTTAAAATAGTCGTTAAGTTCAAACAATTCATTTCATTTCCACAAAATGGTAAAGAGAAAGTTAAAATTATTTCCAAAATCTTTCCATATTTTTTTCCTTCCTTTTATTACCTTTTCAGATTTAAGTGTCTTCCTTGTTTAATGTAAACAAGGCAACCTATCAATGGTGACATTCTGAGGGTAAATACTGTATGACATTTACTCTAAGATGTGTCTTTCACACTTTAACATCTCTGAAACTAAGATGTGTCTTATGATTCAAGGCATTTTATGATTATAATGGTGAGGATTTCTTTCTTTTCTTTCTTTCTTTTTTTTTTTTTTTTTGAGACGGAGTTTCGCTCTGTCGCCCAGGCTGGAGTGCAGTGGCCAGATCTCAGCTCACTGCAAGCTCCGCCCCCTGGGTTCGCCATTCTCCTGCCTCAGCCTCCCGAGTAGCTGGGACTACAGGCGCCCGCCACCTCGCCCGGCTAGTTTTCTGTATTTTTTAGTAGAGACGGGGTTTCACCGTGTTAGCCAGGATGGTCTCGATCTCCTGACCCCGTGATCCGCCCGTCTCGGCCTCCCAAAGTGCTGGGATTACNCTTTCGTCTTTCTTTCTTTCTTTCGTCTTTCTTTCTTTCATTCTTTCTTTCTCTCTCTTTCTCTCTCTCTCTCTTCTTTATTTCCTTTCTTCTTTCACTACTTCATTCGATGATGGTTTGTCTTGCCTTTAATTATTTCTTAGATAAGAAGAAATATAGTTGGTAAATTCGCATATGGTAAATATATAAGTAAATGCTATGACTCCACTATAAATAAACGCCATGTTTTGATGTAGTTTTCTGAGACACCCACAACTCAACTTTAACTCACAGCATCGGACCTAAAGCATTGGATTATATGCTTTATGAATAGATACATTCTTGACTGATTCATTCAACTAATATTTATTGAGCTCCTGTTGTATGTTTGACATTGTTGTTGGTGCCAGGCTTAGAGCAGCAAACAAACCGGGTAAACCCTCTGACTTATAGAAATTTCTTTCTATTATTAATAAGGAAAACCAGGACTTAAATCACTTGAATTGGCATGTCATGTTTCCAAATATGTAGTTTGAGTGTATAAACTTTGTTCTTGGATCACATGTTTATAATGCCCTAAATCCCAGTGAAAAAGAAGTCAAGCTTAGCTATTGTTTTTAAAGGAATGCACTATTCTTCTTTCCTTAGAAATAGTCATTCATTACAAGCTAAATTCTCAAAATTTGAATGTAAAGTAGATAGCATAACTTAGAGCCATCACTCTATCAGTTCTGTGGCATCAGGCATATTATTATTATCTTGTGCCCATCTTTAAAAGAGTGTTTCCTTTCTCAAATGGTTCTTATGAGGGTTAAAGGAAACCATGTAGCCATATCATTGTGTGAATTCAATAAAGTAAATAATAATCCCATTTAACTTTATTTTGCAAATTGATCAAAAGTGAAGAATAGGCCAGGCATGGTGGCTCAAGCCTGTAATCCTAGCACTTTGGAAGGCTGAGATAGGCAGATCACCTGAGGTCAGGAGTTCGAGACCAGCCTGGCCAACACAGTGAAACCCCATCTCTACTAAAAAGACAAAATTAGCCAGTGTCGTGACACATGCTTGCAATCCCAGCTACTCACTCAGGAGACTGAGGCAGGAGAATCGCTTGAACCCAGGAGGCGGAGGTTGCAGTGAGCTGAGATCGCACCATTGCTCTCCAGCCTGGGCAACAGAGTGAGAGTCTGTCTCAAAAATAAATAAATAAGCAAATAAAAAGTGAAGAACAACTTGTGTTTTTTTTTTTTTGAACCAATACTTAGAGTCTTTTAAAACAGTAAAGAGGTATATGTTGTCAGCTTAAAATAAAACAAAAAAAGGGAGAAAACTTTAAAATAAAATCTTCTCAAATAGATAAAATCTAGACAAAAATCAAGAGAAATTTTAACTAAACAAATTTAGTAATGACTGGTCTTGAAAGGAAACCACCAGTGAAAATTAGACTTCTCTCTTCTTTTCAAACTATCTGGAAAAGAAAGATTATTGATAAAAGATACCCACTTATAATAATTCCTTTCAATATTTGAAATACATTTTAATTTTTTATATACCTTTCTTAAGATATCTTGATGCCACCATTGGGCAATGACTGCCCAATATTACTTAAAAGCACATCCTACCACATGAGTTACGACTTGATTCTTCTTATCTTTCATTCAAAAACTGATAAAGTTTGGACTGATCAAGTTACAGAAATAATAATCATTATATTATTAATTTCATGTAATAGCCCATGTATGTTATGAAAAATCAAGAGCAATATTCAAAGCCAAATGAATAGTCAATTAAACATTTTAATTTTTTTACATTATGAATTCAAGTCAATGTACATGAAAAGTATACTATTAAATGGAATTTTCATCAGTAGCTTTATATCATTTAACTGTCAAGCACTCAAATTCCTTCAGAGGAAATATAAGAGTACATAACTGACTTAATCTTTCAAACTAACTCATTCTTACTTATGTTTATTTACCTTAAAATTTTGGACCTGAGTTTATCTTCAGATTTAGAATGAGAATAAAGTTAAATAAAGCACTTTTATAAAGCATTGTATCATTCTCTGTGTGTGTGTTGTTTATGTTTAAATAAATGCATGCTTTATAACATTTAATAATTTTAAATGCTATCATCAATGCCCTGTGACTAGTATGTATTAGAGTTCTAGCACTTTGGAAGGCTTTTAGTTCAATAAACAAATACATTTGGAATTTAATAATAAAGATATTTTTAAAATAAAATCATTTAGTGGCTTACCATTATCTAAAAGAGTATAAGTACCATATTGTTACGTATTGGGGTATGATCATACACAGGGATAGATTCTACTACTAACTACTACTAAATATTTACTAAATGTCAGGCACTGTGCTAAAGTCATCATGTGAAATATTTCATTTATCCTTAAAGCAATAATGTTCAGGTAGGGAATATTATACAAATTATATAGTTGAACAAATTCAAGCTTAGGAAAATTAATTTCCCCATGATTACTTTTCTAGTAAGCTGGAATTTAACCCTCTGAGTTCTGAAAATTTATACTTAAATATAAGCAAGATTTTAATTAAAATATAGTTGTTATTATTTTCCATCACGATATGTCATAATTCATTGTCCTACTCCTCATTTTTGAACATTTAGCTTGCTAATATTAAATTTTTAAAAATAATGCTGCTTTGAATCTCTTCATACATACATACATACATACATACATACATTTTAAAACATCACACTTCCTAAATTCAAAAGATTTCATAAAAATACAAAACAGCATTGTACTGGCATAAAACAGACACATTAACCAAAGAAATAAGAAAGCCCAGTAATAAACCCAACTGCTTATGGTCAATTGATTTTTGACAAAGGTGCCACGAACACACAATGGGGGAAAGACAATTACTTCAATAAATGGTGTTGGGAAAACTGAATAGCCACTTGCAGAAGAATAAAATTGGACCCTTATCTCATGCCACACACTCACATCAACTCAAAATGAAGAACTTTAAATATGAGACCTGAAACTAGAACTTTTAGAAGAAGACATAGAGAAAAATCTCCATAACATTGGATATTCTCTTCCATGGACTGGAAGAGAAGATTTTCAAACTATATATCTGGTAATGAGTTAAGATCCATAACATACAAGGCATTCAAATTTAAACAATTCAATAGCAAGAAAAGAAAAAAAATAATTAAAAAATGGATACAGGATCTGAGCAAACATTTACCAAAAGGAGATATACAAATGGTCAACATACACATCTTTTTTTTTTTTTTTGACAGAGTCTTGCTCTATCATCAGACTGGAGTAGAGTGGTGCGATGTCAGCCAACTGCAACCTCTGCCTCCTGGGTTCAAGTGATTCTCCTGCCTCAGCCTCCAGAGTAGCTGGGACTACAGGCATGCACCACCACACCCAGCTAATGTTTGTATTTTTGCTAGAGACGGGGTTTCACCATGTTGACCAGGATGATCGTGATCTCTTGACCTCGTGATCTGCCCGCCTCGGCCTCCCAAAGTGCTGGGATTACAGGCATGAGCCACCGCGCCCGGCCTGAACACCTTTTTTTTTTTTTTTTTTTTTTTTTTTTTTTTTTTTTTTGAGACGGAGTCTCGCTCTGTCACCCAGGCTAGAGTGCAGTGGCCAGATCTCAGCTCACTGCAAGCTCCGCCTCCTGGGTTCAAGCCATTCTCCTGCCTCAGCCTCCCGAGTAGCTGGGACTACAGGTGCCGCCAACTCGCCCGGCTAGTTTTTTGTATTTTTAGTAGAGATGGGGTTTCACCGTCAACACCTTTTATCATAAGGTAAATGCAAATGTAAGCTACATTCAGATATCTTGTCACACCTGTTAGAATAACCATTATCAATAAAACAAATGAGAAGTGTTGGTGAGGATGTGGAGAAAAAGAGAGCCCTTGTATACTGTTGATGAGAATGTAAATAATTAGTATAGCCATTTTGGAAAATAGTATAGAAGTTCCTCAAAATAATAATAAGAGAATTACCATATGATCCGGCAATCTCACTTTTGGGTATATATTCGAAGGAATTGAAAATTGGTACAACAAAGAAACATCTACAATCTCACGTTCTCTTCAACTTCATTCCCAATAACTAAGATATGGAAGCAACTTAAGTGCTCAATAGATGACTGGATTAAAATAAATGTGGCATACATAAACCATGAAAAGTTATTCATCTAAAAAGGAAGAAAATTCTGCTATTCCTGACAACACATATGAAATTGGAGGACATTATGCTAAGTGAAATAAGGGAGACACAGAAAGATAAATACTGTATGATCTCATTTACATGTGGAATCTAAACAATTTAATTTAATAAAAACAGAGAATAAAAATGTGGTTACTGGAGGTTGGGAGAGTGGGAGAGAAACAGTGATAGTAGAGATGTTTATTAAAGTTTACAAAGCTTTACTTAGACTAGAGGAATAAGTTTTAGTGATCCTATCATATCACATGGAGACCACAGTTAATAATAATGTGTTGTATATTTCAAAATCGCCAAAAAGAACAGATTGTTAACATTCGCACCATCAAAAAATGATAAATTCTTGAGGTGGTAGATGTGTTAATTACCTTGATGTAATTTTTCTGCATTATATTTATAGATTGAAACATCACATTATGGAGTGCGAGACCAGCCTGGCCAATGTGGCAAAACCCCGTCTCTACTATAAGTACAAAAATTAGCCAAGTGTGGTGGCATGCACCTGTAATCTCAGCTACTTGGGAGGCTGAGGTAGAAGAATCGCTTGAACCCTGGAGGCAGAGGTTGCAGTAAGCTGAGATCACGCCATTGCACTCCAGCCTGGGAGACAGGCATGAAACTCAGTCTCAAAACAAAAAACAAAACGCAAAAACAAATCACATTGTATCCCATAAACATAGATAATTAGTATTAGTCTATTAAAAATAAATACATAGGTAAATGGGAATTCTAGAAATACAATCATTGATTAAAAGTGTACAAGCATTGTTAAATTATTGATAAAATTGTTTCCATAACATGTAAATCAGATCATGCTCTCATGAGCATTGTATAGTTCTGAAAGCAAAGAACAGAAACCATTCTTAGCTAAATAAAATAGGACTTATTTTAAGCCATTAAAATTATTATAGACACCTAAAACAGTCATCAAGAAAAAAAAAAAGCAGAGCAAAGATGGCTGCGAAAATGGTTTCTGAACCTGGAGCTTTTTGGAGCTAAAGCTTTTTCATCCATCTCTAAGGGGAAGCTGCAAAATCTCCAATGTCCTATTTCTTGTAGCTGCTCCTTCCAGCTGACCACCTTGCATCTTTTATTTACTTTTTTTTTTTTTTTTTTTACCATATAAGAGAAGTAAAATGTTAATCTATTCCAAATCTTCATGGAATTATACATTTTGTACACACCTTCTACTCCTGAAGGATTTATGTTTATTTTAATTCAAATTCATAAGAATGAAAATATAAAAGTTTCAGTCAAATGAATGGATTGAGTCCCTTTGGCACAGGTGTGTACTTCTGATCTAATTTGCCATAGCTGGAAGGGTATGTTTCCATGTTCAAAAAAGAAACTAATGGAAATGGAAAAATCAAGCCCAGAAGTTTCAGCAGAAACCAAAGACAATATAGTATAGTATGAGAACTTTCATGTTACCATCACTAAATTTTCTTCATCAGTTAGCTTTACTACAGAAATATTACTTCTCATGGTTTTTAATTTGAATTTTCATAAGTAAAGCAGAATTTTGCATCATGTACATCTCATTTGCTTTACATCTCTGACCGCTCTATTCATGTCCACTGTTCATTTGTCTCTTTAGTTGTTAATTTTCTTACTGCTTTTTGTATATTAAAAATGTTATATATTCAGTTTATTAATCTTTTTTCTTTCTTATTGTTCATATTCATTTTCATTTGGCTATCTGCCTTTTCATTATGTGGTTATTTTTGACACGTTATAGTTTGAAGTTCAATGTAGTCACAGCCACCCATTCTTTTGTCTTTTCTTTTCTTTTTGCCTCATTTGTGTTAAAATTGAAAATGTTCTTCACCATTTCAATGACATTAAATCTTCGACTATGTTTATTTTAGAAAATTTTCAAAAATTACATTTAATTCCTTAATATACTGAAATTAAGCTTGAGAATTTATATGAAGTTCAAGATACTATTTTTTCTCATTTAGCTAATATTCACAACAGTTTTCCCACCAGAACTATCCATCTATTAAACATTTTATTCCAGGTGCATTAACGGGTTTCACAATATGATTACGTTTTTAAAACCACTTTTTAAAAACACTGTGAAGAACATATTGAACAGATGTCTGGCTGATGGTGGGAGTTAGGAGACTATCGGAATAGTCCAAGTAATAAGGGTGCATTTCTGGACTAAGGTTCAGTAGAACTATACAGAATAATCGAAATATTAGCAGGATAAAAAGTAAACATCTTCAGGACTGTGCGATTACATGTTTGGAAAAGGAGAGGAAGCAAGTTTCAGGAACATGAAATGAATCGAGATTTACGGTTTTAGTTACTAAGTAGATCAAGGGTATCATCCCTTGGGAAAAAGATGATAAGTTATCTGTAGTCATGGATGGGTTTGAGTCTATGAGAAGAGCAGAAGACAGATATGTAGGTTTGGCATATGTAAGCTGGAGATAAAGACTTGGGTATCCGCAGCATCTGAGCCGATGTAAACATCATTCATGTGCCTGAGATTCCTTCAAAGATTGTGAGAGGAGAGAAGAGAAAAAAGCCAGAAAGTTAAGGATGGGTCTCAGAAGGATACTGGCATTGGGAGTTTAAGCAGATGAAGAGCTTCTTAATAATAAATAAATATGACATTACTGTAATAAAGGCAGAAATCCAAATGAGAGTGGGATCACAAAAGTGAATGGGAACTGGAGTTTAGGAAGAAGTGGTCAGCGGTGTCAGGCATCAAGGGGAGTTCAAGTAGGATAATTGGCAGAAAAGTTTGATTTGTATTTGGCAATATGGAGCTCATTGGTGTTTTGGTGAAAAGCAGTGTCATTACAATGATGTT
Organism: Rhinopithecus bieti; assembly: GCF_001698545.2. Classification (NCBI taxonomy): domain Eukaryota; kingdom Metazoa; phylum Chordata; class Mammalia; order Primates; family Cercopithecidae; genus Rhinopithecus; species Rhinopithecus bieti. Next base: position 1,170,506 of record NW_016812542.1, read on the forward strand.
ACGCACAAGTGGGAGAGAGAAATGGTAGAAGATGCCGAATTATGTATAGTTGAGGTGAAAAGGGAAGTAAACAAAGACAGTGCTGCAGGCTACTACATACTATTTCTAAAATCTTAGCTTTTAAAAAGAAGAAAAGAAGTGGAGTAAGTAACTTGAGGATAAAGAAAGTATGGAGAATGTTTTTCTCAAACTTCCTTTGTTTTCTATTTGAGAAGAGAGAAAACTGAACGTTGTCTGTCACATGTGAAATGGAGCCAGATGGTGAGAGAGGAGGGGGATATCATAGGGCAAGAGATGTCCTGAGCAAGGCAGGAGGCTCACATGAGAGAACTCAGGGCAGAATCCTACACATTCATAGGCTCTAAACAAGGTAGTAGAGGGAATAATCACATGGACTCAAGCTTCTCAATGAAAATAGAAGTCAGTTCATCTGTTGAGAGTGGAATCGTGGAAAGGAGCAGTTGAGGAAGGAGGTAAACATTTAGGCTAAGCACGAGGGAGTGGAGTAGAAGAAAGGCTAGGTCAGAGTTGAGGGACTGAGGCATTTGGAGACCCCTGAATATGTGTATGAAAGTGTCCGTATGATGATGTGATTTTATTTTTCAGCAACACTGATATTGAAAGGACAGTTGCCTTGGGGATAAGAGAATGAGAAACTAGATGGTAAGAAGTGACAGACAGAGTGGGATATTAGATATCAGATGTGGTAAAATACTTTAAGGTTATGATGAGGTCTAGAGCTGGGTCCCAGGGATGGGTTTCAGCAATGGGAGTTAAAGGCAAATGAGATTTAAAAGATCAAGGAAAAGAAAGGATAGTATATTTGACAATTTTTTTTAAAAAATGAACATTGAAGCCATCCAGGTACTCCAAACATAGACACTCAAGAAAGCATTTTAGTTTACTATATAATTATTGTCATTACAAATGGTAAACTTAAAACTGCTGTGATCAAATTTAATGACAAATGTCCTATATAAAAATGCAGAGGCAAAACACTTAAGAAAAACCATGATATGCATGGGTTTTTACTTGAAAAGTCAGATGAGTAAACATGAGGCAATTAATGGGCCATGACTGTAAGTCTAACCACACAGTTCATGCACAAAGAAAGTGGGTAAAGTTTTAATTTAAAGTGGAAATTGAATTGGGAAAATCAATCTACTATATGACTGTCATAAGTGTTCTGATAGTTATATAGTTATGTATATATTATTTTCTTCTTCTTTAGTATGTTACATAGCAAGAGGCAGAATTATGTGAGCAAATCCTCATCCAGAGAAGCAGAAAGCTAAACTTATCTGGTGTTTCTATCCCACTTTGACCAGAACACCTAACAAAAGTTGTAAAGGACACATATTTGTAAGTGTTGTTGTTGTCAATGACATGGGTGCTGATGTCCTTCTTCGTGTCTTCTTTTCACTCACACTACAACAGTAGGAAGGTGAGCTAACCTAGATGATGATACTATACGTTTGATGGACAAAATAGTTTTGCCTTTTCTAAAACATGCTGTGTTTATAGCATACAAAAGGTAGAGAAGTTTTATTCTTGTTTAAACCTGTGCCTTTTTTCACTGAAATCCCATCACATGATATACAAATGAAACAGAAGATGCTGACAGATTGGAAAACCTAAAGAACAATAGTACTACTCTGAATACATCTTTCAAAGATGGAATATCTGTTGATTGTGACAGCAAAAAGCGGGGCCACAGTTGCATTCATTGTTCAGTGAGCTTGTCTACACAGTTCAACCCACCGACAGCAATGAATGTTGATTGTGACCTTTTAAAAAATAATCTCTGCACAGGAAAGAGAAAGTCCTGGTGTGTCCACCTTTGGTTTCCTGTCTTCAGCGAATTCTGAGTGCCATGGAGTGGATGATGGTTAGCCATAGGGTACAATCAACGGTCGATGGTTTTGATTTTAATTCCAAACTCACCGACAGCGTTGAATGTTCACTGAAGCAACCTCAAAACTCAGAATTCTGCTCACTTTACAGTATCTGTAAGTATCTGAAGGGGATGGGAGACAGAAACAACAGTACCTTTAGTCATATATTTTATGCATTTTTATGCCGTTTCAAAAGAATACAGAAGAAGACAAATAAGAAGCATGATTCTTCCAACAAAGAGTTTGGCAAACCTCCACATCACATTGTAGGAGAAAAAAGGATCGGTTTCATTAGCTAAAAAAATGGCCTATATTGGCTTAGTTCCAGAGATGGAATTATCTCACTGTTAAAGACCCAGAGAATTTGTTATTCAAAGTACGTTGGGGCATAAAATCCAAACAATATCTTATAATTTAAATATCATTACGCTTATAGTGGGCAAGCATTATGTATAAAGCTTATACAAAAATTAAACAGAATTACCTTAGATTTCCTCAAAGTAAATTAGCATTAATGATATCATTTATATGTACATTATATATTTACTATGTTTTATTCTAAAATAAGGTTTTAAAATTAGTATAATTTACTAAGAATAATCTTATTTAGAAAATACTGAACAAATTATAAATGAAGAAACCAGCTCATTTCATTTTCCTTAGTTTATGGCACAAATATTTCATTAATATGGTGATATGGTGAAAGGTAAATACAATCTATGTATGCTACAAAACCATTTATTTCCAATTATTTTAAATAACATCTAACATCTCTTAACATCTCTTTATGGGTAGATGGGTGAGGGATTCTTTTCATAGTCTTATTTTCTAAGACTGTTTTATCATTAATGCTTATTTTAAAATTATTATGAACTCTACTGAATTTATTTTTAGAACCATTTTCAATAATTTTCTACCATCAATTAAAACAAAAGTCACCTTGGATGTATCAAAACCAGAATAAAAAGTCATTATTTCATCCGTTTAACTTGCATCTAATATGGTTATAGAGTAATTATCTGTAGGAGTGACAACCCACAATAATTTGGAATGCTACTTTGAAGGTGATCATGGTCTATTCAAGTCAACGCAATTACTCTCGAAATTTAGTGAAATATGTATCCCAAATTTTTACACATTCTTACATTTCAGTCACTTAGAATATTTTAAAGCCAATAATAGTTTAACCTTTTGGACAAGTTATTCACATGAAAACTTTAACAGATATTTTTTGAGAGAAACAGGGACTAGTGATCAACTGGTAGTAAGTTTTGAATTGACAAATAGTCACAGAATATGAAACAGTGATGTATCTGAATTTTTCATTGTTTAATTCTTTTGAAAGAAGCAAATTTCTCCCACAGAATAAAACCCTAGAAGAATGCTTTATCAGTAGGCATTTCTGTGTTGCTGCTGCAAAGAATATTATCATGGGACTGAGGACTCATTTGTTTGCATTATCAATTACGAGTGAAAGCATATCACTTCTGTTCTGTTGCCTGTCTATTGTGGTATTAGTGTCAGGTCAATATACAACTGTTTTCAATCATGCCTATTCATCTCTTGCTACATCTGCTAACGTTTGTGTAATAGGGATGTTGTGATAAAAGACTCTACACTGTGTATTTGCCCTTAACACAAAATACATTTGGCCTACCAGTAAGCAAAGCTCTAGGTCAGTTACAAATAATTACAATGCATAACTATGTTATCTTTTGTTTTCCAAAATATTCTCCTAGAAGTCTTTGGAAGAATACAATTAACTTAATCCTAAAGTTGTTATATTCTTAGAACAAAAATCTTAACTATAATTGATTTAACATTAAAATTCTTAAAATCTTATAATGATTTACTTGAAACAATAGAAGTTACATTAAATGACTTGTTATTTACACATAAAATAGCAATGATAAATAAAGTGACTAATTATTTTTTCTTTCCTTGGGCTAATCATACTCATAGTTTGTTGAAGATAAAACCTCATGTCTTAACAGTTTAAATCATTCACAATGGAAAATAAGATCTCTGTGTTCTTGCTTCCAATTAATTCAGTGTCAGAGAAGATAGTAAACTTTAGGCTCTATATTCTAAATTATTTTGTCTAATACAGAAAAATTGTTCTACTTGTTGGTTCAATTTAGTTTTCTGCTCACTCATGTGGTCTTGAAATTACTGTCTTGTTCCTTCCAATCCTATATCTTTTCTAGCTTTATTTTCACAATTTAATCCTTACCTATAAATCATTTATCTTTAAAATATTAAGATGCAATGGTACTGGCAAATTTTTAGAACATATTGTTCGTAATTCCAGAATTCTAAGTTGGTGGTAGCAATATGCATTCTTGCATAGTTCTCCTTGAATGAAAAGAGCCACAAGCAATAGGTCATTTATGCATAAATACTTTTATCCCCTTCTTCCTAATTTTGGAGGGTTGTGTGGGTAGGATAAAACCAATCCAATTTGCATCCAAGCCAAATTTATTGTAGCTTTCATTTCTCATCCCTAGGCTTGTGGGAACATTAAGTATTTCAGTTTTGCTTAAGGTTAGTAGGTCATAAATAAACCAAAGCATTTTTTTTTTTTTTTTTTTTTTGCTTTGTGCAAGAGGGTCACGAAATACATAAAATACCACATTTAAACAAAGCAAACCCTAACATGAATTGACAGAGGTACATAAAAAAGTAGTGCAATGCGCCTCAGTAAAAAGCCATAGGGATTTGGGATGCTGAAGTTGTCTGTTTTAGGAATAGATTATATATCTTGTTTGATGATCTGTGTTTAATTTAAGTGACTGCCTCTGCCAGTCCTTCCAGAGGGCAAGTGTGTGAAATAGAGCATCTCAATGTCAGTCTCCAGTCCTTTCCTCTGCCTGATGCCTTGACCTAAATTGGGCACGTGGGCATTGATCTGGACAAATGAAAGAGACTGAGTCTTTGCTGTCATGCACGTTTTATCCTTAGTTTTACTTAGTTTTAAAATCTGGGGAGCAGCATGTATGCATAAATAGATTAATAGTTTAGTCAGTTTTATTTTATGTCATGAAAGTGAATCTATTCAAAACGAAAGAAGTGAAAAATATTGCATTAAAAAAATGCCATTGCTGTTTCCTCCTCCTTCTCCGGAGATAAAGCTATCTCTGAAACCCATCATAAATAAAATTTCCGCTTAACTGGCATTTTGGGGTCCCAAGATCCCTTTCTCATGTCTGTCTCCATTTTCTTAGAAGATTTCTTCCTCTGATCAGGATATAAAATCTCAATAAATGCTTCAGCCCTGGCACTATTACCTTCCCAGTTATGCAGTTGAAGTGCTTATCACAGAAATGCTCATTCTGGGTAATTATAATTGTAATTATGGGGCCTTCTGGCTGCTTCAATAGAAAAAGCAAAAGCATGAAAGAGGTCAGAAACTGACTAAATGTAGTGGAGAGCCAAGTTGGGCACTTGGACATGGTTCTCCAATGAGAAAGAAGGAAAATCAGGGCGAGCCATGCCAAAGCTTGGCTCCAATGAGATTATCTTTCACTATCGAAATACTAGCACCCCACAGAGGACTATAATTATATTTCCAATAGCTTTGTAATTAGTGACAGCCCTTACTCCTGATAACAGCAAAGGGCCTGAAAAGTTTCTGATTTTCCATCCCAAAAAACTGTGGGAATAATTCTACATTACTCACTTTGTAAAATGTCTTATTAATTTCCTTTCAAGAAGGGACGAATTTCCACCATAACCTTTGCACTATTTGATAAAGTTATCAGTAACTGAAAAAAATTAATTGGTTTATTTTTAACATACATATTAACTGTATTTACATATAAGAAAACCACATTGTGCCTCTCACAAAATAGACTTTGAGTGACTTAAAAATGTTTTCCATAGTAAAATCCAACCAATTGACACATACTGACCACTGAAACTTTTATTTTATTTTATTTTTTGAGATGGAGTCTCGCTCTGTCGCCAGGCTGGAGTGCAATGGCACGATCTTGGCTCACTGCAGCCTCTGCCTCCGGGGTTCAAGCAATTCTCCTGCCTCAGTCTCCCGAATAGCTGGGACTACAGGCGCACACCGCCATGCCTGGCTAAATTTTTTGTGGTGTTAGTAGAGACGGGTTTTCACCATGTTGGCCAAGATGGTCTTGATCTCCTGAGCTCATGATCAGCCCACCTCGGCCTCCCAAAGTGCTGGGATTATAGGCATGAGCCACCACACCAAGACAACAGTGAAAAATTTTAAAGCAGCTTTAAACTCTGGAAAGATTTAGAGATTTACAGTCTACTCATCTTTTTGGTTTGTTTTTATAAGTGTTTACAGATACAAATGTTTGTGTGTTGTTTGTTTAAAACTGCATACAAACTCAAATATTCAGAGTTTAATGTAATAAGAAAGTTAAAAAGAATCATTGTAACTCCAACATTAATATCATTTTAATAATCTCCCATTGATTGTCGATATTATTAATATTATTGATAAGTATTGATATATTTTACGTATTTTATTTTTCTCAAATTAATCACTTCTTACTATATGCTAGTTTAAACTGTTTTTGTTCAGTAGAGTATATACATGCACACTATGTCTGTATGCATAAAGTTTTTCTATGCATGTCAATTGCAGCAATGTAAAGGTGTAGTTTATTGGGTAGCATTATATAATAACAAACAGCAATATAACTGAGTCAATGAACCCAGGACCTCGCAGTCACTGGCTTCATTGTATAACTTCTATGAGATCTGGTTTTCTGAATAAAATCTAGATAATAAAACCATTCTCATACACAGTGCTTCAATATATTTCTGAATAATCCTTTATAACAGATATTTTATAAGGGATACCATTATGTAAGGGGACCAGATTAAATCAGGGTCTCCTAAGATTCTAATGCTTCTTCCTTCAAAACCAACTGTTTTCCCACTTCTTAAAAAAATTCTATTAGCCTCAAAACATATATATATATATATATAT
>NW_016812542.1:1177556-1288647 GCF_001698545.2 Rhinopithecus bieti
GCTATCAAAAGTAATCCTTTCTAAACAATAAGTTATTTACATAATCAATTTACCAAAAAAATTGACAGAAAAAAATCTCATTTTTATAGAAAAAAGCACAATGATGACGTGAGGTTTGGAGTGAAATGAATGTAATGAAAAATTCAAATCATAGTTGAAGCCATGTTTTTTTTTCATAATGAGAATCCATCGTGTAATAGTATAACCCCATGACTTCCACAAACTGTGCCAATGCCCGGGTGAGCAGTGTTTATTTTTAGCAAAGAAATATAGTGCCCTCGATCCAAGAATTTGTACTAATAGTTGATTAATCATTCAGTTTAGAAAGTACAGATGTGTTAACTGATATTCAAAATAACTTAAAATTAATCCCAAATAAGCACTACCATATCAGTAACACAACTTATGTTATTATGTTATTAATAATACTAAATTAATATTTGAAAAATAAGAGTGATATGTGTGTTAGAAAGAAAGTAAGCATTTGGGGGGAATTTTTTTTTTTTCTGGGACAATTGACATGATGGATATTTGTTATGAAAAGAAGTAGACCCCCTTGTTTAAACAAATTATTAAAATTTGCCAGTGAGTGGAACATGAAATGTACAATCAACGAAAACACATGCTAGGCTTTTTAATTTTTTACGTGAATCATTAAAATGTTATTTTATTATTGTATTGTGTTACTTTGGAAAATGAGTGGTTGTAATTGTATTTTTAGAGTATTGATAATATCTTTCAAGTTTTCTTTGCTCCATTCAAAATACAGTCTACAAATTGGAATCTCCCAAACTCTTTGACTGCATTCCCCACTATGTTATTAGAATACCTTACTATTTTGGGAGGATATTGTGGACGTATTTCTGGCTTCATAAATTATACAAGCATCTGTTCTTTCAATCAACAGGATACCAAATGTTTTTTACATCAATCTGTGTGAAACAATGTATATAATAGTATTTTATTTCCCGTGAGCTTTTAGTAAGCACCGACTTTGTAGTCAAAAAATGTTTGAGTAATTAAAATGGTGGAAGAGAGAGGAAAAACAGTGAACAAAAAATGTATTACAAAGTAAGACCTGTGTGAACTTTTAAAAATAATGTATGATATAAAACTAGTTGCACTATGTTTCTGGGTTTCTATACCACATAGAAGTTTTTAAATCAATTGACAGAATTTGAGAAGCTTTAAATACAAAGCTGAATATTAAAAGGTTATTTCTCATGACTCTAATTTAATTACATAAAATGCTATATTAGGATAATATGAAAATTTATAAAATTTTTGATCCTGAGTTCTGTACACATTACATGGATTGTTTACTTCACCACAGTTGTCTTTATACAAATTTATCTTTTAAGAATGAATAATCCAAATAGACTTAAATATGCAAGAAGTTCTCTAAACCTTCCCTAATGTAACCAGCAGGTTACTGTTTTCTCTCCATGGGTGACCTGTGAGCTGAGAAAGTATTCCCAGCCAAAAGTCAAGACTCCATTATAGTTAAATATTTTTTCTTGATAAATAATATAAAAATGAAATACTTTAGCTCAAACATACACCATTATGACATGTTTGGATTATCTAAAGAATATATGCATTGATTTTGGACTCTGATAAGAAATCTCTTATAGTCCTGAGATTCTGTAACTTTGTAGTTTCTATTTTTTATTTTCCTTAATCAAAGAGAATGATTCTAGAGGGCTTAATTAATATTTTCTCTGTGCTACATTTAAAAGAACGAATAGGCAAAATCCAGCATTTTGTTAACAATTCACAATACTTTTTTCTTTATAAAAAGTATTTATAGATCAGAATATTCTTTGAACAATAGGATCATGTGACTACTTGATTCATTGAAATCATAATTGAGCAAAGAAAAAACAAAAGACTTAATCTGGGGAATACTTTGTGTTTCTACCAACATAAGGATGTTCTTTATTACATGTGTAGCAATGTGTAGGGTGTGTCGCAATAATACAGATATTATAACAACTTGAAACTACTCATAGTCTTTACATTTTCTCCTCCAAAATAGATACTTGAAAGTTAGATAGACAGGTAAGTGAGAAAGTTACTTCACAGTAAGAAAGTTTTCCTCCATTCGCATTTTCAAATCTGCACTGTTGGGTGGCTTTTTGTGTGTGTGTTTACATATGTACAGAAAGATGAATGGCTTAAATTTTCAAAAAGTACCACATTGTTGATGACAGTCTATCAGAGATAAAGGTAAATCACATTTGATGTCATTAGGTAACTGTGGAAAACTATGATTTCATTTAAACAATCTTTTTGAATTTATTACCTACAATCCTGAAAGGACCCCTTCCGACTACCACTAATCCATCTAAAACACACCTAGTTTCTAGCAAATACATGATGTAATTGTGTTACACTTTTAAAGTTATTCCTTTGGGGCTTAATTTACAAGCAATCTCTCTCCTGTATTAAACATAAATGGTTACCGGAGATCAATGCAGAGAAAAACTGATACAATCACCCAACTGAAGAATTGCTTTCACAAATATTAATATTTGCAATTAATAATTGAGTGGCTTTATAGTTTACATTTTTTAATCAGTGAGGGTATTAATTAGATAATCTTGGATCACGTTAACTTAGGTGCTTTTTAAATACCTCCCCTGAAACTCTAATTAAATATACTACTCTTCCCAGTTTCCTGTCTTAAAACTAAGTTTTTAGTGTTGCCTGGAAGCTGTTAAACAGCTGCAACATTCCAACCATGAAACTAATGCTTTTTAGGGATGAGTGGATTACACAAATCCAAATACAGTTAAGTTTCTTCTGGGAAAAGGTCTATAAATGTATAGATTTTTTTAAAAAGCTTACTTATCAAAAACGTTCAGACATAAGAATATAAATATGCCCATAAGTACCTTAAGTGCTTTATGAAAAAAGTGACGATTACTATACAAATAAACAAACACATCATACAGCCATAGGAGGAAAACAGAAGTATTTATTCTGTAGAAGTATTGAGTTACATACTCAAATTGGCACAAAGACTCAAAATACTTAACAATTTGAGACAAGCTATCAGATAGTGACAGAATTCTAGAGTATTTTCCATGTCCTTTATATCATTCTATGTATATAATGTATTAGCTTCTATTAACAGTCTTTCATTTTCTATTTATTAACCAAGAATTTGTTTCAAAATTGTATAAGAAAACAACATAAATTAAGTTCCATATTTGTACCTTGAGACTTACAGGCTATCTGGTATTTCCAGTCAACCTTTAATATGAGGAGAGAATAGGATAATGTAGCAGGTTAAGGGGAAGTACACGAAGATGATATAGAATTTTAGTTTCAATGCTACATATTTTTCTCTGTGAGAAGTTCTCTAAAAATGAAATATAGGCATACCAGTAACTTAATCAGTTTCTCTTTCTTGGCCTAGCTCTCTCACTAGATAGTGAGATCCTTTGGGTCAGAGGCTGTTCTTTAGTCATCTATAAACTGTGAGCACCTAACATATTTCCCGGAGACAGGAGGCACTCAGTAAGTGTTTGTTGCCTCTTCCTTGATTCCCTAGCACACATCAATATCTAGCTATTCAACTCGACTAAGTTTACTTCCCCACTATCTTCCATTTACCTGACTTCATAAAAACAGTGTGGAAGTAAGTAATTTTCATATTGATGTCTAATGTGTCTGAATGTAATCTATTGCCTTTAAAGTCATTTTTGAGAGACTGTATACTTATTCTAATAATATTTTCATTTTTGAAAACATTTCTATATTATCCCTGTTGATTAAGGCACATGGGCACCATATAAAGTACAATAATTTGGGGCTCATGCACAACAGTATTCGCGAACTGTTTCTAGTTTTATTTAGTAAAAGGGTAAGTGGAAGGAAGCAGAGAAGACAGTAAAGTGCCTTGGTCAGACAAAAGTCCTCCTTGGAAATGAGTTTGTCTACTTCTGTTCTTACCCTAATGTATCTTTCACAATAGGTTTCACCCCTACCCAGGTATCCAAACCACATACAATTTTCTCATTAAGATAAGTTCTGGCAAAAAAAAACAAAGCAAAACAAAAAATATATATATATATAAACATATATATATGTTCTGTAATTATATATATATATGTTTTCTCATTTCATTACTTTTCTAGTATTGTCTTAGGTGCTCAGGACAAATATCCAGCTAATCTGGTTGTGTTCAGCCACATGACCTTCAGAGGTATTTCACTGACCCCAGATTAAAATCCATCTAAGTTTTAAAATTCCAATTCTTGTGGACCAAGCTGATCAACCAAACTGATCAACTACTATATGAACCATTTTTTGCAACATTAACAGTTTCTAAAGCTATTTTTGAAACTTGAATCATTCTCAAAGGATGGAAAGTTGTCTTGTTTGAGTATCTTTGAAGAGTGGGGTTAAAAAATAAATGGTTCAATTTAATGGCAACTCCTAAAAACATTGTGATTAGTGGCAGATTCCCTAGCTTATGGTGCCGTCTTTCAAGGCATTTAACTCTGAAGGGCAAACAGCATTTGGATATATACACTATAGGGATGTGTTTTCCAAAATTAGTCACATTAATGTAAATATTGATATTTATTTTAAAACTCAGCAAATGGAAAGTTTGTTTCACAGCCAAATTTTTTTAAATATAAAAGTGATTTTTACTAACAGTTAAGATGCTGCCAGTGAGAGTGTTCTTAAGGGAAAATATTTTAGCATTCTTGAATTTTTTTTATTGAAGTAATTTTAGCTAGAAGATATTTTTCCCAAAAGATATCATTAGAAAGAACATTAAAAATAACAAAATAACTTAGGGTCTTTTTTCCAACGCTTCTTTGCTTTCATTAAATTCAGTTTATATCAATGTCTAAAAAGTTGATAATCATTCCATTGTCATGTCGTCTCTTGTTTTGTCTTTCAGTACAGCTTTCTCTGTGAGACACTGATCATATTGTAATCTGTGGTCATCATATTGTAACTAAAATTACACTTCTTAATGTCGTATTGGATTTCTTCTTACTGTTCAAAAGAAGAAATTCTGACCAGTAAACAACAAATTGAATTATATAGTCACCTCGAAGAGTAAGCATCCCCAAAACAGCTTCAAACATATTGACTGGCTTGAACAATCCAATCAGTTTCTCCCCATACCTAATAACCAACTACAGGGAAGGCATATTTTAAATAATGAAATATACAGATGAATCCTATCACTCTGGAGAAAAGAAAAAAAAACTATAACAATATATTATGCTTCAATCTATTTTTAGCTTTTATTTTCACATAAAACAGAAAAGTGATTTTGGCCATACCATTTCAAAAATCTTCTCTTATTTTTTTATAATTTTAGGGTAAAAAATTGTTTACTAAATGGAAGTTTTTAACCTAATCATTTATAAATAGCTTCTTTCACATTCTCAATTCTATATTCTGCCCAGTTTTGTTACGATCACCTCAATGGTACAAAAGTTGCTAATTTATACTGACTTTAAAGCAATCACACAAACACACCATTTTATGCACCAGAACTGCAAGATTGGATCTGTAATGAACAAAATTAGCTGTGTGAAATATCTTTCAGTAAGCACTTTTAACTTATCCTAATTTTCTCATACTATAATGGAAACATTTGAGGGCATTCCAGAGAAATATTTTCATTTCTTTGGGATAAACAATTATAGTAAAAAAGCCAAAACATCTACTGGGGAGAAAAGATATCAATGAGTAAGCTTTCATTTCTATTATGGGAAATAGCTTGAGGCATGTGGAAGAAGTAATGGCAAGTGGCTTGATTTTCCTCTGCCTTTAAATACAACTTTTTACTTTAAAGTTAATATCATATGAAAGCACACGTTTTGTAAGCCTCTGTAATTACTAAAGATATCTTATTTGAAAGGATAGTAAAGTTTTAAAATTAGGGTGCACATACATCATCACAAATTTGGAATAATTTAGGGGAAATAATGGAATTAAAATATATGCTGCATACTGAGAAACTCAAAACAGATGTCTCCTAAAATTTAGCATATTTACATCCTTATAAACAGCATATCTTTCCAAAACATGACATTTCATCTTTAGGAGAGTTTTTGTGTGTTTATAGGATGATGGGGTGGGAGAGGGAGAATACGTTCTATTCAAAGTTCTACATCTGATAAAACCAAAATTGAGTTTTTACAAATTATTTTAAGTATGACAGAATGTTTCTATTTGAAGGAATTTATGAATGAATAAAGTAATAATTTGCTTTTAGCTGACTTACTTCAGGCTTTTGTATGTGTACTATAGAATATTTGTTCAGCCCTCACTCTTTGATTTTTATGTTTTTGAAGATTTTAGAGACTTTTAAATGAAAATGTATACCAGAAATGTTTCAAAACATTTCTCTCCACCAATAAGGCTGAATTTGGAGGTTGCACCAGTTGTCTTACTCTATGACATTATAGTTCGCTTTGGAATTCTCAGAAGGGTATGTTCAGATCCTTGCTATAAAACTGTGGAAATGTAAAGGAAGTCTTCGGGAATCTGAAGTTCAAATTTCCAAACAGGAATAACCCCACCACCTTTTAAAATTTTTTCTTAGCTTTAGATACAAACAGGGAAACTAAAGGCTCTACTTTTATTAGGAATTTGGCAATTTTCTATCAAAGCCTTTAATACAAATAAATAAAAATTTTTGTTATCCTAACTTCCATGAGCCAGAGAGAGCATGTGTGGGGGAGGAATGGAAGGAAGAAAGAAAGGAAAGGTAGGGAAGAGAAGAGAAGGGAGGGAAATGAAAAAGAGGGAAAGAAAGGGAAGAAAAGGAAGGAAGGAAGGAAGGAAGGAAGGAAGGAAGGAAGGAAGGAAGGAAGGAAGGAAGGAAGGAAGGAGAGAGAAGGAGAAAGACAATGGAGAGATGGTTTCTAATGGGCATGGTGCCACTGTAACAGATGGTCATGGGTGTAGACAGCCAGGAGAGGCTTCTGAGCATCAAAGGACATAAGGGCTAAAAGCAAGGCTGATCTGGAACCACCTAAACATTTACCTTTCCTGTATGAATTGAGAGTATATTTACTAATGGATTGAGTGGAGTCTTTTTTTGTTGTTATTGTTCTTTAATCTAAACAACGACCCTCTTGAGATTCCATACCTGAGCTGAGCAGGAATACTCTTGTACTTTCTACTACTGCAGAGTTTTATATTTGGACAATTGGATAGTACTTATACGTCCCACTAGCTAACAGGTTACATTTATAGTCAAATATATGCTATGCAATAGCAGCTTTATTTTAAGAAAAATAATTTCAAAATTGCTTATTTTGGTTTTCTTTTGTGAAACTGAAAATTATATAAGTCTATGGTTTAATTTCAGAGAATTTCAATGTAAGAAGTAGATACCGAATAAAGCCTATTCTATACTTTAGGCATTACTTTGATTATAGATTATCAGCTGAAAGTGAGTATAAATTTGGATTATTTCTCACTTAGTTAACTATACAAATACACAGATTCTGTGATAAAAAAGAAATCTTTAGAAGTAACCCTAAAATTAATAATTATCAGGTAACAATGAAAACCTATTCATACTAATTCTATTTATTTTATTTATTTTATTGTAAAGAATATTCTACCTAGATTATGCTTCCTATCAAAATAGTTTAAGTCTTAAATTTCTAGTTCTTTGGAAGTTCACCACATAGTCTAATAGAGGCACTTAATTTCATAAAACGATGACTAAGAAAATGTAACAGACTTGCCTAAAACCCCACAAAAATATAAATATAGAGCCAGGAGTCAATGTATAATCTGGAGTCATTTCTAATAATATTTTCCTCTTTTTTAGGGGCTCAGTGAAATTCATGGGTTGGGCAAAAGTCTCTTCCCAACTTTTAAGACTATGATTATTGCTTCAGCTCTTTTTCCATTTTTTAATTCATCTTACGAGTTAATTTTTATTTTATTTCAGTGCAGAGGTAACACCTAGAGTGTTACAATGTTTCATTATAACAATACAAACTTACTGCCCTGTTCTAATTTTTTTCTCTCTCTCTATTTTGTTTTGTTTTATTTAACAAGTACACTCAAGAATCTAAAACTTTGCAGTGCCTTCAGATCAGTGTCATCACACTAGTATCCCTGGAAAACCAGTATCTCCAGCCTTTCCTTTCTGTCCCTCAGAGAGCCACCAGGAAATACATCTGATCTCAACATGTCATAAAACATCAGCATCCATTCATTTTTTTCTTCTGAAGAGCAAGGGCACTTAACGGATTTTTCTTTATTACTTTTCTGTGAGACAATGTGTTGAATGCTTTATACTTTGTAATAAATAAAAGCTTATCTGGTTCTTAAACTTCTTGATATTCTTTCTACCTTCCTCCTCCTTCTCTTCAAATAAATCACTTATTTTTCAATATTTGAAATGGAGAATGGTAAATCAAGACTTGAAGACAGAGCCAAAATTTGCCTTGCAGAAATATGCATCAGACCTTAAAACAGTATTTTTTCAATATGTCTTCCCATTAGTTAATTGATATCTTTAAAAATGTAAAAAAGTTCAAATTCTCTTGGATCCATGTGTGAGATACTTATATTATGTGAATTAAATTCACCAACATTTCTTATTAATATAGATATTTAGGTAATTTGTTAACAATTATATCACTTTCAGAGTTATTATTTATGCTTTTCTGTCTTGTCTCCTACCTCCAACCCAACCTATATACATTAATATATAAATAATTGCCCTCTTAAAAAAGTAAAACCATGCTAAGTCTACAGAACAATGGAAAACGAGAAGTGGGAATTCTGAACAACAGAAATTTTCTGAATCCTTGTCTGTCCAGGCACAAAGCTCATTTCTGAGGTCTGCCATTCTCTCTATAAAATCTGTATGCGTTGTCAGACATCAGAATGGGTCCTGGACCCCTGTTCGCATATGTAGCAGAGTCATGGCCCTGTTCGTGCCACTGCACTTACCAGAGGAATCAATGAGCAGAATAATGTGCTGCCTTTTCTCTAGGACTTTTGCTGAGATGATTGAGGCAGTAGATTTCCCCAAAATCAATGAAGTTCTAGGTGACATTTTTTTCTTTTGTTTTGTTGTGGCTTTGTATGTTTGTTTTATTAAACACTCACTGTAAGTAATTTCTCTGCATCATTATATACAATAAAAGGAGAATAATTAGGAAAGGTCAGATAGAATACTTTTTTTTTTCATTTTAAATTCATTTCATTTGAAATTTATTCATTTAAATTAAGAATGGCCTAAGAATCATTTTCCATTTGTTTGAAGCAGAGAACAGTCATGTTGTAGTCCAAGAACTCTGACAGCAAATTGCAGGATGGCAAGGGCTGACCCTTTTTGCTGAGTTTAATGAGCTGGGAAGGCCTGAGTTGGCAGTGTTCATCCACATCCACCAGGGTCCTTTGCTGCAGGCTCTTTTGCCTTCCGTGAGGATATGCAGAATCAGAGCCCCTGGGTACAGCACACTTCTCAGCGCTGGGATTTTAAAAAGCAGATGTAACCTGAAGAGACTGATCCTGCGGTGGGTTTGTTTCTTCTAGGGAATATTCCAAGGGGCCTCTTAGTTCTTTGCCCCTGCTCAAGTGACAGCTTTCAGGTGATATGGCCAAGAACCAAGGCAAGTAATCTGCCTTAGGCTGTGCATTGTCCCCACCCAGGCATTTCTCTCAAGAAGGACTCAGCCCATAAATCAGAGACAGAAAGTCTGTCTCAGGTGAAGGACCCATTGTCTGCAGCAGTTGGCTGTTTGTTGAAAGTGTGATTACAAGCTGGAAAAAGGCAGCCCTTGCAGAGGCTCAAGTGCCTGAATTATACAACAGCGATTAATTAGGACAGCCAAATTTCAAAGTTGTGTAAAAATGAACAAGTTTTTGGAATGAATGGGATTAATTTATGATGTATAGTAGGCAGTCTGTCTAATTGATGTACCCTTTAGACAAGTAAAATAATTAAAAGCCTACATATTCTACTAACTTCTTGTGATTTTTTTCAATCAATTTCTATAAATTCTTTTGTTTTGGAACCAAATATAGCACATGCTTTTTAATTTGACAAAATCTGCTAAGTGTACTAGATGCTTACTCTTACATAAAGAATTGAACTAAATAACAAAGTATAAGCATGATTTCTAGTTTTAAAATCCTCAAAAACTCAGATTTTGAGTTTTTGTGTGTGTGAAAACACTTCCCTCTTTCTCAGGTAAGGTTGAAAGGAGATACTTTGGTGTTACATTGAAATGATAGCCACCTTCACAATGAGTTACTTGTTGATTTAAAAATTTTCTCTTCAGAAATGTCATCATGTTTATTGAAAATTCCAGAGAATGTGCTGAATGTAGAAAATAATAATTAATAAAAAAGTCATCATTGATAAGGCATATAATAAAGCATGATCTTTTAAAAGTTACCTTTCACTTTCTAGCTTAGAATAAAAATAAATATCTACAGAATTTGGATTGAGGTAATCATTTCCTCCAAGGGAGGACATTTCAAAGAGGTGAAATGAACTGGCTGGTAATATTTTGGAGTGTTTGTGAGAACAAACAGTAGCTTGAAATAAACAAATTCTGTGAACAGAATACCATTATTATTATATTGACTCATTATTTAATAAAATTCAGCTATATAAGAGCGTAAGTGCAGAAAATCGATAACACAGATTAGGACTAAAATATTTCAGGTTCTATAAGTGTGACTGCTACACGTAATGTGAATTTTTTGAAAATAAGTCTACAATCCATCCTTTTTTTTTTAGATGGAGTCTCATTCTGTTGCCCAGGCTCTGGAGTGCAGTGGCAGGATCTCGGCTCACTGCAAGCTCTGCCTCCCAGTTTCACGACATTCTCCTGCCTCAGCCCTGCCCAATCCATCTTTTTATTAGTCTTTACATACTTTCTTAAGTAAAATTTTACACACATCACTTTCAAACCGAAGTTGCCTTCTGTCTGTGTGTTTTGCATAGTTAACATCAAGTATATACATAGGGAATGAAATTAAGTGTTCACTTCATTTTTCATTGTCCTTGCTTGTAACTTATAACTGTGAATCAGTCCATGGTAATAAATAACTTGCTTTGAATATTTGTGTATATGCCTGCTATTCTGCTAAGTGCTCTGATATGGTTTGGCTGTGTCCCCACCCATATCCACCTTTGACTTGTAATAATTTCCACGTGCCAAGGGCAGAGTCAGGTGGAGATAATTGAATCATGGAGGCTCTTTACTCTGTAGTGTTCTCATGGTAGTGAATAAGTCTCATGAGATCTGATGGTTTTATAAATGGGAGTTCCCCTGCACAAGCTCTCTTGCCTCCTACCATGTAAGACGTCCCTTTGCTCTTCCTTCGTCTTCCATCATGTTTGTGCAGCCTCTCCAACCATGTGGGACTGTGAGTCCATTAAACCTCTTTCCTTTATAAATTACTCAATCTCAGGTATGTCTTTATTAGCAGCTTGAGAACAGAATTATACATGCTTTCTCTTCAATACCTTGCAACACTCCATCTTGGTAGGCAGTCACATGACTAAATCTAAAGCCCTCACTAAAGCTTATATGAATGGTCTGAACTGTTTCTCTCATTTTGTTTCCCATCTTCTTCTTTTCACCCCTCTTCTCTTATCACAAGTGCTTCTTTTCCATTTGCAGAGCATGCTAAATATGAAATAGCCTCGGGACCTTTGAGCATGTTGTTGTCTCTGTCTAGAATGCTTGACCATTAGTTGGAACCATGACTCATTTTTCTCACTTCATTCATGTCTCTAGTCAAAAGTTACCCTCTCAGGGAGGCCTTCCCTCACCACCCAATCAATAATAGTACCTTACTTGCTCTATCAACTTACTGTGGTTTTTTGTTTGTTTGTTTTGCTTAACTGCAAATATCACCATAGAATATTATATTAGATACTAATTCAGTCCTTCAGTCAATAGGTAACAAACACCTGATAACATACCAGGCATTGTTCTGAGATCTTGGGATATGGCAGACAGCAAAATAGACAAATGCCTCTGTGCTCATACAGTTTACATTTTAGTGAGAACAATGAAACATAAAGATAAATAAGTAAAAGATTTGGCATATTAGAAAAAAATAGGACTAATACTTGAAAACTAATAGAACAGGAAAGGGAATATGAACTGTAATGAGGGTGGGATTGAAATTTAAAGTAGGTAACCAGTGAAGGTGACTTTTAAACAAGAATTTGAATGGTGAGAGGTAGCTAACTCTTCAGACTTCAGTGGGAAGAAAATCCCAGGAAGAAGACAGCACATGCCCTAAGGGCTGCAGGTAGGAGAAGACTGGTATCATTAGTCTGTCAGTTTATTACGTGTCCCCTACTATCAGAATGGAAGCTCCATTGCAACAGGTATTATATTTGTGTGGTTTACGACTAAATCCTTATAGCCTAGAATAGAAATCTCTGACCAAATATGTTTGAATGCATTAAACGAATTAATTATTCTCAGTTTACCAATGAGGAAATTGACACACAACATTTAACTAATTTGTTCAGAGTACCAAGGTGGTAAGTAGTGGGCTTAAGATTTGAATCTGAAAAACAAATACATTTATATATGTATACTTCCACAGTCTGTGTTCTAATTACTATCTTCTGCTGTTTCAGTAGCTTCCAGTTCTCTCGGAAAGTAAGAACATGTTGTGGGTAGACTAAATGACTGAACTGGTAATCAGGGAAGACAAATCACTAATCTGGATATTTTTATTCCCAATTTTAATTTAGATTCAGAAAGGTTACACGAGGTAAAGTCCAGAAGTTCCCAAGGTTAAGGCCAGAACTGTCTGAATCAAAGGCTTATGTGATCACTGCTATAGAGACTGGCAAGTCATAGATAGTTAGTCATGACTGTATAATTTATTACTGTATGACTTTGGGAAGTATTCTTTCTTTGTGCTTCAGTTTCCTTAGTCACAAAATGAAAAGATTGGGCTAGATAACCCCTAAATCTTTTTTCTGTTTTTATAATATCTTATCTTTAAATATTAAGTCCCCAAAAACACTCTGGAAAGGTTTGAATAGTTCTTATCTACCAAAGAGATGAGTAGATATTATCTGTGAAGAGAAACAGACAAGGTATGTGAGAGAAAAGGGTTATTAAGGAGGGCAACTTGGTATAACAATTCATATGTTAGAAAAAGAGCACATAAATATTAGACTGGTATCACTGAAAAACAAAGTGAGTAGAGGGACAAGATGGATGTTTGAAGCTGCTAAATTTTCTGGGTTCAGAATATGAAAAATTTTTAATACCATGGTAGGGAGTATGGACTTGATTCTCTGGGTAGCAGAATGTCTAGACAATTGCAACACAAAGTTATCAGAGTCATATATATTTTACATGGTCAGTGATACATCTACTTTATGGGCTACGGTAAAAGTTAATCAGATTATTTATTTATTTGTTTGTTTATTTATTTATTTATTTATTCATTTATTTCTGTTTTGAGACAGGAGCTCACTCTATTTCCCAGGCTGAAGTGCAGTGGTGTGACCACAGCTCATTATAGCCTTGACCTTCCTAACTCAAGCAATTATCCAGCCTCAGCCTCCCAAGTAGTCGAGATCACAAGCAAATGGCATGACGTCCATCTGACTTTTGTAGTTTTTTGTAGAGACAGATTCTCCCTATGTTGTCCAGGCTGGTCTTGAATTGCTGGGCTCAAGCAATGCTCCTGTTTCAACCTCCCAAGGTGCCGGGATTAAGGGGTGAGCCATTGCACCCAGCCAATCAGTTTCTTATTTTAAAATACGTTCAATTTGACTTGAATTGTGACAAGTGAAGGTGGAGAAGCAAGAGACAGAGTTTAAAAAGTTATTGGAATAAATTACAAAGGTGTAAAAATAACTTTGGGAGGCCTTCCTTCCTCCCCTCTACTTTCTATCCTGTACTGGGTCTTCGTAGACTGTAAGGCAGGAGGTTCCTGCTCTCACGCAGCCTATCACAGCATAGACGAGAGCATTACATAAACAACACAGAAACTCATTCCCCAAATCACTTGACTGTGTACAAGGTGTAAAAGTTAAAAAAAAATTCTAAATTGAATGAGGTGAAATTTAGAGCTTTTAAAAGGCTATGTGGACATGTAACGGCAATTGTAGAGAAGAGTTGTAGGGTTTCTTTAAGTAGTTAGTTCAATGGTCAAGAAAATAAAGAACAATGAAAGTTGCAGTTGCCTGTCCTCCCACACATTTATTTTTTTCCCTCCTTTCTTTTCCCCTCCTCCTCACGCTTATTTATGCTTTGCATAGCCATCTGTGGAAAAATCTCAAAAAGCTTCCTTTAGAGACTGTGATTCACCAGTCATTGCAGAGTATTGCATTTCTTGATGACTCACATGTTGAGTAACCCATGTGCACCCTTCGTTTTGAACTGGAGATTGTGTCTTTCCTCTATAGTTGCTGAATATCTTTTATAATGTCAGTTGCACATGAGTTCATCTACCACAGAAGCCATAGGAAAAAATCAAAATATAGTTTTCAGCAACACTATGTAAAATGCAGTACGGAAATTTAGTAGAAATCCACTTCAAAATAGATAAGTCAAAAAGAAAAAAAATGTAAAATGCAAATGCAAAGAAGTACAGATGTCTAGACTTTGACCATATTAGACAATTTCAGACACTTTCAAATCTAAAATTTTAAGTTAATTCTTACGTATATTTAGTTAAATTTAAATTTAACTACGTTAAGCCAAACCACATTACCAACATAAAATAATGACTCCATTCTAGAAATGACTGTAGTGTCTATCAATATACTGTATTCAAACATGAAATTCATTGCATATGATAGTGATTATTTCTATAAAGCAAAGGAATTATTGCACTAATTGTTTTGATTTATATATGTGTGTGTAATTTTATATTATATGTATATATTTTAGTAATATGCATATGTATCTATTTTTTAAATTATATAGTTGCCTTGCTTTAAGTAGTATGTATTTTTAGAAGTGAACTAATAAGTCAATATGCTTTATTTTCCTTTTCCCAACAGATCCTCATATTCTGAGCAATGACAACCACAGACACCCATATTATTTCCCCACTTTGTTCTTTTTCTTTCTTTGTTTACTTGACTGCCCTGCATATTTTAAATCGAAGCCTTTATTTACACACCTACCCTCATAATATTTTAGAATATATATCTTGGTTACCTCCAAACTGTTCAAGTTTTTAAAACATTTTGGGTCTCACATTTTGTGTATATTTTTACAGAAAATATTTTAAAGTGGGAGGATGAATATCACAGAAAAGAATGACCACTTCCCAAACTTTAAAGCAAATTGATTTTGGAGAAGTATTTTCTCATAGTCAGAATGCAGCTCTTCCAAAATAAATGACTATATCTGTGCTCAATGGCAGCAGGCTTTTTACAAAGTTGATGTCTGAGAGATAACTATTTCTACTTTATGTGGAAAAACTTCAATGCGATTAGTTGATCCACGATAAGGAAAACAAATATTATTCATTTAAATGATGAAGACATGAGGGCAAATAACCATTCTCATTTAGAAATAAAATTGTGTTGTACTAATATTTCAGAATGTTTGCATTTCTAAATTAACGTTCATATCCAAATTATGTTTCTCTTTTTGTTAGTCAACTCTATTTTAGCTGCATCTGAAAATATTTTAGCATTATTACCAACTACTTTTTACCACCAAAATATTTTGTCCTTTATTTCAGCCTTAAGGAATCATTAAGCTCCATTTTGTTTACCACTAATGAAATAAAAATGTTGGAGGAAGTGAAATCAATTTAATAAAAGCAAAATGAACCTAAAATTGTATGCTCCAGGAGACAGGCACTATGTGAAAATTGATAAGAGCTTGTTATGGCATAGGTATTACTGACAGGTTTAGAATATAGATCGCTTTAGTTGAAAATGTAGCCCAGCAGATGTAAAGGTGATAACAAACACTCTTGTAATACCAAAGATGTAATACTATTATTTTTTTTTTTTTAAGAGAAACACAGGAACGGGTTCTGGGACTGTTTTTAAAAGTACCAGTCACATTTTATGAATTATTATGTGAACTATTATTTATTTCATGGTTCCACATTTAAAATTAACAGTGCCTTTTGCTCCTTCTTTTGGAAATAGATTATGATGAAAGGAGAAAAGATATTTTGGTGAAGTGACTACAGGGTGAAATTTTCAGGCCACATAAAGAGAAGGATAAATTCACTACACCTGCGCTTGTTCTTTTACATGAGCCTGTGGAAATGATAGTCCAGTTCTTTGACACGAAACTGGATTAACCCAAAGGATAATGGGTAGTTACCTTTAAGGGATTTCCCTCATGTGTTAAGGCATGAATGATATTTCTATTCACTAAAACTACAAACAGTCCTCATGATAATTACTAAACTTTTCCATGCATAGATAAGCACTTTGGAAGATACCAAAGTGTATTATTATCTAGAGTTACTCATAAAGATGACCTTAGGTGGCAACCCCAAAAGGTCTGGATTTGAAGCACCTATACAATTCCTACCATATCATTTCAGGGCAAGTAGGATTTGTATCTAAGCTCAAAAATATGTTTAGTACCACAAAAGCATTAATGCTCCCTATGACTATATTGAAGGAGATTTCTGCAGTAATTCTTAAGGTCCATGGGTCTGGATGTTTGAGAAATCTTCCCAAACTCATCAAATCTAAATGTGGTGCTCAGTCTCCTGATTAAAGAAATATAGCATAGGGCAAGTTACATACTTAACTTAATATTTAAAATATGCATTCAGTATACATAGTTATGATTTTATTGCCTGGGATAAAATATTGTATGTTAACATCAGTAAAAACTAAATGGCAGTCATGGGTTGCATAGGTTATAGAGCAAGTGTAAATTAAAAACCAGATGATTTGAGATATTATTATACCACTTATCAGCTATGAAATCCTAAGGAAATTATTTAATATCTCAAAGATCTATTTTTCAAAAGAAAATGAACAGCTGCCAACTCTGCTATCTACTTCATGGTGTTTTGGTGAGGATTAATTTAGCTAAGAAAGGCAGAATCTATAGTGGATAAAATGCATTTTGATACCAGGAAGACTAAAGTTTGAACTTTGATATTGCAAGTTTCTAATTGAAGGACCTTGCACACTTTACCTCTTAAAATCTGTTTCGTCTCCTGTAAAATGGTCAAGAAATGGTTGAAGGAGACTGACTTGACTATATATCTATCTAGCTATCTATGTATCATTTATCTGTCTATTGGCTTATCTATCAAATAATCATCCAATTGTGAGTATTGGCAAATATTAATGAAGTAGAATAAAGTATTTTTTGATTAGTATTCCATGCAAATGTAACCCATTATTAAGTGGAGTAGCATGAAAAAAAAAAGTGTTTATAAAATCTGCTCTTCAAATTAGTAAGTTTATGTCTATACTTAAAATTCTGGTGGATTCATACTATTGAAATTAGAATACAGCAACTTGGATATTGTATCAATAACACTTGTTCATTTTTAGAAAATTAAATGCATTCATGTAACAAAAAATATTGTAAAAGAAAATATATGAAACGTGTATTGTCTCTATCCTTCCTTCTGCCAATCTAAAGAAAGTATTCTCAGGGTGTTTTGTTTTGTTTTGTTTTGTTTTGTTTTGCATTGAGACATGGTCCAACTCTATTCCCCAAGTTGGAGAGCAGTGGTGCGATCTTGGCTCACTGCATCCTCTGTCTCATGGGCTCAAGCAATTCTCCCACCTCAGCCTTCTGAGTAGCTGGGACTCCAGGCGCATGCCACCATGCCCTGTGGTGTATTTTGTATTTATTGTAGAGATGAGGTTTTGTCATGTTGCCCAGGCTGGAGCTCAAGCGATTCACCTGCCTCAGCCTCTCAAATTGCTGGGATTACAGGCATGAGCCACCATGCCCGGCCAATCTCAGAGTTTTCTGTTAACACCTAGGATGCCAACTGCCCAGGATGATAACTAATGGGAGTTCTTAAAACCTTCATAGCTAAAATAATTGAAAGCTGAGACTAAAAAAATATATTTGTATACCTCTGTTTAAATAAGCAGTATTTACAATTATCAGAAGGGGGAAGCAACCTACTGCCCTGTGTTCATCAATGGTTCAATGGATAAACAAAGTGTGACATATATAATATCTTATACTCATGATTACATATATTTTACACATAAATATTTATAAATGTAAATATATAAATGCATACACACACACACACACACACACACACACAATGGAATACTATTCAGCCTTAAGGAAGAATATTCTGCTACAATATGGATGAAACTTGAAGACATTATGCTAAGTGAAATAAGTCAGTCAGAAAAAGGTGAATATTACATGGTTCCACTTACATGAAATAACTAGAGTAGTCAAATTTATAAAGACAGAAAGTAATATGGTGGTTGCCAGGAGATAGAAGGAGGCAGGATAGGTGTTAGATGTTATTGTATAATCAGTACAGAGTTTTAGTTTAAAAAGGTAAGTAATAGAAGAGGTAGAGATGATTGATGGTGATGTTGCACAATGATGTGAATGTACTTAATGCCCCTGAACTGTTGACTCAAAATGGTTAAAATTGTTAAATTTATGTCATGTACATTTTACCACAATGAAAAAAACATCTATCTAGTAATTTTCTGTACATTTCTCTGCTTTCTTTTACTTATGATTACAATTATAATCTTCAGGTTTGGTGTTAATATTCAGTATTTGCAAAAGTGATCTGAAAAGGGTATGGGAAGAAAAGTGAAATGGGTCATTTTTGCACTGGTTCAATCCTTTAATTTTAATCTCCATTTCCTGAGTTTAAAATAAATTTGTTTAATTAATATTAAGATAACCAAAATGGATTCTGGCTTTGCTTCCTCTTCGAGATAATAGATTTGGAGAGAATGGTTGTTGATTAATTTAGCAAGGCAGATATTTTATAAAACTCCTCAAGTAGTTACTTATAAATAGAATTGATGCCTGTGCATAAATAATACTTGTAAAAATGATAAAAGTATTTAATATTAGAAAATATTTAGGTCTTTTAAAAGGAAGCTTGTCTAGTTTTATATTAATATCATAATATGCTTCATATATATTCATTAGCGTTTTAAAGTTTTACCTTCCACGTATATACCCTTAATCTATCCACAAACCTATGACTCAGAAATTTCTATTCTAGTACATACTTTAGAGCATTTATTGCCCATGTGCACCAAGAGATGCATACAAGAATACTTACTGCAACAGCTTGTGTAATTCTAAAGCAGATAAAAATTTAGATGTCCAAAAAAGAGAACAAAAAAATAAATTAAGAATACTTACATAATTTAATACTATACCCCAAGGAAGAAAATAAACATACAACTGTATGCAACAATGTAGATGACAATTAGAAACATATTTTGACTGAAGAAAAGCCAGTAGTTGTAAGAATATGTACAAAATGTTACCATTTTGTAAAGTTCAAACCAAGCTAAACTTTCATTTGAAAAGGTAACCCTGAAGTTCAGGAAGAAGGAGAACCATCATGAAAATCTGCGTAGGTGATGCATGGCACACTTTAAGGAGCATCGTTCATATCAGAACTGTAGGCATTCCTTAGATTTGTAAAGTACACAACCTGTGCAACTGTATGTGGAGACTTGGTAATAGTAACTTCTGAGAGAGAGAAGGAAGAGGAGAAGTACAGAGGTTGCTTTATCAATTTTGGTACTGCTCTAGTTCTTAAATTGGATAGCAGATTTACAAGTGTTCATTATATTGCACATAATCTTTAGTATGCATTAAATAATATATTCCCAGAAATAATTCTGGGAATTATCCTAGTGTTGTGAGGTAGAAGAGAATGGGAATATAAAATTAACTATATTCCACACAAAGAAAAGTGTTTTTTTCACTCTATTATTTTGCCTCTAAAAGCCACTATTTTTTTTTTTGCTCCCAATAAGAATAAAAGTATTTTAATGAAAATATTGCATCATATGTTCCCACTTAGCTACCTAATATTCTGACAATAATTTCTTATTTGACAATGATTTCTTATCAAATGTCAGCCAAGTATGGAGACATCCAATCCTGATTCAATGAGAAAGTGTTATAATAAATCATCCCCATTGTCAATAAATACCTTCTGCATTTTTTACCTGGTTCCTCTGCTAAGTAAAATATGTCAAAGGTTCCTTGACATTTCCAGATTGAGAAAAAGACTTTGCTCCTCAAATCTGTTACGTTTCCCATAGCCCCCTTTATTTCTACTCCATATGTAGCAAACAGAAGATGTGATTTTCTACATAAAAATAATAGGAATAAAAGTCAGTCGAAATCAGAATCAATTTATTGTAATGGTCAGCTTTTTCCAAGACAGATATACATATTCTCGTAAATATTCTCAGTTGATTTTATCTAAGATAGTGTCACTTTAAAGAAATGCCTCCCATGGCCATGTTAAAATCACTTATCCTCAACAAGCATATTGCATCTCAATCTTAAAATGAACATGTGATTTAAAAATTCATTATATTTTCAAGTTATTTAAATCTACTCTTATAAAGGCATGAAACTCCCTGTTGTATTTTGAAGCATGAAAGCAAAGTTATCCATCAGTTACTAATCTAGCACATGCTCCTGGAAAAAAAAATGAGTTTTGCTTTTTAAAATGGCTGTCACAACTTATCAATATATATAATATTAGATATCATGAAGGTATAAGTTAACTGTGTATTCCTGATTATATCTATTTTTGAGAAAAAGCTCATTGATTCTGTAGAAAATGTAACATCTAGGAGGGTGTATAGCTCAGTAGTAGAGTATTGGACTGCAGATCAAGAAAATGTGACATCTTATTTTTATATGTACAGGAATATTCTGAGTAAAATGCTAATTTCCAGCAAGTTTTTATTGTTGTTACTATAATAAACATTATGTTAGAAGTACATATTCAAATGAAAACTTGTCTCTCCAGTGACATTTGAAGCACACCATCTGCATTATGTGCTATAGCAGAATTCAGAGAGCAGCTCCTTTCTTTTATATATAATAGTCATTCTATTATAAATCAGTTTAACATAAAATACTTTACTTAGAAAAAGTGATACTTTAGCTATAATTTTCTAATGGGAACACATTTTTATTTTTCATGTCGCAAATGTCTATAGTATGCCATGTGCCATATGATACATTAAAGAGAAGAAAATCCTAAAATCAAACAAACAAAAATGTGGAAGAGGTGTATCGCAGAACAAAAAAGAAGAAAAAAAATCTTTACGTTGGTTTAAATGTATTAAGTTAGAATAATGTAAGCCAAAGTATGTCTCTGTCTATCTTGATTAGTTCAACTCATAAACCTAGTTTAAAAGGCAGTTTACTAAATTTTCTACCAAAGGAGAAAATGAGGGCAAGTACAGTATAGAAGCATTTTAAATGAGACATACTGACAGAATATAACACGGTGTCCCATCAGATGATGTGGTGTTTTGACTGCATGGCTACAGAGGGCTATAATTTAAATGCCATTAAAGACACATAGGCTTTAGCGCGGAGACAGGAATACTGTAAAATCTTTTCGTCTGTAGTCACAATGCAGATAAAATTGTTCCTTTGATCTTGCAATGCCAAAGTCTGTTGTCCAGAAGTGAAATGTTTTTGTGCTTCCGTCGTAAACTAAGACAGATTTCATTTGTTTAATCGAAGCCATTCTGTGAACACCATGTAAAATAAAGTGCATTTTATCAAGCAGAGCTTAGTTTTCTTCCATTGTTATTTTAGGTTACATTATGATTATGTAGTGCCCAAAAAAATGTGTCCAAAATACACACATCTGGGTTTAGAGTGACGAGACGCTAACTTCAAACATCTTGATGTGGACAGTTTAGTGGCATTTGTATGCTAAGAGTTAAGAACATTGTAGTTCTCTTCTTTATATGTGTTTCTTTTTCAGCAATAGTGATATATTTTGTCATAAGACTAAGCAGAACATAAACACACACATTTGACCTCTGTAAGAAACCTCAGCAGCTAAAATCTGTAATAAAATATGTGCTGCACGATTTGCAAAATCACACTCAATGCTCTCCAGATCAAGTCTCCAAATTAAAAAAAAATTGTAAAATGTTAACAATTTTTAAGCATTAAATTGTAATTTTAAATGTACATATTACATGATTAAGGTGAAGCTACAATGTGGGAGATTCTCAGATTCATTGTGTATTATTTCTTTTAAAAAACTAGGAAAAGGAAGCAGTTGTTGGGATTTGCACATAGTCTTGATGGCTCATTGTACATAAACTATTACATTTATGCCAAATATATACATAATTTTTGAATGACAGTATGTCAATGATAGCTTCCAGCACCTAATGTATTTTAGGTCTTAATGGCTTATATGGTGTTTCTCCTTTATATTAAAAGATGAGCAATATTATTTTACAAAGTAGATAGTGAGTTTGAGTTAGAGATACAGATATTTTTGCCATGATTAAATCTAGTATTAAAAATGTTACTTATTCCTCTATTCTAATTACACTTAAGAACTATTTCCAGTTTCTTTCCTATGTGAAAATTTTGGGATGATTAAAGGCTGTATGTTTATTGGCCAAAACTAACATTTCCATTCTGTCAAAATTTATGTTATCAGGTGAGAAACTTTTGATAATAAACTTCACTAAAGTCAGGTTTGAATAGCTTAAAGGCAAAATGTCTTATGCATAAATCATGTTTCTTTTATTTTCTGCCGTGATATATTTTATTATATTGTGGCATAACAAAATTCTTAGAACCAACTTTCTGACCAAGAGGTCTTTGGAAAGTAAAGAGTGATTTTTATATGTGTAAGAAAAAGGGGGGTGGGGGGGAGAAGAGCTTAATCAGCACTATTTCTGGCACAAATCATGCTCAAAGTGAAGCAATTAAAACATATTGGGCATGTCTGCACAACACTTATCAACAAGCAAACAGTCAAAATCAAAGCCTGTAACTGAACTCTTCAATCATATTGTTATAAATATTTGATAATTTCAACCATTTGTCATGTAGCAAAGGATATCTATAACTTTTAGCTGAAAGGATGTGTTTTCTTTGTTCTAAATATTTGAGATCAGTTTGTATTTAATAGAAACAGAGGCTCAGTTTGCTGTCTGGACCAAAGTGGAGACTAATGGAAATGCTTCTGTTGAAAAGATTTTACTTAGTGTATTTTATTACGTTTGACATATTATTAGTAAAGATTCTAGAGGATGAGAACAGTCTCCCAGGTATCCTCTTTGTGTTTCCCCCAAAGCTCAATACATATGTCAAATGGTGAGTCCACTGACTACAGAATGGTGTGCCTATGTCTCCTCTGTGTAAGTGGATCCCTTGGCAATTAAAAGTATATCACTGGCATTTTGTCCAGACTTCTGCAAAACATCAATGATGTGTAAAGATACCATTATATAAAAATAATTCTGCTTTGCTGATTCTGAAAACAGTTTATCTGACTATGAATGCCCAGGAACAACCCCAGATTGATATAGAATTTTTTATGACTCATTGCAGGCTGATGAAAAGTGAATTTTAGTTAAGATAAGAAAGGCAAGCACCATGAATGGCAAGAAAAACAATCTTAGAAAATGTGTTGTATTTTTTTGTGTCTGATTTTGAAATAGCTTTTTAAAAACTTCCTATCAACGTATTTCTAGAATCCATAATTGCTAATGGTTACAAGGATCAGCCCCAGGCAAATTGCCTAGTAAGATTTTCTGCAGCAGTGAAGGTAAACAAACCAGTCACTTTCTAAACAAACATTGCTTTTATGGTTATTTAAGCCTGCAGTATACACTGGAGCATTAAAATAATATGAAAATGCACAGTATCTTCTGGTTATCATAGGAACACTTGGATAAAAGTGATCAAATGTTTAAACATACACAGAATCAGTGTAATACAAAATATATTATAAATACATTGCAAAAATATTTTTAACCAGAAGAGGATATCAGAAATTAGAGTCACTGAATACGAGGCATCAGCAATCACTTAAGATGAACTATTAAATTGTGTGAGAGAGAAAGAGAGAATAAAAAAAGAAAGAGAACAAGAGAGGGGAGACTGAGATTAATCACTATGAGTGTAAAATTCCAGAAGAAATAATTAAGCAAGGAGAAATATTAAATTTAATTGGAAATTAGGTCAAATAAAAATATACATTGGAAAACTTTGCCAAATGTTAAAAGAAATGTAGGGAAGAGGGAAAATGGAAAAAATAAAATTTATAAACTAAATCAAAATCATATGTAATTAATTATATTTTTGCAGAGCTTTTCTGTGAATCAAGGCAATCCTCAATCTGTTCTGTAGCAAGACAGTCTAGTTTCTCGGAGATCATTGGCAATCATTTTGATTAGCAAAGTAATTGTGGGGTAGTACTAAAATCCATTTCATTCTTAATTTGATGAACAAAAGACACTAATGCTCTTAAAGTGAGAATAACAATTATTTGTAGCCATTTTAAAGATAAATTTACAGTAAATCAATCCAGCAGTCATCCCTTTGATTATTTTTAAAGAATAAGAGCACTCTGAATAAACAATATATAGGTTTATCAGCTCAAAAACACAAAATAATTTTAGGCATTTGGTGACACTAAAATGCAGTTGGATTTGCCCAACATTTAACAGTTCTGCTCTTCTTTTGGAAGTCTCGATTTCTAGAAAATTAATAAGTATCTGAAAATCTCTGCTAACAGAGGTGCTATGTGGGCAAATATAGAGCAGGATAATTCTCACAATACTTACTCTCTAACTTAAATTAATTAATTCTCTTCCAAGGATTTAAATAGGAGTATATATTTGGGTAGTCTTCTTCCATGTTGATCATTTGAGAAAATGATGGCAGAAGTGAGTATGAGCAGAATGAGGTTTAATTCCCTACTATACTACTCTATATTTAAAATGATTAAATTTGGAATATGATATCATTAAGAGAAAGATAACATTAACACCTGTAAGTTGTTCAGATTGTGACATGTTGTACATTTGTGTATAATTCCAAAATGTGGTTGCCACAAAATAATGTGTTCACCAATATCCAAGCTTTTTGAGCTGCCAGAAAATATCAAAACAATTGGTGCTCTTTGGAATGTGTAGTTAACTTCCTGCTAGGAGAGGAGTCACAGCTGCTACAGTAGCAGTGGGTTTCCAGATGTCAAGGCTGTGAGGATAGCGAGGTAATTGCAGGAAGGAAGGGATACAATTTTGTTATCACAGATTACCCTCCCCATTGAAAACTCTGGATACAGCATTAGTGTCAGTGCTTTGGATATGCACATTATGAACTGGAGGTCTTCATGTTGAAGTGTAGAGGTCTGTACATTTGCTTCAGTCGAAAAGGCTGGGCCAGACTTATTAAAATATGTGGGAAACAGAGTAAATACTCTCAAAGCTATATTATTGGATTTATAAAGCATCTGTAAGTGTTAATATGCTTTATCAGCAAAAGTTGGTCTTATAAGGACAATAACCAAACAGCAAAGTTTAACTATAAATGTTCCAGTACTATATAGCTCATCCACTGAATTAAGAGAAAACAAAATGTTTAGATACCGATAAATTAATCAGCAAATCTGCTTAAGGCCTTCTTTGTATACTAGTGACTGAGTAGAGGAAACAGTTGATGATTTTCCCAGTATTCAACCTAGAAGAATTTCTTTCTCAACTTCCCGTGCTATGTAGTCAGGAGAGTACAAATTACTGAAAACTCTGTTTTTCATTCAGAAGCTAGAATCACGGTGCCATATTTCCATATGGGAATTTTAAAGACTACAGTATTTTGATATATGTTAGTGTCAAAAACAATACATATTTGTCCACACAAATTAAAGTGAAATTAATTGAAGAAATTCACTTTGACAATTTCTGGGTTTTTTTTTTTTTTTTTTTCGGTTGAAGGGTCCTTATGACTTACTGTACTGAATATAGATATTAGCTTAAGTTTCTTTGTATATGAGTGGAATAATGGGTACATTCGTTTCACCTAAAATAAGGCAGGGTTGAGGATATTGTGAGAGTTATATGAAGTTGCCAATTCTGGATTCATTCTACCAGCCATGAAGAGAGGAACTTCTCATCTCACTCATACCAGATACATTATCCTCTGCTAAAACTCTAAGCAAGCTTTTCCTAGTTTTTGAGGACAGTTACAGATCACCATTGAATCACACTGAGCTATTAATGGTCAACTAAACAGCCGAAAATCCCATGTGCCATTCTTACCTCATGTCTCCCACATTCT
This sequence comes from Rhinopithecus bieti, assembly GCF_001698545.2. Classification (NCBI taxonomy): domain Eukaryota; kingdom Metazoa; phylum Chordata; class Mammalia; order Primates; family Cercopithecidae; genus Rhinopithecus; species Rhinopithecus bieti. Next base: position 1,203,827 of record NW_016812542.1, read on the forward strand.
GTAGAATTTTGAAGTTAGAGATAGAACTTTGTGCCTGTCTTGCTAAACCTGGCCTATTATATCTGACTAAGGGACACTGGATTGTACAATTCCAGAGAGTGCCACTCCTATCATTAACTCATAAGTTTTCTTCCAGAGGTTACACAGCCTCTATGGCCGCAGGTGGCCTTGTCTACCTTTGAATTTTTTTTTAATCCTGGATAATTTATTCACTATAGTGGATGCTCTCTAGTTTAATTAATAATATACCTTAAATTTAATAGAACCCTGTCAAACTCTAAATAAAGTTATTGAATTAGTGGGGTCTTAAAGTACACTTAGGTGATGACATATGGAAGGACAAGAGCTATGGGTACTTTAGGGAGGGTTGAAGACTGAGCACGTAAAATTATTAATTCTTTTGTGGCAGGTGAAATAAGGACAATTGTGGGAAAATATAAAAGTATTGATAACAAAGTTTTGCAAAGTTTTTGCTAGGAAGATGAACTTTGACTTTGTAGTAGGCATTTAAAAAAAAAAGGTTTTGGCTAATTCAAATCCCCAGTTAGGAGTTGATTATCAGTTTTGTTTTTCTTTTAAGGTTTCCTGTCTTTCATTGGCATGTAAAGAATCTCTCGTTAAAAACAACCACTCTCCTAAGTCATTCTTTCCAGTGGTAATGCTGATTTGGTCTATTGCAAATGAGAAAACTCAAATGAATACAATTTATTTATTTTTATCTACACCGCCTTTGCTATTTTAATAAAAAGAAAGTTCTCAAGTCAAAATAAGTTGTACCTAAAATTAAGCATGTCTCCAGAACAATGACGCTCTATAGTACTTGTTAGGAATGCAACTTCTTAGAAACTATGAACATGAAGCCCAGCAATATGCATTCCAATAACCCCTCCAAGTAATTCTGACACAGCTAAAGGTTGAGAAACTTTGGCCTAGCAAATCTATAGTAGCTGAGTGTTTCTTCAATAACTAAGCTGGAAGAACGAGTGAACCAGTACTTGGTTAAAGGAAATTGTAATTTCTTTTCAATTTGAACATATTCACTATAAACATGTTTTATCACATTTCAAATATACTGGCAAGGATAAGTTCTCATATCCACCTTTCCCCTTTATTGCATGTCATATTATTTGTTATCAGGGAAAAACTTTACTGTAATTTAAAAGTGCAACATATAGAAACAAAGCATTGTTACCCTAAGCTCTTCATAAAGAAAAAATTGAACTATAATCATGCCACCATTTTATTATTTAGTTACTACAAGTTGGACTATAAATCCTCCCAAGTTTAATATCTGAATTTTGATACTACAGATTCATGGTAATATGTTCAGCAACATTACAATTAACACCTGAAAGGAAATGATCCCATATATATCCTTAGTGAACAATGCTGGGTCTACAAAAGAAAAATGTATTTTAACATTCATTGATCTAGATAGCTTATTAAAACCTCACATTTTAAAAATATAATCAAAGAGAAATACTGGTATATTTAAATTTTGGGACCTTCACATCACCTAGTAAAGGGTTTTAAAGTAAGTGACCTGGAGAGGTGAAGTGACTCATGCCTGTAACTTTTGGAGGCCAAACTGGGAGGATTACTTGAGCTCAGGATACCAAGACCAGTCTGAGGATTTCATCTCTACAGATAATTTTTAAAAAAATAGCTGGATGTGGTGGTACACATCTGTGGTTCCACCTATGCTGGAGGCTGAGGTAGGAGGATTGCTTGAGTCAGGGAAGTTGAGGCTGCAATGAGCCGTAATCACAGCACTGCACCTCAGCCTGGGCAACAGAGCAAGAACCAGTCCCCAAAATAAATAAATAAATAAATAAATAAATAAATAAATAAATAAATAATCCTCAGGAGCTTTGGGGAAAAAAAATCCATGAAAGTCATAAAGAATAAAGAGCAAATCAGCTAAGTCATTCCAGGTGCTAAATGAGGAAGCTATATACGCAAACACACACACTCATTAGATATTTATAAATTTATTCTGAAGGGAAATCTTCAAATTTAATAAATCATGAATAGTTCATGTAGCTTTTTTCTTTTTACAGATGAGCTAAGCTAAAAGTTACTGGTTTAACCACTTTCACCACTTTTGAAACAATAATGGATCAATTCCATATAATATATTTTTTTCTATTGTGTAAAGCTTAAGATTTCATACTACCCGAATATTTCTCTTTTATTAACTTGCCTCCTAAGCTTCCATGTGACTGTTATTTTTCCCTTTCTTATTAATTTATTTCCACCAAAACAAACACATGCGCGCGCGAGCACACACACACACTCAGAGGCGTATTAAGTTAATAGCTTCTCTACCATCCCATCATTAGTTAAAAAAAAGTTGACAGTCCATATTTGAGACACGATTATCATGATTATCAGCTCAATTTAATGATGATTTCCCAGGTTCTTTTCAGATTTTATCTTTCACTCTCAATATTTGTCGTCTCCCAAGAAATCCGTGCTTTAATACATGGATAAAGCCAACATTTATGGAATTGTGAAGGCTACTCTTCGGTTAAAATCAGCTCCGTGTAGAATCATCATAGTAGGGTCTTGTTTTGTTCACTGCCAAAGAAAGTTACCTCTAAAAACCTATTACCGTATTTAACTATAACACACAAGAAAACCTTTTCATGCCCAAAGGCAAACATTTTGCATCTATTCACCTTATTTACATTGCAAATTTTCAAATAAGGCACAAAATATGAACCTACATTCAACATCTTTCAACATTCAACATGTGTTGCATAGCAAATATTTCAAGAGATGAATATACCATTGATATTCTTATTTTTGTATCCTGCAGAAATGTTTGCATTGTAGAGCTATTCTTAACTTATTACATAAACTTTCCCTGTGCAAAATTCCTATTAATGTTAATTCAAAGAACCAATCAAACTCATTTTGCATAAAGTTAAATGAAGAAAGCAAACTTGCCTAGACAAATGGTCTAAGCAGATTTTGTTCTCTAGGGAACATTTGGGAATATATGGATATCACCATAGTGGGAGGGGGTACTATTGGCATCTAGTGGGGAGAGGTCAATAATGCTGATAAAAATCCTCCAATGCACAGCAAATTTCCTCAGGACAAAGAATTATCTGGTCCAAAACATCAATAGTGGCACCTGTTGAGAAATTCGGGCCCAGAGAAAAATAGTGTTCTCTAGGCCAATATAAATTGGCCATAGTTACTGTAATTCCCATGTTTCCTACTTGAAAAATGAAAGCCTTCCATCATAGCAGTGTAACCCCACAACATGAATGAAATTCACTTTTCTTATACTCAAAATCTCCGTTTCCACTCTAATTCTCAACTCCCGGGGAGAGCTTTCCTTCTAAGTGCAGAAACTATGACTAATTATTACAGACAAGCACTGAATCTTTATTTATTAACTAATATTTTTGCACTGGCATTTTGAATTATGTGGTACATTGCCTTGTGTGAATGTTTAGCTTTGTTACTCACTTTCTTTTTCTGAAAAGGAAGTTATTACATTATGAAATTACTACTCCTTATAAAAAGTAGTCATTTCACTATCTATATAATTACTATTCCTAATAAGACTTTTATTTCTATTTCGTCACTTTCTAAATTTTCTTGTGATTGAAAATTAGTTGACAAAATACTAAATCACAGCCAAATTTCTAAACAATACAAGCTGTTGATCAAAATATACCTTCCGTTGTGCCTTTTAGTTTTTAAAGGCACAACGGAAGGTATATTTTCTAGAAATGTTTTCTCTAGTGTACATTATGACGTTTTTATTTTTTAGCCAAAGGATGTTTCTAGGCTTCCCTGTCTAAAGATGTCACTCAAAATTTAGTATAATTTGCAACATAAAGGTAACAATAGACAGATGTTGCTGTGAATTTATAATTTATCTAGGAATACAAAAAATAAAAAATTGGGAATAATGTATTTTTGTGCAATCTGGTTTCAAGTTTCATTGAGTTATATCCTTCAGTGCTATTTGTAGAATATGAGCAGGTGATACACAGCTGCACTTCCTGTCCCTGAAGATTCTAGGAAAGACAGCTGGCATGAAGTCTAATTATTTCTGCTATATTTGATTATAGATAACTTTATTAATACCACAGATACTGCACACCTACAAATTCTGATGATATCTTCATATCAATTGTTACAGAGAAGTCTATAGAAATAACACGAAAAAATAGTTATGTTCACTCTCCTTTGTGATGATTTCCCTCTACTTTTTTTGGCTAAGAGAATTCAATTTTCCATATATACAAATTAATTATATGATAATAGTTTATATTTTTGACATATTATTATTATTTAAATTATGACAGCCATTGAGACTATTCAGATCTTGATAATATTCATCTGAATTTGGAGCCCATAAAACACAAATTAAGCCTGCCGACTGCCACATATTCTGATTTCTTAAAAAAAAGAAAAGATTATTTTATTTCACTGAGATATGTCTTCAGTGTTTTGAGACTGAAACATATGTTCTGAATAAATAACAGGTAGCACTTAATTGTGGAAATGGAAAACCCTTTAAGTATTGCTATTTCATCAAAATGTTCATCTTTAACTGAATAGATGACCATATTTTAAACATTTGAGTCAAAATATGTTTAGAATTAGAAAGCTAATCAAATTATGATTACCTAAATACCTAAGACTTGCATTGTTAACCTTAAGGCAGTCTTGAAGGCTTTCAGAGCAATGACTTTTGCTTTTTTAGTTTTCAAAATCCTCATTTTCAGTAATATCACCACATACATTTTGTATGATATTTGAAATACTAATCTGAGTGGCTATTTCCTTTAAAATTGCTTTATTTCTCTAGAAAAACTAGAAAGCCAGTTTAGGGGTGTAATTTAAATTTTAAAAGCCTTGTTTAACAAAAATATTTACTGGCATATTTAATATGTTGGTTTTAAAAATATTATGTCTATTACATCTTCAAGAACAAACTATATTTTCTGTAGAATAAAACTGATTGTCCCCAATAGTAGGATCTAGCTGTTTATTGGTAATGCATTTCCTCCCCACCTCACCACTGCCAATTTTTATGGGAATTCTTATGAATGAGAAGATGAGAGTTTTTTCCCTTCTTTTTTCTTTTTTAAGAATACAAAGCTAATAGTAGAAAAAAAAAAAAAAACTTCTGATTTCCAACAAAACTGATGAAATAGCTTACCTTCTTTTCTTCTGGATAATCCCTTTGTTCTGGTTAAAACTACAGAACTGTGAGTAATAAATACTGGAATACACAAAAGTGAAATAGGGATTGTACTGGTATCCAAAAATAATGTTTATTTATGTACAGAATTTGGTTGGGTTTATATATTTTATACATATACAGAGATCAGGAGATTTATTAGCAATTCAAGTATGTTTTGCTATATGAATAATACACTCAGGCAATTCAATACATATTCTTCCCTATGTTGAATGATGGATGGTTACATTTTACTGTGGATATATTTTGATGATTATATTTCTTCTCAAACAGTTCTAACCAGTTTCTGAGAAAGTATTTTCTTTGCCTAAATATATGCAAAACTATAATTAAGCCAACAGCACTTATAGACAAGCTGAATGGCTTAGGACAGTTGATTTTCTGTGCGTCATTTTCTTCATCTGAATATGAGAGTTGTATACACAGTTTCTATACTTTCTACCAGCTCTGAGATTCTGTTAATTCTAATGAAAAATAAGAGTAAAGACAAATTACACATTGAAATTCTCCAGATCATAGTGAATATTATGCAAGGTAAACAGGTACCTACATTTATCATTTCATTGGTGATCCTGCTTCTATCAAAATTCATGCCTCAAATTATTTTATCTACAAATGTTTCTGACACCCATAGAGCACAACACGTTCAAACATGAACTAGTGGACAGGGGACTTCTGAGATGCACTGTCTCCTTTCTAAACATACTCTGTTTTCTGGGGACATCCAACATGGAACAGTAGTCAGAGGCCAAGAAACTACAGTAAAAAAACAAAAAAACAACAACAAAAAAAAACTGGGAAAAGGGGAATGAGAGGAAGGAAAGTAAAACATAGAATTGTCAAAGAGATAAAATCAAGTGGAAAGTGTGGGGACACAGCAATGGGTCGGAGAATAGAAACTAAGTGGGAAATGGATTCAGCTAGGAATCACCTACAGTACATCTTCAAAACTGGGAGCCTGATTCACTGTCAGACGCAGAAGTGTCTTCTTCCTAGACTCTGAGCTCCAGTAGCCACATCTTTAAATTGCCTGACTCCAACAGCTGATTTGGTTGCCACCACATAAATAGAAATTATAGCTTTCAACCCTTCATTTTATCTCTCTTACCTATAATCCTCTAGTTCCAGTCTGTCTGACCACTTGACAAAGGTTTTTTCGTTTTTGTTTTGTTTTGTTTCAACATTATTGCAGCATTGGGGGAACACTTAAATACGTTTTACACATAGAGAACAGTAGACAGCCCTGGAAACCCTAAATGAGAAAAGATATATCCTGCTGGGAACATAAAATAGCACACAGGACACACATTAATGATTCTTGTAATTGTGATTGTCATATGTCTTATTAAAAGCCATCATTTACCTGGAGGTCTTTCTTGAAAAAAAATGTAAAGATGCTTTACAGATTTTACTTAAGAATGTTTCTCAAAGCCTTACTGATCTATTTTCATAGGTATGTTGTTTGGTTAGGTCCTTCAAAGGGCTTCAAGGTTTACTTTTATATTTAAAAAGAGTGAAGATGAAAGCTATTATTTGAATACAGCATTGCATTCAGTGGCACCAAGATGCTTATTACAAGTGCCCCGATGAGACAGTCGAAGCGTCTCATGGAAGCCAGTCTCCTCTAATGTGTATTTTGGTGCCCTGTCTGCTGGTTCGCCTAAGTGATGTGGCATACATTTGATGAAAGGACAGTAAATGACATCAATTATAAAAGACATCTACTAATGAGAGGAAGAAGAGGAAGAGAGAGAGATTGAAAAAAAGAAGAAGAAATTCTCCACAATTGAAACAGCAAAGCACTTTGATTGAACTAAAAGAAATGACGTACCTTAATGATGCCCTAATTTTAGGGTACCACCAACCAAGCTACTCACTTTTCTTTGGAAACATGACATGTTTCTTCAACTTCTGTACAACTGCCATTGAAGATTTAAATCAATCTGCCTTCAGTTTCCATCATTGATTGTTGGTAATGTTGCCAGGATCTCTGTACAAAACAAAACAAAAAGATATTATGTGAAACTCAGGCCATGCTGAGCAAATTAGCTGAAATTTATTTTTATCCTCGTATGGGGATGTTTTCCAGTTCAACAATCCATAGGGATCTGCCAACTTTTCACATTCTAAATTTTCTCCTTTCTAGGGCTACTAATTTGGTCGCAGAAAACATTTTTTTTTTCTCTATAAATAAGCTTTGCCAAATAGCAACCAGAGATTAGTGAAAAGATAAACTAGTTTTGAATAGTTCTGGTATACTAATTGAATATAAGGTCTACATTTTCTCTCAATGCATATCCCATGCATAGAAACACTTAAAAATATTACATTAAATATTAACATAATTGTTAAGAAAATCTAAGATTTTATTCTCAAGCATCTTATATAAATATACTTGCTTTTAATCATCCAGTATCTCTAAAGAGACTTTATCTACCTAATAATAACATTATTATTTTATGTTAACAATGTTCTTCTAGTCTATGATAATAAATTTTCAAATAAGAAAATATTAAATGTGATTGAGCAGTATGATTTTCCCCCTTCAATTGTGCTAAATAAAGACAAATAAATCTGTTTCTTTTCTTTTCAATATTGAAGTATAGAATCCTGATATTTTGTTTTAAAAAAAATACTGTAGGAGACTGCTTAGAATTTATAAGTTTGATGACCTTCTTAGGTTGGTCATTACATATTCTGTCTGCAGGAATGTATTTCTATTACTTACATTTCAAAGCACTATCAATATTTTCTTGAACATGTTCTATATTACAATATGTTTTCTTCCCATGGTATTCTATATTCAAAGCTCTAGAGACTGCTTAGGAAGCACAACTAAAGAGGTGTGAATGACCCTGTTGGCTGAAACTGCAAGGCAGTATATTGAAAAGCTTCACATGTCATCCACTGCTATTCTTGCCTTCCAAGGCAGAGGCAGTGGGCTTGGCAGACTGGGAAAGGGCATAATCTTGCCTGCATTTTCTGGCTGGATTTTTGGGTCACTCTGGTTCACACTGGCTCACTCAGCTATTCTGTGTACATATACTTAGTAGTTAAATGACTAACAAAGGAAGGGTGAGTTAATATCAATCAATCATATAAACAAATATAAATAAATAAAGCAGATATACTTTAATTAATTAAAAGTCACAGAGTATCAGATTTAATTTTATAGCTTGTGAAACATTCTGAAAAGTGAACAAATACACAAATCAACTGGTCTTTGGTGTAGTGACTACATAGCTTTGGAAGCTTTGGACTGATTTGTTTTACTGTATTCACCAGGGACTTCCTGTCCTTATTAATACACTGAACTGTTCTGCATATCAAGCTTAAAAGTTTTAAAAGACAACAAAAGTTTTGCACACTCCCTTCAACCCGACATATTAGCGTTTTGTAGTCAGTGCTGGCTTTGTAGATTTAGTGCCCATTTTCTTCAGTTGGCAAAATTCTTCATATTATAGATAGGTAAACTAAGGCTCTAAAACTCACTGAGATTTCAGAGTAGCTGAATAGGGCTAAAAAGTCCAAATTCCCAAACCAGTGCTCCCATTTGATAAACAAATAGATGAATACTCACATTATTTTAATATCTCAAATGAAATATTAATTTTATTAATAAATATTTGAACTACCTTGTTTAAATACTCCATAGTATTTTTCTTAGATTGGAAATGATACTGAAAATGTATCCTTACATGAATGTTGCTCTGAGACTTAAAGAGTTTGTATAAAACATTTAACAGACATAGGGTTTACCTAATATTCTCTTTCCTTTCAATTTCCTCTCAATTATCTCTCATTAGATTATAAAGTAATTTCTCAGTCTCTTTTCTCTGTCTGATCCTCCTATTGACCAAATAAATTTAAGAAATTCAGGAGCTTGGAAGGGGATGAGAGAGAACAAAGTGTGTTGTCAATTTTTAAAAAATTTGTTGTAAAACTTTCTTTTTAATTAAAATGTCCCCAGTGCAATTTCTTGGTCTACTACTCCTGACAGCTACTATTAATTATACTTTCACCTGTTAAGGGTCTAACACTTTCTAAAACATATTAAGCCAAGTTTTCTGTAAGTATTGAGCCTATGTGTTAAGAACAAAATGATACTAAATGGATTTGGGTGAATATGTAAGCGGGCAGGAAGAAAAGCGTAACCATCCTTAGTAAATGACAAACTTTCTTTGTCTCCCAGTCCTAGGCTTTATACCTACACACTGCCTGGTGTGGTGTGGAGGCCGAGCAGACGGCCTTCACTGTTAGATGCCAGAAGAAGGGACTGCAGAAGCCAAGGACCTGGGCACACAAGCTAAAACTTGCATGCTTGGCAAGGCTCAGATGCCAAGGTTTGAATCTCTAATAAACCACTCACTGCCTCTCCAGTAATGATACCCTGGGGCTGCTGGGAGGGGATTCTTTTTATAGGAAACATACTCATAAGGATTTAATATTATCTTTCAGAACCCTTTGATTTAATGGTTTAAAAAAAAAAAAAAAAAAAAACTTTTCCCCTTATTTTGTAGACCCTGTGATGTGAGCCAGTGTTAATTCCTAATCCAACAGTAGTATATAATCAACATCTCTCTACTGAGCTCAAGATTCCTTTTCCTTTTTAGCCATGTGCTTAAAAAAATTAAAATATCTTGCCACTGAATGTCTTTTTACAGACTGAAAAGACTTTTTAGGTTAAACAACATTTGTTAGGCTTTGATGTAATCAAATGCAATTTCAATCTTGAATTATTCAGCCCTGCCTCTCTGAAATTGCACATATGTGTCAGCTTTCAATTTTTCTTACTAGTGTTTTACACATGAAATCTATTTTCACTGAGAAAATGGAATCTTTGTGTCTTTGTCTCTAGGAGCGCTGCTTTCAGGCATGTTCTGGCAGGGGCTTTGACTGTCTAGGCACTGGGGGAGGGGCCTGGCAGTCATTTGTCAGCTTTTCTTGCATCTGTAATTTCTGGCCACTCAGCAGTATTAGCAGGTCTTAGAAAGGGGGTGAGTAGGGTGTGGGGAAGAGCTTGTCATTGATGAAAGCCAAACCCCGAATAACTGCCCAATGTTAATGACCAAAGAGAGAAGGGAGAGTCTGAAAAACTTTTATTGTGCTTTAATGAAAAAGACTTTTTGGAAATGGCTAATTTACAAAATTGCACATGGTAACATTTTCAGATCTCAGTTTAGAAAGCCCCTGTCCATATTGTGTTACCGATTTCATTGCTTTTAGCTTGGCAAGGGCTCATGAAACTATTTTAATTTTCCACCAGTGGCTTCTGGTTATTTCTGCTCTTATTTCCTTGTAACAAAACTGACAGCCCAATTAAACATCTGCATTTTTTAATCTGAATTTCCCCCATAACTATTTTGCTTTTCTTCTAAAACTTCCAGATGTTTTGTTTCCTTTATGATTTTAATGCATGCGAGTATATTTCTTCCCATTTCAAAGAGAGAGAGCTAGAGAGACTGACCAGATGTTTCTATATGAAAAGCTTTGTAATACACCAATAATCAGGTCAGTATTTTTGTCTCTTTATGAGTATATTTACATTAGAATACATCTCATTGTCTTTCAGCACTTTACAATTTGAGTCGATCTATGCAACTTATTTTTGTGGGCCATTAGATTTCAGAATCCACATTGTGATGTTAGTTAATCCTTGTGGCAAAGGAAGAAAGTAACCCTCTGTTATCTCAGTATCTAGTAACAGGGATAGAAGCTACTGTGATTTGTTTCTTATTACTTGTCTCCCCCCTCCCACTTCCCACTCTTGTGGAAGATAAGAAGTTGTAGGTTATGTGAAGCAACAATGTATTTAAATTCATTTTCCAGATTTGTGCAAACATTGATGGAATCATCAATATCTTGCCTTGAAGTATCTGGACAAGAGTTTAAAGAGTCTCTTGTATATTTCAAGAAAACCTGTTTCCCTTAATTAATAACAGGAAGCCTGGTAAACAGACTTTTGCTGACAAATGAAACTGAAACAGTAACATATACACAGAAACATGGGAAAAGAAAACAATGCAGCATTGTATGGTTATTCCAGAGGAGTAGCTCAGTTCAGATACACTTATGCAATACTCACATAAAACCCCAAAGTCAAAGATTATTAATCATATATTTCTGACCATGTAAACACACGCTTGCAGAGTACAATTATTTATCCCACTGCTTACTATTTGAAAATGATCTCTGACTATTTAGACATTTAACATTTAGGCAGAAAATCATTATTTCCTGGAATATAGATTTTCCAGACTATCAAGTAAACATGAAGAAAAACAATCTTTAACAAAACAAAAAAAAACAAACAAAATTATTAGAAGATTGTAAAAGTCCATTCTTGCTGCATACTTCTGGAAATGCAATGGGAACACGTAATAAGATAATTTTAGTGGAAGTTTTTTTTGGGGGGGAGGAATGTATATCCTATTTGGGTAGTGTATATTTATGAGGTGTCGGGCATACTAAATGCAACAGTCATTAATTAGAGAGTTCACTGTGCAACTTGACCCACTTGTGCTTAAAGCTCTGGACAATGCTGCCCCTGGAAGTAATGGGTCTTTATCTTCCAACTGTATCATAGAATGGGAACTCACTGATCCCATATTGACCTTGACAGCAGCAAATTGAGGTTATACATAGTGTCCCTGCTTAGAAACACTGAGTTTGAGTTTAAAATTTTTGTTTTGGCTTTTAAAAAAGAATTAGTTGCTTAAGTTACAGTTAACTATTAGGAATGAATTGCTTGATCCTTAAGTGATTTTAAAAAATTACATGTTAAAGGTGACTAGCTGAGAATGGTTAAATGTAAAATAAGCTTAAACAGATATTTATTTCTGTTTATTTTAAGATGAGTAAGAGAATAAGCAACAAAGGGGAACATAAGAACATGCTTTTTTTTAATGATGTATTATATTGCACATTAAAGGATGTATTTTGGTGATTCGAGAGTAATTAAAAGACCTAAACTGTGCTACATAAGTAGAATTACTTGACTTCTTGGTAGGCTCTCGTAAGTCGTATCTCAACACTAGAAAAATGAGAATGGAAAGTGTCCTGGGTGGCAAGGGCAATGGTTTGTGACATGTATAATATACATTCATACAACTGACTTAGGAACTAAAAACCAAATTTATTTTTTTCTTAACCATACCCGCAGTGGATGTGAATTTGAATCAAGGAAGTTACACTCAAAACGGAATAGGTCCAATTACAAATAAACAACACTTGTTTCATATTTTATATATATCTGAGTGAAACAGAAGTACATGTGACACACTTTAACTCCAGAATCTTATATTTATTGTGGAAATTGGAATCAATCAAATAAATACTTTGAATTTAAAGGAACTGTTGTGTTGGAATAATTATCAGAGTAGACCTTTGCTAATTGCAAGAGAAAGTAAAACATGTCCTTGGCTGTAAAATTTCAGTGAGTTTGTAGGTAAGCAAGAACAACATGCAAAAATTTAAAGTGATGAAAGTGTACTTATTTGAATTTTTGTTAAGTATAGGATGGACTCCATATATTGTGTTTTAGGTATATATTAATTATTTGGAGAAGCTTTTTGGGGAAAAAAAGTGTTAATGAATCCTAAATCATAAGAAATGTCAATAGAGCTGTCGTTTGTTAAATCCTTGTAAGAAGAAGAGAAAATCAATCAGGTTTCTTACTAGAATTATGCTATTTGCAAATTGATGCTTTGGAAAACATAAAATATCTTTCAAAAATTTTAGATAACAGTCTTCTCGGAAAACTTTTAAGTATAAACTAACTTATAAGTAATAATCATAAATTTATATAAAAACAAGGAGTATATCCAAATTTAAAATAATGATTTTCACAGGCAGATTCATTATCATACTCTCATTTCACAATATTTAAAGGTATTCTTGGAAATGGTTTATCATAAAGACCATGTACATGATATGACTTACATTGTTTAGTGATATGATCCCAGAGTCACCCCAAATCTGGTTACACTTATTTCTCAGGTAGGTTAGGTTGAATAGAATTCCCAATACCTGGCAGGAATAAAATTTCTCCTCCTTTCTTTGGCTCCATGAGAGCACAATGTACTAGTCTTTAGATGAATCTAACAGGAAAAATTTGGTGTATATATTTCAGAGAACAATGAGCTCTGTGCATAATTGTCAGAGCATCAGTAAATCATCTTGCTTGTGTAGGGAAGTATGAAAGAAAGTTTCATTTCTTGAAAATGAGATCTGGAAGAAAAAATACTATTGACCTCAGCATTATACATGCCACTGAACTTGGACAAAGATTCTAATCAAAGAACTAAAATATATAAAGCAAAGTTCCAAGTTAGACTTTTGTAAATGTTCTCATAGTAATGTCTTTTGGTTCAAGTGGTTTGTGTATGGTGTATAAATTTCATTTTTGTTTGTTCATCCTATAAACACACGATTGGTGATTTCTCTAGTATACTGTCTTCTAGTTTCCATTTTCTTTTTAGTAATCTGCCCCAGAAAACAGTAAAATTCGCATCTTGACTTCTGCCTTTCCCTCTATTATTAATTTATTCATTTAGCTAGTCTTTTGTAAATTTTCTCTAACAGATATTCTAAAGGGATAAAATACATGGGTATAAGTGGAAACTGAAAAAATTATTTCTTGACTACTTGGTGCCTTCTAACACTTTCAGTAGCTCCTATAATCCATCTGATACCTAGTAAATTTCCAATACAAGCAGAGGAATTTCTGTTGTGAATGTCAGGTATGAACAGGGTAATCCCCTCAACAGAGTTTGCTAAAGAGTAAGGAAACAGTATTGGTAAAATTCTGTGACAGAGAATTTAGCAGTTTCAACACCTCCCTTCCTGCTCCCTTTTAAGATTCATTGTTATCATCAAACAAAACTCTAAGACTATTTCAGACTTCCCAAAACAAGGAAGTTCTTTCAAACTCCAAGCAGGTTTCTGGAGATCTTTTTGTCTTGCATTGTTGTGTGCTTTGCTTAGAACATCCCAATATATTTCCTGTCATTGTCATCATTCTAAACACTGTGACCTGTAATACACACTGAGCCCACTGGAGGAAAACATGTTATTTTGTTAATAATGTGCTAACAGCAGAAATTATTAAGATTGAAGAGCAGTTTTTAAAAATCCATTCAAATGTGAATAAATGATGGTTTTGATAGGACCTACATTAAAGTAACAATTACAATTTTATTTGTAGCATAACTATAGGTCAAGGTTGGACATGCACATTGACTATAAATATCAAGAGTGCTGATTCTTCTTTAATAAACAACGGAACATGCCTAACATATAAAATCAACCTTTTTATTTTGGCCTTACAATTAAAACAAAATGGTGAATCATTACTGCCATCCAATTAGCATCCTTTTTTCTAATTTCTCACCATTTACATGTCTTCTTCCTTCAAAGAGAAATCAAATTTGCTTTGCTAGAGTGTAAGTTCTGTTTATAAATTCAAATTTTGTAGAGCAAAAGTATAACATTTGTCTTGGTGGTTTAACAAGTAGAATATTCATAATATATCCCATCCATAATATATTCAGAAACAAATTTAGCTCTGCTTTACAAAACTATAGATATTTAAAAATGAAAATAATTTTGAAGTATAGTTTCTTTTTTTGTTGTTGTTGTTTAAATGAGAACTCAAATGATATTGCTTGTGAGAGTTTCTGACTTTTAAAAACCCATGGATTTATTTATAGATTGCTTAGCAAATGTATAAGTATACATTATCAATTTGTTAAATTTTACTTGCTTCTAGATAAAGGGTTTGTTGAAACCTTAAATATGGTATATAAATTCTCTATGAAAGGAAATTAGAACAATGTGTAAGCAACTTTTGGGAATTGATGCTGCTCAATTCTACATTTCTGTTCTTCACGGGTTGCAGTATCTCTAAAGTGTTCAGCTCACTTTTATTGAAGTGTGATAAATAGGCATGTCAAATTGTATACAGAGAATAGAACACAAATCAGCTCTGCCTGTTTCTGTTGTTTCTTCATTCTCTAAATAGGTATCCATTGCTCATTATAAACAGGGGATGCGCCCTTTTATTTGGCAGGTCTTATTTCTTCATTGACTTCCACATTTCATGGAATGGCAATAGAATCAACAGCCATTTATATATCTGGAAGAAAGATTTATTGAACAGTAAAACAACAGATTTTCTTTCCTTTTTAGTATATTTTGTACGTTCTCTTATAAATTCTATGGCAGGAAACAGTGACTGAGTGAAACTTGCTATACAAATTTAAATCTTATAATTTCAGGTAACAAAAATCATTCCTTTAATAATGTTTATTATGCAAAACCATCAACATTTATTTTTTGTTATGCACAATACACAATGTTTATTATACATAATGCAGCAATATTTTAAAATAGTTTGCTCATAAAATTAACACCGTAAATAAAATTTATTGTTCGTATATTATTTAAAAAGTTATTTTTTATACTATGTTACTAGACTTTTATCTATAATTTCAAGAAGAATTATTTGGTTGTGGTCTTGAAGCTCTATGAGAAAAGATTTCGTATGCTAATTGTAAGCTTAGTAAACTTAAATATTTGAGATATTTATGGTTTTGAGTGGTAGAGTATTTTTTTAATTA
The DNA here is from genome assembly GCF_001698545.2 of Rhinopithecus bieti. Taxonomy (NCBI): domain Eukaryota; kingdom Metazoa; phylum Chordata; class Mammalia; order Primates; family Cercopithecidae; genus Rhinopithecus; species Rhinopithecus bieti. Next base: position 1,219,679 of record NW_016812542.1, read on the forward strand.
TTGTTAATGGGATTAGAAAATTCTGAACTTTGGAACCTAACAAAACAGCGAAATAACCATTTCATTATACTCTGTCATCATATTTACGATACTCATTGGAAGTAGAACAGAACAACACTAAATAGAAGACAGAAGATGATACACTTCAATTTCTGCTCTTACATAATCTTTTGAAAACATCTAAAATTTGCAATCAGGGTTTAAGCATGCCTGACTTTCAACGAATGCAATTTCCAAAAAGACAGACTTGAGCATCAATAACTCTGACAGGATAAATTACTCTATTCTACTTTTAGCAAATCTACATGCATCTATTATAGCATCTTCTTAGAAAAAAAAAAAGTCACTTTTTCCTCTTTCATTGGAAGGAAACCTAGCATATAACCAATGAGACGACTCCCAGTAAATATGCAGTGCCATCTTGATTGCTCTTGGTGACTATCCATACTTAAACAGAGACTGTTCCTTTCTGTATTTTAATAAATCCTTAATTCTCTTTCTTATACTCTTCTATCTCCCATACTTACATTTGCAAATTCCCCTATGATCAAGGATTAGCACAACACTGAGGACTGAAATGAAAAGAAGGACCTAAGAGAAAATACCTTGAAAAAGACAACAGAACTTATCTTTGATGGAACAAAGGTTAAAAAATGCTCTTTGGACACTTGAAAAAAATGTTTTCTTTTTTTTTCTTAGAGAATAAGCAATTTGCAGGAGCCACCAGATTATCAATTATTTAACCTCTCAAGACTAGTGACAGGTTTTTCCTTTCTTATTTAGCTTAAATGATTATTTAGGAGTTAGGTCCTCAGAAAGTAAGGGTTGTTGCCAATTCTCTGTTATTCTTTGTACCACTTAGCCAGAATATCATGCATTTTAGGGGCTGTCAACAAATACACAATGCATTAAATTCTCTTTGCATTTCCAGAGGAAGGGGGTAGGGAAAATAAATAAATGAATGCCTGACTCAAGAGGCTGAGAGTCTATTTGAGTGAGATGTGGGTCTAGTGGAAATATGCAGAAAAGAATCTTGTAGAGGAAAATGACTCACAAGTATGTGAGGGGAAGACTTTTAATGTCAGTGTCCATATTTCCTGATTAAAGTGAGGGTATTTGCATCATGTTCTAGCATTCTAAATATAAAAGCAGCTAAGAATCTCCAAGAATCCCTTAAATTCTTATTCAAGAACAGGAAGAAATGAATAGGTTAGAACTCAAATATTATAATAAAAATGTATTCTCTAGCACAATAAAATCATTACAATAAAACCTGTTAGCTGATTGGTTAGTGTTTTAGAGTGCTGTAAATGCATAGTAACTGAAAAATGTTTCAGAATTTAAAAAATAGGTCATTGGTTAATGATTCAGAATAAACAAATATGTGAATGGTCAGGACTGACAATAAAGTTAGACTTTTTCTCCTGGAAATAGTTTGTTAAATGATATCTTTGAGGATGCTTTTAATAATATTTATACTTTAAACACACATATTTAAAACAAGGCAACACAGAAAATATCACTAATACAATATATTTTCCCCATAGAACGTGCTTGTTAAAATTGTTCAAAAATGAATTATTGCATGTTTGTGTTCAGCCTAAAAAAATGCAAAACACTGCTAAAATCACTACACTAATCTTTTGAAAATAAGATGCTAACGATTTTTTATGAAGCTAACCATTTAAGTCAATATTCAGAATTTTTCCTCATGCTAAAAATACTTTACATATTTTAAATCAAAACTCCTCTTGAATATGCAGAAGAAAACTGAGAACAAAATGTGAAATTTAGTAGAAGGAACAGTAGCTTTGGAGCTCTGGGATCTGTCTTGACTTGTGACACAAAGCATGTCACCCAGGCCTCTCTGAGAGATGGGGTTAATCCTAACAGATGAGCTCCCTAGAGTAACTGTGAGAATAATTACCATTGTAAATATGATATAATGAAGTCCTCTCAAAAAAGATGCTCTTTACATCTGGCGGAATCTTACTTAGTAAAGTCTTATATAATAATTTGACCTTCACTGTAACTTAAAATACACCAGAATCCAGCCACTTCTCACCACCTCCACAGCTGCCACCCTAACACAAGGCACCTGCACCTCTTGCCTGGATTATTATTGCCATACCAGCTTCAGTGGCCTCTATGCTTCGTCCTTACACATTATCACCACCCCTAGCCTAAGCTGTTCTTCACACAGAAGCCAGAGTGATCCTTTTAATTCTAGAGCCAAATCACATATGTCCACTGGTCAGATCCCAATAGCTTTCCATCACACTCAGAATAAAATCTGGAATCTTAACCAGAGCTTTCAAGGCCCTACATGATTTGCTCACTTCACTTCTTCACTGTGCCCCCTACCATTGTCTCCTTGTTCACTCTAATGACCTCCTTACTCTTTTGCTCAAACATCCTAACAACATTCCTGCCTCAGGGCATTTGCACTTGCTATTCCCCTAGTCTGGTCTGAAGAGCTCTTCTTTGGATATTCATATGGCTCCCACCATTCTTTCCTTCAAGGCTCAGCTCAAATAATATCATATCATAGAGGTCTTTCCTGATAGCTGTATATAAAATTTCATACCACATATAAGAGTTTGTTCTCATGCTGCTAATTAAGACATACCCAAGACTGGGTGATTTATAAAGACAAAAAAGGTTTAATGGACTCACAGTTCCACATGTCTGGGAGGCCTCACAATCATGGCAGAAGGCAAAAGCCACATCTTAACGGGGTGGCAGGCAAGACAGAATGAGAGCCAAGCAAAAGGGGAAACCCCGTATAAAACCGCCAGATCTCGTGAGACTTACTGCCACAAGAACAATGTGGAGAAAGCTGCACCCATCATTTAATTATCTTCCACCTGGTCCCTCCCATAACACATGGGAATTATGGGAGCTACAATTCAAGATGAGATCTGGGTGGGGTCACAGACAAACCACATCATTGCACTTTCATAATTCTTGTACTTATCTTTTTAGTATTTATAGCCACCTGATTGATTACATATGTGTTTGCTGTGTACAGGGAATTTGTGTTTATCACTGTCTTCTCAGCAACTAGAAGGGTGCCAGATTTATAATAGGTACTCGATAAAAAATTGTAGAATAAAACAATGCATGAGCTAGCAATCAGTCACAGAGATATATCAGCCATAAGATGTTTTAGGATTACATCTATTTGTTGTATTTCATAATCACTTCTTCTCCTAGTCTTATAATGGTACTTCTGTTATATGCAATTCATTTGTTTCTCAATATTTATCCTTCGATAAGCTCATTATTTGTGCTTTTTAATGATGAATGCTTAGGACATACTTCCATTAAAATCTGTAAAAGTAATCATTGTCTTCGACATTGGTCATGTATTGGGCGTAGATTTGTAATTCATATAATTAGAACCCCACTCCTATGTGATTCCCCTCAATTCCTAAGGTTTTTGTATTCAGTTTATTTTAAAAATAGGACTATTTGAATATTACAATTTAGGAAGAGGCAACTCAGTACTCTTCACATTTCTAGAGATATTCATGTTCTAGAGCTGGCTTTTGGATTTCTTCAGGGATTTTTCTAAATCCTTACACATTAACTCAATATTTTAACAAATATTTACTTTTATCTATTAGATCAAGGGGTCTCTGCTGAATGATTGAGATCCTGCCTCCAAGGATTGGTCTTCTAAAGATGAAAATACAGTAACACAAGAAACAGTGTTGTAAGTAGCCTTAAAAGAATAGGGGTGAACGGTTATTGACATTTAAAGAAGAGATTAAGTACCACAGTGGTAGATAAGTAAGTATTAGAGAAGGTGGCATTTGAGTTGAACTACATTTGGATATTCAGAAAAGAGCAAGAAAAAAATCATCTCAATAGGAGGAAATAGCAGAAGCAAATTTGGTAAGTATATGGAAAACAAAACAATAGGTCACATAATAATGGGAAACCTTGGGCTATGATTGTTTACACACTCAATTTCTTTGTTTAAGAGTATGCTTACTCTAATGCACAATATGGCCTAAATATAAGTGGACTTGTACATACACTTGAAAACGTGTACTTCAAAATAAATTTTCTTTTGTTTTCCTACTTGTATAGCTTATAAACTCCCAAAATCAATGTTTAAGTTACATTAGAAAATTCAATAAGTAATATATACAATTGCAGCAATGTAGGCATATGTAGCTTTGAGCCCTTACAGAAAAAAAATCACATGAGTTTTAAATATTCTTTATATTCAGGGTAATCAGAGTATGTGGCACATACTTTAAGTTACTATTTAAATGTGTTCATATTATCAGATATTTGCTTTCTTGATAAAATACCTGCCTACATATGCACACTCAGATGGTTTTCATGTTTTCTATGCCTAGTGATTATGAACATGGAGAACTTGCTAGGGAAACTTAAGATAAAACTGCTCTTCCATTTTTGTATTTTCAGTGAGAATCAACATGTTATCTCGTACATGCAATTCATGACTTCACTATAACTATTTTGATACGTTGCATTACTAGCAAATACATGGCCAAAGAAGGACACAGATAACTTTTAATTGTTAGAAGGCTTGCATCATGTGTGAATCTCAGGCAGAGCAAAAAAAAAAGTAAACTTCAGTTCGAATGTCAGTATTAGGCACTATCCTCATCCCAAAGCATTGTTTCCTTTATATAGTTTCTTTTTTGAATGATTTTGAGCAAGGCAGAGCAATTACGTGGGGTGCTGGCGGAGGCCCATGCAAACATCAGCCCCAAGTGACCAGGCACACACTCTCGGGAAGTCCATATGTGAATTAACAACTGAGAGTTTTTCCTGTGTGGGTTGCATTTGCTTTTTATACTTTGACATAATAAAATTATATCTGGCCTGAAACTACACCAACTTCAACATGTGCTCCAAATGTGTAAATGAAGACAAACGCAAAGAGAAAATTAATGGCTGCCTGTTTTAAGTCTTTTGTTTTGAGAATAAACACTTGAGGAAAAATATGAATTACATTTCATGCTTGAATCCATATTTCGTTTTTGGCAATTATGATGTCACCTCATCTGAACTGATGCCTGAGTTATCTTTCCAAATGCAGATTTGATCCTGTCATAGTTTTGTTTGCAATCTTCAGATGACTGTCAATTACCCGACAAATAGAAGTGCTCAGTGAACGTGGTGGTATAAATGAATCAGGTGTTTGCAAAGGAGCTAGATGGCATTCCCGGAATAAAATGGTACACATATATGTTGAGATCCATTTTGAGAATGGAATGCTGTATAAATGCCTCCATAAACTCATGAGATTTTCTGAGAATTCTGCCAGCAGATTGCCTTCACACTCAAACTGCAGCTCCTCTAGGTCCCCGGCCTGATGGCCTGCTCTACAGATTTTGGACTTGCCAGCTTCCACAATCATATAAACCAATTCCTTAAAATTAATATCTCTCTCCTTCCCTCTATACATATGTGTAGGCATACATTTATATATACATATCTTACTGGTTTTTTCTCTAGATAAATCTGACTAAAATAGCAAAGTTGTATGGCTTGAAGATGACCATTTGAATACTGACCAGCCTCTTCAAATATATTTTGCTCTACAACTCCTTGGTGAATCCTGTCACAGACTCCTTCTTAAAATTGTTTTAGAACTAGGACACTTGAAATCTGTTGGATGTGTCAGCTTCACTTTTGCACTGAAATTATTCCAACATGCAGGACTGGCTTTCCCAGAAGTCAGTACAGTATCTCTAGAATGTCTGGCCTGAAAGGTGACAACTTTGAAGGCTATTTCTGCTACATGCCACAACTCTCCTACTGCTAGCTACCCTGGAAGGCAAAGGGTTGATAATGGAAGAACGAAGAACAGATGATAATGGAGGAAAAGCATGAGAGAATTCCATGCCTCATCAACCTCTTTAGCAAAATTGTTTCTACTCTCTGCAAAAATTAATACTACATGGTAACATGATGTGGCTGGTGATGTTCTCATCTCATGATCAGGATATAAATAACTTTTAATTGTTGTTAGAAGGCTAGCATCATGTGTGAATCTCAGGCAGCAAAATTTTTCATATGGTCAAATACTTTTTTAGATATTTGCCATGTCCTATTATTTTTGAGTATTTATGATAGGCAGTATAAGAAGGACACTTTGTAGAAATGTTGAATGAAATCCTTTACTTAAAAAAAAAGTAGGATTAATTTAACATTTCAACCAGAGTTGAAGTAGTTGGTGGAGTGTAGACATGACATTGAGGGGCAATTTTCTTGTAGTTGGTTTGGGTGGAGAATCAACTTGCTCTGCCCTCTACAGTTTGGAGCCCTATTCCTAAGTCCTGGGGAATAAAGGGCATATGCCTCTCGTGTAAACCCCCAATTATTCTTTACCTATTGTTTTAAGTGGAGATTTCTGGCAATCACTTCAAGCTTTGGTAGCTCTTTCCTGTGGAGAATTATCTACTTATTACTATATATGTGTAGTTTTTTGTGAGCTATCTTTATGGATATTAATTTAAATAAAGAAATAAAGTTAGGATTTTTTTTTACTTTACTATACTTTACTATAGTTTTACACTTTATACTTGATTGCCTTTTATTTCTTTTATGCGTACTTTATGGGGAAAAGTTTCTTTCCCTACACTTGTCTCTTCATATGTAATGAGTTCTGTTAATGTAACACTTTAAGCTCTCCTATTTACTCTACTCCAGACACACATTTAAATGGGAAGTTGGGAAGGAAAAACTGGGCACATGAGCCTGCATATCTCCATATCTTCTTTTTCTTTCTTTCTCCCTCATCCTCTCCCTGTCTAGCTCTCATGTTCTCTTCCTCTCTTTGTATTGCCTACAGAATGCAAATCCTCTCAGGTGACCTCTCCATGCTATAAATTTTCAGCCTACATACTTGAAGGTGTGAGTCACATTCTGCAAAATGATCAGCCCTAGCAATAATAAAGGTGATACTCTGTCTCCACTGATTTTGCTTTTTATTTCAGAACTTGAGTGGGGAAGAAGGGTGCTATTTATTGACTTCCTCAAGAACTCCAACTATCTAATGCATGGCTTCAAACAAATATAACCTTGTTTTCTGCGTGGAATGAAGTATTATCAACATATATTTACCAATATTTTCTACTACTGTTTTAGTACCTTATTTTCTTTTTTAATTGTGATCCAGAAATATGTGTGCAGTAGGTCCTAATTATCACATTCTTATTTTTCTTCTTAAACAACAAATCAATTGTTTCAATTAATTTTGCTGACACTTCATTTCTCTGAGGTACAAAGATAATCTGTACCTAAATTAGGAAAATAAGTCAAAAGAATACGGATTAAGACTTTTGATGGCAAACACCTGGATTTTGCTCAATGAAGGAATGAATATAAACTTGATCAAAAAAGAAAACAACTTCAACAACTTTCTTTTTAAAACTGTTTTAGCACAGATTGTGTTATTTTACAAAATTGACATATTTTACCCTTAATAAATCTTTTAAAATTCTCATTGCATTAAAGCACAAAGGGAGTCTCAGCAGAGGGTAACTCTGCTCTGATTTATGATTTCCTTATTCCTTTGTATAGTGTTCCCATTAATTCAGAGGTGCTATTTCTTTCCAGTGAGAAAAATCATCAAAATCAAGAGCAGAAAAAAAAAGGCTATCTTTTCATTTACTCTCTCAGTAATTGAAACCCCCATACCACTCTAGCATCTAACATTGAACTGCATCAAAGCTATAGCAATTCAGTCAAACTCTGGAAGCTGGCTGTATTAGGGACAATGAGCTACAATTATACTCTAAAAAACATCATCTGAGACTATACATATGTCAAAGTCAACACTTTAGAAGTGGCTAATAAAGAACCATATTAATACCGAAAAGCTCATTAGAGACAATCAGCTGTGTTAACAGGAAAGAATGACATATTCCAGAGGGAGCACCATGGCCGTTGTTATCATAGCTGCTGGGAATCCTACTGGAATGCCATTTCCACAAAAATGAAAAGAGAGCATAGACTGTCAGGGGCTGCCTTTCATGGCACTTGAAATCCCTTTGGAGCTAGCATTGCACACCTGAGGCTCTATGACCAAAATAAAAATATGGCTGTTGCTTCTGAAGTCCTCCTCAGCTTCATCCAGATTCCTAGGTCAGAGCACCCCATGCACGGCTTCTGTTTAGTCCTCACAATGTGTTTCTTTGCTATCTCCTTGCAATTTCATTTGCTTTCTAAATCAATTCCATCTGTTATCTTAAAACCATCTTAGCTTACAATCTTTTAGCAGTTTCATTTGTTACATCTTCCAGGTTCACCCCATAGAAAGAATAAAAACCCCTGATGTTTATGTGGCCAGTTTCTAGGAAGTATAATTCTGTCATCTGGCCAAAATACAGACATACCGTACTTTATTACACTTTACTTTATTGCACTTTGCAGAAATTGTGCTTTTTGCAAATAAAATGTTTGTAGCAACCCTGCATTAAGCAAGTCTGTCTGTGCCATTTTTCCAATAGCATGTGCTCTTTTGTGTCTCTTTGTCACATTTTGGTAACTCTCTCAATAATTCAGAACTTTTCATTATATTTTATCTGTTATGGCAATCTATTATCAGTGATTTTCGATATTACTGTTGTCATTTTTGTGGGTGCATGAACTGTACCTATGTAAAATGGAGAATTTAATTGATAAATGTTGTATGTGTTCTGACTGCTCCACAGACCGGCCTTTCCCCTGTCTCTCTCCCTCTTCTTGGGCCTCCTTCTTCCCTGAGATGCAGCAATACTGAAATTAGGCCAGCCCTACAATGGACTGTAAGTGTTTAGGTGAAAGACAAGAACCACACCTCTCATTTTAAATTTAAAGCTAGAAATGATTAAACTGGGTGAGGAATGCATGTGGCAAGCTGTGATAGACCAAGAGCTAGGCCTCTTGTGCTAGTTAGCCAAGTTATGAATGCAAAGGAAAAGTTCTCCAGGAAATTAAAAGTGCTACTTCACTAAACATACAAATGATAAGAAAGCAAAACAGCCTTATTGCTGATTTGGAGAAAGTCTGAGTGGTATGGATGGGAGATCAAACCAGCCACAGCATTCCCATAAGCCAAAGCGTAATCCACAGCAAGACCCTAACTCTTCAATTCTATGAAGTCTGAGAGAGGCAAAGAAGCTGCAGAAAAAAGTTGGATGCCAGTAGAGGTCAGTTCATGAGGTTTAAGGAGAGAAACTGTTTCTGAAACATAGAAGTGCAAAGTTACACAGCAAGTGCTGATGTAGAAGCTGCAGCAAGTCATCCAGAAGATTTAGCTAAGATAATTGATAAAGGCGGCTACACTCAAAATATATAATTTCAATGTACATAATACAGTCTTCTATTGAAAGAAGATGCCATCTATGACTTTCATAGTGAGAGAGGAGAAGTCAATGCCTGGCTTCCAAGCTTCAAAAAACAAGCCGACTCTCTTGTTGGAAGCTAATGAACCTGGTGACTTTAATTTGAAGCCAATGCTCACTTACTATTCCAAAATTTCTAGGGCCCTTAAGAATTATGCTAAATCTACCCCATTTGTTCTCTATAAATGGAACAACAAAGCCTGGGTGGCAGCATATCTATTTACAGCATAGTGGACATGCTGTATTTTAAGCCCACTATTGAGACCTACTGCTCAGAAATATAATTTTCTTTAAAAATATTAGTGCTCATTGAGAATGTACTTGGTCACCCAAGAGCTCTGATAAAGCTCTAATGCAAGAAGATTAATGTTATTTTCATGCCTACTAACACAACATCTATGCTGCCGCCCATGGATCAAGGTGTAATCTTATTATTTAAGAAATACATTTGGTAAGGCTATCACTGCCATAGATAGTAATTCTTCTGAGGGATCTCAGTAAATTGGAAACCTTCTGAAAATGACTCATCATAGTAAATGCCATAAAGAACATCCGTGATTCATAGGAGGAGGCCAAATTATTAATATTAAGAGGAGTTTAGAGGAAGTTTAATACAACCCTCATGGATTACTCTGAGGAGTTCCAAGACTTCAGTGGAGGAAGTAACTGCAGATGTAGTGCAAATGGCAGGACAACAAGAATTAGATGCGGAGCTTGAAGATGTGATTGACTTGCTGCAATCTCATGATAAAACTTTAAGGAATGAAGAGCTGTTTATAATGAACAAGCAAAGAAAGTAGTTTCTTAAGGTGGAATCTACTCCTGGTGAAGATGCTGTAAATGTTGTTGAAAGTACAACGAAGGATTTAGAATATTACATCAATTTAGTTGGCAAAGCGGCTGCAGATTTTGAGAGGATTTACTTCAATTTTGAAAGATGTCATACTATGGGTAAAATGCTACCGAATAGCATTGTATGGTACAGATAACTCTTAAATGAAAAGAAGAGTATATCAGTGTGGTGAGCTTCACTGGTGTCTTATTTTCAGAAATTGCCACAGCCATCCCAAACTTCAGCAATCACCCACCCGACCAGTCAACAGCCATCAGCATTGAAGCAATACCCAAAACCAGCCAAAAGATTACAACTAACTGAAGGCTCAGACGATCTTTAGCATTTTAAACAATATTTTACATTAAGGTATGCAATTTTTTTACATAATGCCATTGCACACTGAACTCACTATCATATGGGGCAAACACACTTTCATATGCACCAGGAAACTAGCAAATTCATGTGACTCACTATATTGCAATATTGCTTCATTGCAGTGGTCTGAAACTGAAACCACAAAATCTCTGAGATATGCCTGTATTCTTCAGGTTAATTGTGGATCGGAAAAAATCAAACTAAGCTCTTTTACATTTGTTTGACATATAGAGAAGTAAAAAGATAATGATGGTGACATTGATGAACAGGATGGAATTAGTATCAAGCTTCAATGATAAGAACAAGGATCTTAGAAATGTAGTCCCAAGTTTTAACATGACACGTGGTGAGAACTCACTTGTCAATTGGAAGGTGCCAGATGACCAATTTTCTAAAATCAGAGGTTCCATAAACTACTGCTGCTATGAGAGTCCAAGCTATTCCAGAATTTACAGTTTGATGAGAGTATTCTGTTTTCATCCATCTAGCTCCAAGGGCATCATGGCATCCTACCACTTCTCCTGCTCTGAAATGATTCTGAAACCACTAGTTTTTTAGGGCTAAGGATTGCTGAAAAAGCTAGTGGCATAGGGCATCAAAAGGACACAGTCCTAATCTTGAAGATTCTTGAGGAAATCATAGGTCATAGTGTATTGGATCAGATCATGTGGTCAGTGGTTATGCTAATTGTGCTTATGCTATGCCCATCTAAACTCTCAGTGATATCATTTATTTGATGAAGATAGATCCTGAAACACTGAGAATGACATGAATGAATGTTAAGATTCCAGTTGGTATTTGGAGCATATCTGAACTCTTCCAAAGGTCTGTACGTTTATTGGAACAAATATCCTACAGCAGATGCTACTTATTTGATCATATAGAAAATGTCCCTGCTTGGTGATTTTCTTTCATGACATGTGCATCCTTTAAGAATTGGGGAAAATATGACTTTAGTAAACTAATAACAACATTTTTTACATACTATCAAAACCAAGAAGTAATTACGTGATTTAATAAAATGCCCTAAGAATTACATAAGAAATATTATACAGAAATGCAGATTTTTTTCTAAAACTGATACATTTGATTAATTCTTGGAGTCTTATTGTAAAAACCCCAGATTTTATTATAATATTGCACTAAACATAATTTAGTGTTTATTTTTATTTTTTATTTTACTTATTTATTTTTTTGAGATGGAATCTTACTCTGTTGCCCAGGCTGGAGTGCAGTGGCGTGATCTCGACTCATTGTAACTCCACAGCCTAGGTTCAATCTATTCTCCTGCCTCAGCCTCCTCGGTAGCTGGCACTACCAGTGCACACCGCCATGCCTGGCTAATTTTTATATTTTTAGTAGAGATGAAGTTTCGCCATGTTGGCCACTCTGGTCTCAAACTCCTGACCTCAAGTGATCCACCTGCCTCAGCCTCCCAAAGTGCTGGGATTATAGGCATGAGCCACCGTGCCTGGCCAATTTAGTGTTTATTTTTATAATTCTAAATCTTTAGGATATTTACTCCTCTGGTCACCATTATGAACATCAATTATATTAGCAAAGTATTGAATAAGGACAATTTAAAAAATGTAATTCCTGAAATTTATTGCTGTTCACAAATTTATGATTTTTACAATAAAATGTTCTGCAAACATACAGAAGATATATTTTGAATACAAAAGAAGAATTAATTATGGTGCATATTTTAAAATGTCATTTTAAATCAATTTGCTTATGAACACATCAAGGGCAGAGAATATATTTTTCTCATATTTTTTATATCCTCCTACCTGTGTAGTGCAGTGTTTAGAATAAACAAAGTCTTAATAAATAGATATTGAATTAAGGTAGCACAGTGATCCAGTCTCTGTCTTCCTACCCTGAAAATTAACTAGGGAATTTGGTCAGCATCTCCTTTTTTGCCTTCTACTCCTCAAGGACAAAGTAGTAGATTAGCTTTACTCTTTACTTATATAATTAAAAAAATGAATATATGAATGTTTGAATTTGTGACTCAAACATCACTTATGAATATGGAAGTTGAAGAAAAAAAATGATGAAAAATTATAAATGAGTACTCAAATATAAGACATTCTGGCTGGGCACAGTGGTTCATGCCTACAATTCCAGGACTTTGGAAGGCCATGGTGGAGGATTGCTTGAGGCCAGGCCTGCAGTGAGCTATGATTTTGCCACTGTACTCCAGCCTGGATGAGAGAGCAAGACCCTGTTTCAAAACCAAACACAAACAAACAGAAAGCATAAACAAAACTGTTTCTAATAATAGTTTCTGGTTTCTTTAATGACTGTTGCAGTGACTACTCAATAACATTTGGAACACTGATTTGTTTTTCAGGGATAAATAATGGAACTTCTTCAGGATATTCAACATGACTTCAGCAGACAATTTCAAATTTATTGTAGAATTTCTTAGAAGTTAGGGCAATACTGTAGAGAACTTTGCCACAATTGCTTCCTGTTCCCTACTATTATGTTGCATTTGACCTTCAAGAAAAGTTCTACCATAGTAGGCTGAAATTGCATGTATACACACTAGAGACATGTTTTAAAATAGTGGATACCTTCAAAACGAAGGTATTCTGAGGTATTCCTGCCTCAGCCTCCTCAGTAGCTGGCACCACAGGCGCACACCACCATGCCTGGCTAATTTTTATATTTTTAGTAGAGATGGGGTTTCACCATGTTGGCCATTCTGGTCTCAAACTCCTGACCTCAAGTAGTCCACCCACCTCAGCCTACCAAACTGCTGGGATTATATATATATAATTATTTCAGCTCTAGCAAATAATAAAAACTGTTTTTCTGTTGTTTATGGAATAAATGAGTTTCTATAGTGAGTTTCACTACCTGAAACAAAATTAAGAACTGTTTTTTTAGAAAGCTGGGAACCAACAAGAAAATTTTCGGGCAATGATTTAACATTACTTCTCTAAGAGAGAAGTTGACTTGAGTCACACTTTCACATCTTGTAACTTTCAGTTGATTAATGCTTAAAGAGTCACAGGAGAGAAGAGAAGGACTTGTGAGTCCAACCAAGTCTCTAACTAAACCAAAATTTAGTTGTTTATGGAAATTTTAGAAAATGCCAAAAAAAATTGAGAGGTGTGAGATTTTTGGATTTCTAAGTACTTCTAAGTACATATTTTTAATCCTTGACAGACTCCGTTAACCCTGATCCAAGATTGAGACCATCTACAGATTTTATTTTTTAAACCATGAGAACATGAATTATGTTGATGCCCAATGACTTCCCCAGAGCTAACATTCAATAAACATTTGAGATTGATTATAAAGTGACTACATTGTAACAATTTGATAACACTGTCCTTGGACTGAGTTTTATCCTTTTGTAAGGATTATTGGTGGCTACATGGATTTGGATGGAAGCCACTGCAGGCTGGACTACTGTGAATTGTCTTGTAACCAAGCTCAGTACATTTACTAAAACGCTATGAGATTATTTTTTAAATTTGCACCCATTATTGGTACATTTTTTGAAACATTAGTTCTATTTAGATGGAATAGAAGAATATAAGGTGTTGAACAGGTAAAGGAGATAAAAATACTAAACAGATGAGCCATAGGGAAACATGACTGAGAACAAACTGATATTTATAAAAAAATATATAAGTGGTGTGGAAATGAAAAGTGTATTATCCACATAGGTCAAATCTTATTATGATGAATTTTAAGAGAGTTTAGTATACAGTAATTTTAAATAAATAAGTAAAATGAATGGACTTTTCCATTTTGTTTATACATGTTCTATCTCAATCTTCCTTGTAATGGAACTTATTACAGAGATTTGACCTGTGCATCTAAGTATTGATTACTGATGATAATCTGAGATAGGGCCCACATCCTTTCTAGTATTAATATGGTCTTGCATTTGAAAAATTCTTTATTACTTTGATGTTTCCCCCTCTCCCCACCTATTATCTCATGTTTTAAGACAAAAGTGGTGGGAAGCCATGAAGCAAAGCAGTTAGATGCAGAAGTAAAAAGTCTCTCTAGCTTCTGAGTTCAATTCCTAGCCCTATCTCATAGGCATTATAACATCTTAAGCTTATGACCTGGCCATCCTGATTCTAAGTTTCTTCATTTCCAAAATAGGATAATAATGGGAGAGTTGCCTCATAGAAATTTTATGAAAATTACTTGCAATATAGATAGTTCTATGATTTACTTGTAGTAAGCACTTAATAAATGTTTCTCGTATTATGAGATATATAGAGCATGTGCTGTTATGACTGTTCACAGATGAGGAAACTGAATAACAAAGGGGTTATGTCCTTCTGTAGGAAGTCTGATGTTTCTTATTAAAATGAATTGCTCAGCTTTATCCTTAGCAGGACTTTTATCAGAGCTAATGTTTTTAACCAAATGGGTTCATTGTGCCCTTTGTTTCCCTTGACGCAGTCACTTTTAAGGGGAAGTCCAAGGAATTGAAAGAATTATACTTTTATCACTCTAGATACTACATGAATGTAGATTACTTGCTTCTCTTCTCAGGCCTCAGTTTCTTTGTCTTTCTGTAATCTCTAAGGCTCTTTTCTGTTAGAAAATAATGTTACATTATTTCACAAACTAGATCATTAAACTCTTGAACTCTAAGATTTGACTCTAATAAACAAACCATCCTAAATTAAAAGAAAAGGAACCCACATTTTGACCATAAAATTGTTATGGATTATTTTGTGATGATAATTAGGTACTGATATTAGGCACTCCTAGGCCAGTTCTTCCTTTTTTTTAACATCCCAATTCAAAAAATGTTGGAAAGGAAATTCAGATCCGTAAACTCAGCTTAACATTGACAGCAGTTACAGAAATAAAGTTTTTCCTACCAAGTCCAAATATGATCATTAATAATGTACTGTGTATTAATAGGTGCACATGGTGTAGACACATCAATGCCTAATGCAATGACAAAGCACATCCAAGTCTAATAGAAGTAAATATTACTAAAATTCTACATGATTTTTATTAAATAATTAATTCCACATTTTCAACTAAGAAACTACTTTTGATATTTATTTAACATGGTCTGCTATTGCATCTCTAACTTTTTTTACTTCATTTTCCTCTGTCTAAAGATTGGGCTTATAGGACCAAATATCAGTTGAATAAATTGATATTTTTTAAAAAAGAAGGATGAAGAAAATCACAGACATTTCTGCAATTTCATATTATGGATAGATTAAGAATAATCATATTATGGATAGATTAAGAATAACTGAGTTTTGGATGCTATGAATACCTAAAAAGCAATTTAACTTGAATCTATTCTGTGTTTATAGAATATTCCAGACCCAGAGATAGTTTTGGTAAACAAATAGATTTAAAAATTTGTTTCTAATTGTCTGCTTTATGGCATGATCTAAATAGTTATTGATTATAATTTCATAAATGAATAAATTAAATCTTTTGTATAGACTTCAGTGGAAAAAAATATTGTCAATATAATTATAATTATTTACATTTCAAGTATGTTTTTAATTCATGTTACATTTCTTCTTTAACTCACTTGTGATGTTTTTCTCCACAGACTACCATTACTCATGCTACACTCTTCATATTTAGATTTATATTATTATCACTACTTCTGACATTTGAATCTATAAGTTCAATCCCTTATGCTTATTCTTAATGGAAGTTCATTATATGTACATCATAGGTATAAACTAATTTAAACCTAAAGCATAGTCTGAATTAGCAAGATAATTTATAACTTATTGTCATTTATTTAGAAATAAGAAATCTGAGTTAAGTTTGCAATGATAAAATTCAGAGTAAAAGTGTTGGTAACAGTCACTCAATGATCAATTTTCCTATAATACAATTTTATAATAATAAATTTGACAATACTCTGAGGACATCCATTTTGTAACTCTTAGTATTAATGTCTAAATCAGCAGTTGGAAAACCCCCACCGTCATATCATGTGGTTTCAGTAATAATAGCTAAAAATCTATCCTGCAGTGAATCTTTTCTTTTTTTGAGCTACCCAATGGTTCCATATTATTACAGAATTTGCAGAGAATAATTTCTACCCCCAAAAGAATCTTTACAAATTATTATTGTCCATACTGTTTCCTGACTTTACTTGGCTTATCTGTAAAATACATTATCAGAATTGAATAAGATCCTTTTAAGCTATGTGATTTTATATGTGATACTTCATAGAGAAAATCAGTGGATTCTGGTGAAGAATGCTTTTCAGAAGACACATATAGGAACAAAAGTTCATATATAAATGAGTTTAAAATACGAAAATTTAATACTAAAAGAGAATAACCTTGAACAAGTATAAGTGAGACCACATTTTAAATAGGATGGACCACTTGGCACATGTATAATATAGAGATTATTTTGAGAGCTCAGAATTTATTAATTGGCTAATGGTCTCATTTTTAGATAATCATGTAGAGATATGTCCTAAGACCTTGGAGATCCACCAGCCCTACATCTCTAAATTACTGATAAGGAAAATGAGGTCCACAGAGAGCCACCCAGCTGTTGAATAACATGTCTTCTGACTCCTTACCCAGTGCTTTTCCTGTTTGCTATTTTACCATGAGAAACAGATATAGGTATTCTGAAAGACAATTAATTAATTGACCAGAATTGCGGAAAAGAAAACAAAGAAGACCGAAATAATAGACACTAACTGTGTAATTATCTGGAGGAAAGAATATTGGTAGCTTTTAAGTCTAATAAAGATACAAATGTCCAAGAAAAAGAAAAAAATTAATAAATATTTAGTAAATATATTTCAAGTTCTTTTGGCCAAAGTATAAGATGAGAGCCTTTAAAAGCAGCTTTCCATATTCTTGAATGTATTTTATAGCAAAATGTGATGTTTTTGAATAAATGACTTGGTATACAAAACTTACAGAATAAAGAATTTTAAATATATTATTGTATAGCCATAATATGTTCTTTTGAGAAATGGTATGGCTGCAATCATTGTATCAGCATTTTTTATGTATATCTAGTGTAAAAAGTCAGGAGTCACATTTATTGAGGGCTATAACATACTCTCTCTGAACCTGAGAAAAAACAGAGTCTTTCATATTCACCTGTCTTCATCTTTAGACCATGTAAGCCCAAACATTGTCTGGAGTAAATATTTACTAGTGGATACTAATTGTCCAATTTTGAAATAACTCGCAGTTAATAAATGTGAGTTGAAGATAGTTTAGGTGGATAGCAATCTCAAATATCTCAGAAAGGTAGTATAGTTGCTTACATCTTTTAGGCATTGAGATCTTGACTAAAGTTTTAAATTGACTATAGGTATTTCTTGATATATTGCTACCTAGATAATTGAATTAGTGAGGGGGGAAATCATTTAAACTCACCTTTATGTACCTCTGAAGTTTTTTGTCTATAGATTATGTTTAGGATCATACATGATAGGAAAGGTGCTGATGCAGATTTCTACTCTCATGCCGTGGCAGAGACAGAGCATTAGAGGTTTGTATGGCAATGCATTACCACATGGTTCATGTAAATCTGCAGTAATACTGTATTCAAATAAGGATCTTGGTTTCAGTACATTTGTTCAGAATTGCGTTTGCCCCTTTTAAAGGAAAATCTAGTTCCAAAAAGCAACCTTACTGTCAATGCTCTTTCTTTAACTATGATATTGGTGCTATTTTCTTGGCAAACAAAAGACAATTCTTATGGATTCTTAGAACATTTTACAATAAGCACCTTACAAAACTCTTTGAGAGTGTGGCATATGAAAATTAATGCATGAAGCTAACTGTAATACATGCTTCTTTATGAAAACAATAAAATGGGAGAAACAGAAATAATGTTAAAGAATAATATTTTAACCATATTACCAATTCCTTATGTAACATAAAAATAGCTAGAATGTAAGACTTAATTCCAAAGAATTTGAATAAAAGAAAGGCATGAGGCATATTTTCTCAATTTCTGCAACCATGAAAGTTAGTTGAAGCAGGTGGAAAGATCTTTTACTTTAAATCTTCAATCAACGTTATGGTTTTAAACTAAAAATCTATTAATAAGTACAGGATCCGATGAATATACTTATTTGAAACATTTCAATAACTTAAAGACAAATTTAAAAACTAGTTAGGAATTTTATATTTGAGACCTTATTCTTTTGGTTGTTTCTGATATGTAGGTGATTAAAGTGTGAAAATAGACACATGAAAGACAAGCTGCAAACTATGAGACAGTGATTACTTCCATAGCCAGAGGGAAATCAGGATATGAAATGAGGATGGGAGTCTTCGATTGTGTATAAATAATTCTTTTCTTAATAATTTGGGGGTAAGTATAGCAAAATATTATAAATTGTAAATCTTGGTGGTGGAAATATGCATATGTATATTACATGTGCTTTTACTTTTCTGTGTAGTTTTTAAGATATTCAAATGTAAAAATTACAGTTTTTTTACCTTTTAAATTCAAGCTTAAAAGAAATGTTTATATATTATTTCTCCAGTTGAATTTTAAAACCAACCTTTTCCTTCAAGTTAGATATTTTATTGTCTTCACAATTCAAAAGCATGTATTTAAAATACATGAATTTACGTAATGTGGATAATTCTTTGCTTAAACAAAGAATTCAGCAGAAAAAGTAAATAAAATTCTAAATGTTTTTAATGTAATCCAATACTTGCCTAACTTTATTTCCCTTTTTATGTTTTATAGTTAATATTGGAGTTATTTTATTATGTTTTTTATGCATGTTATCTATAATGACATTAGATTTTTAGAGGCAGATACATGGTTGGTTTGTTAAAATATCTATTATTAGTAGGTTATAAATGGGATTTTCATTTATATGTTATCAAACCATCATGTAAATACATAAATATTATTTTACAAAATGTTGTAGTAAAAACTGTCTACTAAAAGCCACTAAAAGTAGTTTGGTGTATTCATCCTTAGTTTATAATTTTAATTAATCCTTAATTATATTTATATTATATTTATATTTAAAAAATTTATATTTGTATTAAATTAATCCTTTAAACAAATATAAGCCTTGGAATAGAACGAGCTTTCATTTATTACTAAAAGTGTATATGTGAAAACATAGAGGAAATAATTATATAAAGTTTTCTATGTCCCCCTCAAAGTAGCTTAAATAGAAATCACTATTTTAGATATATTCTTACAAGAATTCATTCTAACAACAAATGTGCTAGTCTGGTTTAAATGTAAGTTGCACTTGAATAGCCTTAGTTATATCTTGAAGAAGAGCAATATGCACTGTTATTAATTATAAAAGGAAACAAATCTAAGTTTACTGAGTTTTACACTTTTAATAAAATGTGAGCATCATAACTACTGGATTATTTGCTATGTTCAACACACTCCGTTCACAATTTAAAGTTTGCACATAGTGTCTAATAATGGTCAAGCACTTCCAAAAATGTTGCACCTGGAACAGGGAGGAGTGAGAAGGGCAAAGGTCAAAACCAGGCCTTAATAAGCATTGACTAAATAGACTTTAGACTCAGTGAAAAGTCCAGACGACCCCTGCAGCGTCATCTTACAGCTCTGATTTTCCTCTTTTCAACATGTAGTATAATCCATAAATACAACCAAATTACTAACAGCTTAGTCTTTGGTTTGGTTTTTTATCTTCCAGTTCCCCCCCACTACCCCCTTCACAAAGATTTGAAAAATTAACCCCTTTCTGTCCTCAGACTAACCAAAGAATGAATTTCTTCATAGGCACTGTTGTCAGCTTAAATCGTTAACTCTTTTCAGGGCAAGAGGCACTTTGTAAAGTGGTTCATAATAACCAGAGTAGTGACAGAGTGTTTCATTTTCTCCCAACATATTTTGAATACTGTCCTGATAGATAACTAATAGTAACAAGCCAATCAAACAATTATACAAATCAGTGAATTATATCTCCTATATAAATGTTTTTAAAGCAATAAAATTAGATTAATACTTAAAACTTTATGAGGAATTTTTACTTCTAGTTTCCCATCACACAGTGGTTGCATTTTCATGAGGTTTTCTTGATAATTCATAGGTACAATAAAAATGTCTGTAACCAATTTTTGACACACTCTCCTAATTTCAAATTATTTGATACAGTTTACACCCTGATATTCTTATTGACATAGTCTCCTCTTTTCATACTTGTGTTTTATTTTTCTAGTGCAACATGTGCTGAAGGAGAAGTTAGTTCCTTTAAGTTAAAACAGTAATTTCCCTACAGGAAATATACCGAATCAAGTTTAAACCACAAGAATGAGTCGAGCATCTACTTCAAGTGCATTAGTTGAGAGAAGCCTTCCACTCTGAAGTGGGCACACTTCGTGAACCAGAAGTGAGAGCTGCCCAATCAAATTCAGTGTAATCGCGTGATTCTGTCTACTACACTGCAGATTTTCAGAATGCCAAAGACATCTGCGTCTGTCCCTACATGTATCCTTTTGATGTCGTGTCTACCCTGTTAACCCCGTTTCCCTTAGAGTTAAAAATATAACATTTTAAAACAAAAATTTAAGAAGACAACTCTGTCTGTGAAACATAAACAGCACCATTGAGGGTGAGGCAAAGTCATAACTAAGCAGAAATAACTGGGAATGTAGCAAACTGGGTGGAAGTTCAGAAGTGTGCTATAGTCTGAAGGAGGATCCTTTAGAAGGAGCATGAAAACAGATAGAAGTAGTGTCCCTGGAGAGTTAAAAGAGGCCTGGGTTTCTCAAGGATTCCTGTTCCTGATTGTCACAGTCTTAGAACAGGAAAGAGGATATAGCAAAGGGCAGACATTTTGCATAATTGCAAAGCTTCCCTAACTGACCCTATTTTTTAATGCTCTGTTCGCCTACAGAATCAGGATACATGAAAACAGAGCAGTGAATCTCAACCATGACCCCACACAAATAAAAGTACCAAAACTTATTTCAAAGATAACTGGAAAGTATTTCTTATTTTATGTAACATTTTGATTATCTACAATCTTGCAGAATCAAGACCAATTTTCCAGAGTAACACGGAAAAGGAGAAAAATGGGAGTAGCTCAGAGTTCTATTCCTTATTTAAACCTATCTGTTCAGAACATCTTAGCATCAACCATCTGAAATTATAACACCAGTGTAATTTTGCTATTTTTTTTCCCAAGATCCTATTATCCATTACCTCTGACCAACACAGTTAGATTCAGCACTATTAAAATGTATAGTTTTAAAAGTAAAGCAAAGCTGGAAATATGTATAATGTAACACTTTTATGCTTGGGTTTTTTCGTGTATACTTTGCTTGATTTTTTAAGCTTCTAAAATATTGTTTTATTTGAGGTAGGAAAAGAAAAAAATATTTTCTTTTCTGTTTGTGAATCCCATGAACAAATACAGTTCGGTTTTCTCTGAAATTTTGGGTTTTTACACCTAAATTGATGGTAAAATCATCAAATATTGGAAAATTCTTATATTTTGGAAGCACAAATTGATTCACAGAACATATATATAATATATATATTCTCTCTATATAGAATGAATATATATACACATACATATATATAAAAAAGATGATCTCAGATATTTAAATTTTACATGTTCATAAAGAATTTGCTTCATATTTTGGTGGCTTAGAACGTTCCTTTTCTATTTGTGAATCCCATGAACAAATACAGTTCGGTTTTCTCTGAAATTTTGATTTTAAAAAATTCTAACTGATCTTATCTTTCATAAGACTTGCATTTTTCAAACAATTGAAAAAACATGGCTTTTGATGATTAGGCAGCACATACTTTTGGACAACTAATAGATTTGCTTGAGATACAAGGTACCTGAAGAAGAATCAGCAAAGAACACCAAATCAGATAGAGTGTTGCTGTGAGGCCCCCTCAATAACCCTGATAATTAATTTGGAGTTTTTCTTATCTCTATCATATATTTTTTAAATATACACCTTTGGTTTAAGGTTTTTTCTATCTTTATTAGGCAAACGAGTGTCAATATGTCTGGATAATTTGTTTTCATCTAATATTTTCACCATTCAAATAATAAATTTTTTTTAAAAAAATCTTTGACTATTTGCAGTAATAAATAAATTATAAAGATATTTATTTGAGTCAAGAATTTGTCAAAAAGAAAAAAATATGGGAACTTAGATGCCCATTTTTAATACATACGTAATTCGCTTGAGCTATACTGAATATGGAGATCACCTTCTATTGTTATTTTTTTTTTACTGGCTCCAAGTTCAAATAAAATTTCATAATTTTCTTTATAAAATGACTATGGACGATATGAACTAAGAATATTATATAGTGAATATTTTCGTGTAATTTAAAAAGCATATGTATACTTTCAAAAATAATGTTTTTTAAATAACAAGAAAAATAATTTAGTACAATCAATTCTTTCATCTTAATACATACCAATATTTTAATCTTTTAACCACTAAAGTGTTACTAGACAGTTGAAACTGTGTAAGCGAATAATGACTTTAAAAAATTACTTGTGATAAAATGATAGAAATAGCCAACTCAAATAATTTTCATTGAGGATGAATCTTGCAGCTATATTAATATTAATAAAAATTAAATGCTTTTGATTAGTCTAGATTGGTTTGTAAGGGCAAAACACAAAGACAAAACTGAGGCAGTGAGCCTCACAATGCCTCTACTGATTTCTCTACTGGCCCTTCCTCTGCACATGGTCAATTAGAATTGAAAATCCTGTGCTGATTTCATTCGCTGGAATTTTTAAGCAGGTCAGGAAGAAAGATGTTATTGAAAGGAAAAGTCTCATCTAAATAAGAAAGGAGCACGTGGCCATCTGGTCTTAGCTATACATATAAAAAGTTATTTCAGCTGAACTGCAGGCTTAATGTTTAAAAGATGTGCCAGAAATTAAACCAAAATCTGTTTACGGTCAAATATCCCAATTGTTTCTTTTAAACTTTCAAATATGCAATACACAGTTCATTTCCTATCTGTGATTCATGAGCCCATTTGACCCCAGCGCCTCACTGAGCTTGACCGAGTTTCACTCAGTAGAATATTCAATCATTTTTAGAACACTTTTCCTTCATAGAGTGTCAACAAGACAGTGGATCTTTTGAAAACTGAGAAAATAACTTTGATAGTTTTCACTCAAATTAATTTTGAGTATTGTCTTCATGTAGGATTGCAAGAATAAAATTTGAAACGTAAAGCAGACAAACCAGTTTCCCTTGTTGTCTCATCGCAACTTGAGGTTCCTGTGCATTCTCTGCACAGTGCTCAGGTATCTACTCACAATCATTTCAGGCCCTATGCCTAAAGGCTAAGTTAAAAAGAAAATTCTCTTTTCATGAAGAGAAATTATAACTGTTGAGTCTTCTTTTACAAATCATTTTCACGGTAGTAAGAAACAGAGATGGTTTTAAAAATCACATTTTACACTGTTTGTCACATTAGAGTCATATCTTTTGATATTCTTTTTTGATATGAGGTATTTGTGGTAATTATAACATCAATACATTAACTCATCCAATATCTGATAATGCCCTTCTGGTGGTATAGCTAGTTGATGTTGCAATCTGAATTTTAGTGTATTGAAATACATTAGCAGTCTTCAAGAACTCTTATAATAAAGTGACAACAATTATTTGGGGTCAGAAGACTATATTCAAAGACATTATATATACGTATACTAAATATGCTACATGCATGTAAGAGACATACGTGATCTTAATACCAACACATGCTAAACAAGGATGTAGATTTAAGCTAAGTCTTCAAATAAATAATTGGATTAAGGATATTCTAATATATGAAACAAAAGACTCTTGACATATCCTTGACATAAAATACCCATTGGTTGTTTTTGTATATCTACTATGTTTGTTCTGCCATTTCAAATAAATCATTGCCATTGTGTAAGAAGAATAAACTGTACTATAGTAAATTGTTCTTTCTCCGTTATGCTCTGAAAACCCATTTGTTCTTGAATTGGCGTTACGTAGTTCAACTATTTCAATCAAGTCCATTATCTTCTTGTCTTTGAAAGATGCCTTTTCAGTAACCTGTATCCCCAATGGGCAATGCCATGTATTGTTTTTGGAAAGTAGGTAAAATTTAAACACAACTATTTGCTCATTTTAATCTTTGATAAAGAAATTGTATAATTAATCATCAATCTTCCACTATATGTTGGAAGAACTATTTATGTAAAATTATAGATTCAGGCCAAGAATTTCTTAAAGAAGTTATTTATTAGTTCTTAGTGGAGTCTTACCCCATAGAATGTCATCTAACTTGTGTAGCTTGTTTTCTCTAAGTACAAAATGTGTCAACTCTTTAGCTATATACTTTTCTTAACAATAGTAACATGAAAGCAGCAAAAGAACAAACATTTTTTCATTTGTTTTAAAACAATCACACAATACATTGGCAAAATGAATCTTATTAATTTGTTGACATATACGTAGTGCTGTTTATACATATATGCTTTGAAAATCCTTTCAGATTAATCGCTTTTTAGTATGCAAGAATGAAGAAGTATTAAGAGCAAATTCCAAAATTTTAAAAATTATGTATCAGATACGTGGTATGTAAAAACTGGTAAGTATAGCAGTCATTCTATTCTAATGAATATTAATTTAAATTATATATCAAAACTTGGTAGTTAAGGGGTAGTATGTATACAGAGTTGTTCTATATCTACATCTCAAATCTGGCAATATGTTTTGGTAAAAGTATTAAACTTTATTTGCGTGAAATAAAATAATGTACTTATATCTGTGCATTAATAAAAATCTGAGCACATGTTTGGTGACTAACTAAACAGTGTAAGGCCCATAAAACAGACTTGAAAATAAATACAAACACTGTACTAGCTCACCCAAAAGTTAATTCAACTATTATCTAATCCAGAGATATACCCTTATTAAAGCACACAAGAGAGCATTACTTCTAAATCTTTGGTATAAAATTATTCTCTCCTTAAAAAATAAGTTAAAAGTAAAAAGGATTTAATTGTTACAAAATGTTCAGTGGCAAATTAAAAACACCAAGTCATAATAAATTGCAATATTGTAGCATTGTTATCCAACTGGATTTCAAAATGCTCACCATTTTTACATCCTATTTATATCATTGAAATTCAGCCGCCTTTCAAATGTTCAAACGGCATATTAATAAGGCTTCCTAGAACCAGGAAACTCTGACTACATATATCTTGATAAACATACCCATCCTGCCCCATAAACACATCTTCAAAAGAAAGATAGCTGCAAATAAAATAGTCCTTTCCTGTGGGTGTCGGTTAACCCCACGAGCACGTGAACTTCCTATGGGCACACACCCAACATACATTAGCGATTAGGTGATTGAAAATGTTGCCCACAAAGGCAAAATTTTATATATGATGACATCAACAGCTAACCTGGATTTCTCTGTGATACAATGATATAATTTCCTGATTGAGTGTGTGTATCTTGAGATAGAGAAAGAGAAAAGAGAGCGTGTGTGTATGTGTGTGTGTGAGAGAGAGAGAGAGAGAGCGAGAGAGATGCTTAGAGAACAGCATCATCAGAAATGGTATGTAACCTTCTGCAAGGTTTGCAAGAATCTTTCGACAGACCTTTGACTTGTTCCAGATTTCATGCAGCGTAAGTTCATTCAAAAATGCATTCCCCACACAAACAAATTACGTTATGTTTAGTTAGCACAGTATTAGTCCTAAAATATTCTGATAGGATCTGTTGAGATGTGATTTCTACACCAAAGGAGGCATGTGCATCTGTATGATATGGTGTGGGAGTTGCAAAGTCCCTTGAGACCTGCCTTTGAATGGGTAAGACGTCTTGGTTTCAAAGGTAATGAAAGGGTTAAAAATTGAGGCTGTCTAGGGTAAGAGAAAGGGGATATTGTTGTCTTTAATCTTTCCGCAGTATGTGTAAGACTTCCATCCCGGATCTGCACATAGCAGTGGAATAGGCTCGGCATGCATTGCGTGCAAGCTCCTTGATTGTAGAAGGGGAAAAAAATCTGGCTGGAGTCCAGACAGGCTGGAGCTCTGTTGATCATTATGTCTAGCCTTCAGGTGTCTCAGCACACAGTGGGCGGCGGTGGGGGAGGTGTAGATAACATGAGAGCAGACAAAGAAAAAAAATGGTGTATTTTTATAAGATTATGTGAAAATTTGTATTTATTTTCAAGTCCTCCTTAAGAAAATGAATCCTAACGTCTTGGACTTTTATAATTAGAACACAGGCTCTGCTCTGGCAGCTCTCTTTAAGCCATAATTAGTTATGTCTGGAGCCTTTGAATAATTCCTTTCAATAATTGATGGAGTTAATATTCTCTTTTAAAATGAGGAGGACAATGTTTTCACAAACTCTTTTGTTGGAGGCTTTGTCATTCAAAATCTCCATCAGTCATAATCACACTGGTGTGATTTGCCTTTTAATTTCTTGTAAGACTTAGCTTATAACTTTTTAAGGATGTGGATAATTCTAGAAGTAAAGGCATAATGCATTGCTAGATTACTCTAGCTGAATATAAAAAGAAAGCAGTAATACAGCAACATTCTATCCATTTGTTTCCAATTATTTTATAAATTTTAAAACTGCATTGTATGTTGCTTCTGTTTGAAACTCCATCAAAAAACCTTATTATGAATGTAAGGAACTTAGATGCTAATTATATCTTTTGCTTGCTAGCAAGAAGAAATGCCAAATTATTTTATTCTTCAAGCATTCTTCTATAAAGAAGCTTCCGCATGCTTCCTCCCCACCCCCACATCCTCACTCCACCCTATTAGGAATTTCAAAAAAAAAAAAAAAAATCTTTATCCATGGAAGCCTGGATCCTAAGACAGAAAGCTGTCTTTTCCTTCTCTCTTCACACTGGCCACTTTCAGTCGCCTTCACTTCTGCCCGGACTTTATTTCACATTGTGTGGACTACAACACCGAAACCAGTTCAGTTTCTATCCTTATTATCAAATTAACAGTGGTGGTTAAAAAAACATATAAAGAAAGCCCTGGCTTGAAGCCATTGTTCAGAATTTAAGAGCTATTTGCCCCCAAGTGTCTTTGCAGTCTTTCATAGCTAATTATAATAACTGTCAGATGTGTGGAAAGTCTATGGTGCCCTTGTCAGTGGAGTCAGCAAAGTTTGCCTTTTATTTTTCTTGGGGACAGAGCAAATCTGATTAGACATAAAAAGCAAAAAGAAGTGAACTAAGTACATATGCGTGTGCCTTCATTTTTTCTTATGAACAAAGCAGCACACTAGAGCGATGTTCCGACGCACAGCCTCCTACAGCTACTCTTTGGAACGCCTGACTTTTATTTTTAATTCTTTATCCTTCACAGAATAAAGTATGCAACAATTGTCCCTGGAATATTTTCCTGCCAGCTGAATACCCTTCAGTATACACATAAAAGAGTACCCTCAAGAAATCTTCGAATATTGGATGTTTATGACATAAAACTATTTTAATCAGTACACTTGACGGAAAGGAAGGTATACTTACAATTTCAAAACGGTTATTTGCTGTAGTTTCTTGTCCCCCGAGGCAGAGCAGAGGCTTTTGCCAGACTGTCCATGATGCAGGTGCAGAATCCCTGTTTTCATGCCAGAGAGGAAGGTAGAAAGTGCTTCATAAAGTCACTCGGAACTCAGCCACTTGTGCTCAGACATCCCTTGCTCCTGTGGAAGCTGTACTATCTGCAGTTCTGAATTGAACTAAATTACAGCCCATGTGAAAGACAGGGGCAGTGAGTCATGTGAGAGATACAGAGCTATCCTATTGGCCACGAAGACATAGCTTAGGCATTCTGCCTTTTCCACCATTGGTGAATAGTTAAAACTGAAAGCATCTAGATCCTCCTCTTGAGCTTATTTGTCCTTTATGTGTGGAAGAATGACTGTAGGATTTTACAGTGACAGAATTAGTTAAGAAAGGGACTGAAGTCATCCTTCACAGAGACTGGTGGGAGGTGATTGGAAGCTCAGCTTTTTTAAGATTTCTTTTTTTCTTTTTATCCCTCTGCCCTGCAGTTTTGTCCATAATTTGCCTGTTTGCCTGTTAGAAAAATGTTTTTTTGTGTGTGTTTTTCTCCCTTCAGTTAACTTTGGAAGTGACAGAAAGTAAATTATCATCATATTCCTTTGCAGAACTGTCATGTTTTGAAGCACAAAATCAATTATTTTCAATGATGGATTTTCAAATTTTATTTTTATCTTTACAGAGACTTTATTGCAGTTCTAAACTAACAAACTAAATTGTTCACTAGTGACACCAAACACGGAATTAACTTTTGAGTAATTATTTCATTTTGGAGAAAGGAGGGGGTAGAAATAACTCTGGAAAATAATAAAAGGCAACAATATCAAAACAAATCAAATAAGGGGCTTTAACTAAGCAGGGATGAAAAAGAAATATATTTCTCCATCAGTCACTCTTTAATTTACCACTTTAGGTAAGGCAGAATGTCCAGAAAACTGTCAGTCAGAAGGTATTTTTTAGTTATGCTAGGATTCTTTAATTCACCAAATTCCTTAAAAATCCTTAAATGTGTTTGTAAAGATTTAGAGGCTGTAAACTACCTTAGAAGTCATCAAATCTCACATTCCCTATGTTAAAGGTGAGGAAGGTAGCCTCTAACAGTAGTGACTCTCTTCATAACACTGATCCACCAAGTTATGCAAAATAAATGAAATAAATACTAGTTTCCTCTGTCTTACATACCTACTAAGAGCCAGTTACCTTCTCATTTAATTCAATAATTGTACAACCCATAGAATAAGTTTGACTACTTTCATTTCTCCTCAGCAAAAACAGACTCAAATGTTTTACTACCATGAGAGTGCCTGGATTTGAACCCAAGTGGCTGATTCCATGCCTACTTTTTCCAACTAGGTATGTGTCCTTCCAAAATAATGATGGTTATCATGTATAGTTCCTTCCTCCTGTATGGTAAGTAATGCGCAAAACCCTTTAGAGCACCTCATTCAATCCTCACAACTGTTAATGAGTCAGTTATTCTATTATGCCCATTTCATTGATGAGGAAATGAGGTGTGTACTACTCAGTATTATGTAGGTGGTAGCTGGTAGCTCGTGATTCAAACCAATTCTTATCTGTTTGACACACCATATGGATTCTCATCACAGTGTTAAATAAGGCTTGATTTTTCTTTTTTTTTTTTTCCTGGTCTAACACATTAGAATATTTTGGCATAAATATGGAATATTAACTGTGGTCATGTCATTGTCTGGGTCTGTTTGGTTCAGACCCAGATCATACCATTTAGTGACCCATATGGGACTGGAAATAGGCATCAGAGGAGCAGTCATGGAACCATATTTATCTTGGGGCTCTACAAGCAGCCTCACACAGGGTCTTGCAATCATAGGAGCTTCCATATCAGTTAACGGGGCACATGCTCTCAGAACATCAGCCTGGGTCTTAAGGAGTCCTGCTGCTGGTTCAAAATCTGAAACCCATTGTTTAGCAGAATAAGCACCAGATCCTTTCAAAAATGGTGTCAAAAATTCCACTTCAGCCAGGTATCAAGATCCACTAAGGAGTTTCCTGAATTGTACCCCTCCTGCAGCAGCTGTAATCATACAAATGGGAAATTTGCATTAGCTCCTGCAACCCTCGTGTGGTTTGTTTGTAGATGGGAGGTGATTACTGAAGTGCAACTGCATCTTCACCTGCACTTTCTAAAGCACACATTGCTGTCACTTAGAGTATCATATAGGACAGGTTAGACAGGTCCCAGATAGCATTGGAAGAGAGTTTTTAGTCATCTTCTGTTTGGAATACTTTTGTTTCTTTCCATAAGTGGTGCTTGCTTCCCTAAACAATCCACAATCCAATCACCCACCTCATGCCGTCCCGAACCCTTCCAGGTCAGCCCTCTCATATAGTGAGCATGTGATAACATTATGTTATCCCTATCTTCATCAAATAAGCTTCTCTATTATATTGCAAATATTTCAAAGACTGAACTGTATCTTGTTATGTTTTAATCCTGCATAATAATCATCACAGTAGAGATCAGATAAATATT
Source organism: Rhinopithecus bieti (assembly GCF_001698545.2). Taxonomy (NCBI): domain Eukaryota; kingdom Metazoa; phylum Chordata; class Mammalia; order Primates; family Cercopithecidae; genus Rhinopithecus; species Rhinopithecus bieti. The sequence continues at coordinate 1,250,316 of NW_016812542.1, forward strand.
TGATTTTTTTTTTTTTTTTTTTTGCCTTCAGTGACCTATTCACTGGTATACAACAGATCAGAAATAAATCTGGTGAGATAATGCCAACATACTTTTAAAAAACTCAACACTTTAAAATATAGTCTAAAAAAGACACTAGAGAACAAGTAGGAAATTATTGTGAGACCACAGACTCTCCCTAATATAGGTCTAAATCGCTCACATGCAACACTTACACTAACTAAACTGATGGTCATGGTATTAGCACGCACTTACCTCTGTCCTCTCTGCTGTCATCTACCAACTTCTTCGTTCCTCTCATTCACTGTTTTTCAGATTTCCTTTTTGTCTCTAGCCCTGCTTTAGTTCAGTGTTCACAAGGGCAATTTATTCAACACTCTAATATCTCAGTTCAGCAACTTCCTCAATTTCAACGAGGTTCACCGCCACTCCCCATGACAATCACCCATGCTCATGTTGGAAATTTTTACTTTAAAATTGTGAAATCAAACCACCTACTTTTTTTTTTTTGAGATGGAGTTTTGCTCTTGTCGCCCAGGCTGAAGTGCAATGGTACAATCTTGGCTCACCTCAAACTCCGCCTCCCAGGTTCAAGCAATTCTCCTGCCTCTGCCTCCCGAGTAGCTGGGATTACAGGCATGTGCCACCACACCTGGCTAATTTTGTATTTTCAGTAGAGATGGGGTTTCTCCATATTGGTCAGGCTGGTCTCGAACTCCCGACCTCAGATGATCCACCTGCCTCGGCCTCCCAAAATGCTGGGATTACAGGCATGAGCCTCCGCGCCCAGCCCAAACCACCTACTTTCTAACCACCAACTTCAATGTTTCCAACTCTTTATCACTACGTTTTGTTTTTCAGCTTCTCTGATACCTTCAATCCTTTGGTTTCTATGTTTTCTCCTTATCTATAACCCCTTTCATTCCTTTTCTTCCCTTTCCTTTCATACTTCATTCTCCCTTAGAGTTCATGATTCATGATTTCATACAGTGTCTGGACAATATCGTGAACTTTCTTGCCCTGTTTTTCTTCTGATGGCCACCTCCTCCCAAGAAAACTGGATTTTGAATCAATCCAACTGTTAAACTTTTCTAAGCTATTCTGGGCTTTTTAACAGTTGCTGGAGAAAAGTCTCTTAAGCCTAGAAAGGATGTTACTATAAGCCAGTAGTCTCCAGATTTGACTAGTTACTCAGTGCTATATTAAAAATCTATGTTTCCCCAATCAGCTCTTTTTATCATTTTCCACAATGCTATCCAATCTTTTCTCCACCACCTCTACCCTGCATTCTCACCAGATTGTGTTGCCTTCTCATTCTCAGGAGAACCAATGCACTTGCCAATATGTAGATTCATCTTTTTCTTATTTATTCTCATCACAATGGAAAAGTTGTTTTTCAACATTTTCAAGGCAGATCACTCACTGTGTACATGGATATCAACCTCCTCTACTTATTTGGACATTTTTTCTTAGATGTTTTTATCTTTCTCAAATTGTCAACAGATCCCTGCCTACTAAACTCATTGATATTAACTTTTTTAAAATGCTGTTTGTTTCTTTAATATTTAAAAATCTCCTCCATAGATACCTGGTCCCGCTTCCTGTCTTCTACCCTTCCTGGGTAAATCTCTTCAAAGATTTAGTGATATTCACTATTGCTGCTTTATTTCCTTTTGTTTCTCTACCTAATCAATCTGGCTTCTGTCCTCATCATACTGATTTTTGACAAATACCTCTGTGCTGCTAAAACCCATGAACAATTTTCAGTCTTTGGCTTCTCTAAAATGTTTGTGAACATTTGAGTTGGGACATATATACACCATGGAATACTATGCAGCTATAAAAAAGGATGAGTTCATCTCCTTTGTATAGGGGTATGGATGAAGCTGGAAACCGTCATTCTGAGCAAACTATCATAAACAGAAAACCAAACATCGCATGTTCTCACTCATAGGTGGGAACTGAACAATGAAAACACTTGGACACAGGGCAGGGAATGTCAACACTTGGGTCTGTTGCGGGGTGGGGGAATGGGAGAGGGATAGCATTAGGAGGAATACCTAATGTAAATGACGAGTTAATGGGTGCAACAAACCAACATGGCACATGTATACCTATGTAACAAACCTGCACGTTGTGCACATGTACCCTAGAACTTAAAGTATATTTAAAAAAAAAAAAAAGTTTGTGCAGTTGAACATTCTGTTTCCTAAGGTGTTCTCCTCCTTCAGCCTCATGTGTTCCAGCTTTTGTCCCATCTTCCTTATGTTTCCTGTGTTTCCTCCTCATCTCTTGAATATTTGTATTTTTCAGAATCTCCCATAGGCCATATTCTCTTCTCACTCCACAAGACTCTCTTTGAGTCATGTCATTCACCTAATAGTTTCATTTGCAACTCTGTACTAATGATTTCCACAGTTCTATCTGCAGAGCAGACCTTTCTCTTGAGCACCAGAACTGTAGATCCCACTGCACCTTCCCTTGGATGGCTCACTGATATCTCAAAGCCAATACATCCAACACAGAAGTCATCATCTCATCTTAAAGTTGTGTAACTTTTATTGTTTCTTATCTCAGCAAATAGTACCACTATCCACCAAAGGCCAAAGACAGAAAACTTGAGGCTAATATTTATCTCTTCCTTTCCTTTATATAGGCTTTCATATCCAACTAATCAGCATGCACCATAGATCTCTTGAATCTGTTCACTTTGCTGCATCTCATTCGTAGTAGGTCTTCTTCAATATGCATAATAGTTAACATTAGGTGTCCCTTTTGTCTCCAGTCTTGCTTAACTCCACTTCAGCATCCTTGTGACTGCAACAATCCCTTCTCAAACTTGCAGCTGAATGGATCTTTTAAAAAGGCAACCTGATTCTTTCACTCCTCAGCTTAATAGTGTTTAGTGGTCCCCATTACTTCTAAGGCAAACTGTGAATGTCCCTGAGGAGCCTGCTTTTGTAAGCTCCAGTGTTTTATTAAAATAAATGCATGGAAATGTTTAATTTATGAATAATATTATAATTTACTTAGTTAAGTCTCTTAAACTTGCCCTCAAAGCTTTTAAAATCTTCAAGTGAAACTGAGGCATCAGCAGAGGACATTTGTCCAGTGGAATGAAGAACTCCCAAGGAACTAACATTCTAGTCTTAGAATATGAAGACAGTGTAGATTCAATATCTTTCTTCTTCAGGAGGATTGAAAGCCCACTCACAGCAACAGACAGACCTGTTTTCTCTTCCCTCAGACAAATCTTTTGTCTTTAAACTCTAGAGGAGTTCTAGGAAATCTTATATATTTTTATATTGCTTCTTTCCTTTCCAGGGGTCTGTGAAAGTGAGGGCATCCCAAACAAACAACGCAATAATAGAAATTACAAGGTGGGTTAGGTCAGATGCCTTTCTAATTTTCTTGAGTTTCTCTCTTTTCTTTCACTACTGTTCATTTTTCATTTTTTCCTAACTCAGTTAATAGCAGCCCAACAATTGGTCAGTCTGAAACCTACCTATCTTTCTTAATTCCCTTCTTTCTCCTCTGCATGCCCACAGATAGGTGAATATTGTGGGGCTCACCTTTAAAATAGATTTGACATGCAATTACCTCTCACCATGTCTTTCGCTGCTGTGTGCACTGAAACCTCTATTATCTCCCACATGCGTTGCTGCAATCATCTTCATCTAGTCTCTTCTGCTACACGTGCACTCACTCCTACCACAATATGTTCTCCAACAGCAGCTAGCTTTTAAAACATAAAATATATTATGTCCTTTTCTTGCTTAGAATTCTCCAGTTGCTTCCCACTACATCTGCATTAATCACCTGATTCATTGCTGTGACCTATAAGACACATCATCATCCTGTCATAATCCATACCTCACACTCAGATCTCATCTTGTGCCCACCCCCTCTCATTGCACTGCAGTCACACTGGCCTTAGTGTTTCAGATGTTCTGCAAGCTGTTTGATTAGCTGTTCTCTCTGCTGTCAATGTCCTTCCCCTTGATCTTCATCTGCTGGCTCCTCCTCATCATCTGTATTTCTATTCAAATGTCATCATGCAGAGAAATGTCTTTTTTTTTTTTTTTGGAATGATACCTATCCATCTACCTATGTAACTTATTCTCTTGTTTTGTTTTCTTTGTTTTTTCATAGCAATTATTATCAGAAAATGTCTCAGTAGTTCATTTACTTGTCTACTATCTCTTCTTCCCCATCTAAATATGAGTCTTACGAGAGAATGCTGGTCATCATTATTTTTTCTCAAGTGCTTGGAACTTTCCATTACATATAATAGGCATTCAGATCTTTGTTAAATGAATGAATGAATGCCTCAATAATTAAAAAACTATAAGATAAGTCAAGTAGTGTACTTGAGGGGAAAAATCACCTGTCACAATAAAAATTATTAATCTAGTTCTATATGTTAAAAAATAAAGAACCACTATTGCATTTTCACTGAAGGCTAAAACCCAATATACAAGTTAACCAAAAATGTATTGATGTTGAATATTCAGAGGACTATCTAACAATCTAATTTTGACTAACTTTTTGTTGCTTGTGGTAAAACAATTGAGCTCAAAAATTCTAAATACACTTTATAATGGCCATGAAGTATATTCAATTATAAAGAAATTGATTGAGAAAATGAAATTGGGTAAAGTACTCAAAATGTAGTAGTAATGAAAATAAAAATAATACCAACAATTTAATTTATGAGTATGTTTCCCTCACTCTTTCAACATTGTATCTATGTGCTCTTTAATAACTGTTCAAGGCCAAATAGAGTGAAGAAAAGTGTATCTATATTGTTGCCCTGTAAAAATATTTCTTTCTACATTAAAATGGTCAATTTCTATGTTCAACTTTCTGAAGAAAATCTATTGAAAATGAATGTTATTGATGACAGAATTGGATATCCTAAACTACATGTTATTAAATAAACCCAAAATACATACCACTTTATAAATCCTGCAATGTCTTTAAGAAAACATACTTACCAGCCAGGCACAATGGCTCTTGCCTGTAATCCCAGCACTTTGGGAGGTCGAGGAGGGTGGATCACCTGAGTTCAGGAGTTCGAGACTAGCCTGACCAACATGGCAAAACCCCATCTCTACTAAAAATACAAAAATTAGCCAGGCATGGTGGCATGCACCTGTAGTTCCAGATACTTGGGAGGCTGAGGGAGGGGAATCACTTGAACCTGGGAGACGGAGGTTGCAGTGAGCCAAGATCACGCCACTACACTCCAGCTTGGGTGACAGAATGAGACTCCATCTCAAAATAATGATAATAATAATATAATAATAAAAGAGAATATCTTACCAATAATAATCTTTTATATTAATATAGCACTTGGAATATCTCAGTGCTCTTTAACTCCTACTGTTACCTATATTCACAATAGCACTATGAGGAAGGTGGTACTAGTATTTTTATCTCCTTAATATAAAGAGAGAAACTGAGATCTGGAAAATAATATGATTGTTGGAAAGTCACAATGCAACATAGGAACAGCATCATGTCTCACGATGACTGTGAAATTGTTCTGTATCTTGGACATGCAAATAAATTATTGGATTATGTTAAGATTTCTAATTTGACCTCAAATTTGCATACTAAAGGGGAGAATGATTATGGAAATAGCTACTTTTCACAGGTATGCATGAAAGCTTTATTTATATAGTTCTTGCTAGTAATTTTGCCCAGTGTTTTGGGTGGTCTGAGCCTTGGGTGGGAAAATTGGGATCTGATGAAATGAGAGTTATTTGAGCAGGACTTTTCTTAACCATTCCAAATTTACAATGAGTACATATTGAAATATGTGGTCAGATCATAGGGAGTTGAAGTAAACAAGCTAAACAAGGCTGCCTCTTATTTTGCATTGAACTCTGTAAGAGATAACCTTTTCTGTGAACTTAGACTTTTTACCTTTAAGTGGCTGAAAGGTGTTTGATTTTTCTTGGTCTATTATCCTTTCTTAAAAGTGATGGCCACATTTCTTATGAGTACATAAAAGCATTCAGACATAGAGAATTTCTCAAATACATATATCATTCATGTAGAACAAATTTGAAAACTCAGTATTTTGGTTTTTTTCTTTTCCTTTTTTTTTTTTTTTTTTTTAAAGATTGGGTCTTGCTATGTTGCCCAGGCTGGTCTCAAACTCCTGAGTTCAAGTGATCCTGACTCAGCCTCTTGAGTAGCTGAGACAACAGGTGTCTGTCACCACACTTGGCATGGTTTTCCATTTTTCATGTGGCTGCTTTGACATCATGTGGAAAAGAGAAGATAGGCAATCTTCCAATTTCCAATGCCTTGGCTGACAAAAGTCAAAGTATAATTTATGTTGTCTTCTAATCACAGGGAAACAGTTATGTAGACAGCATGCAGCCTATGAACTGATACTCTATATTTTAGAATTAAATTGAGCAAAACAAAGTATCATTATTGCCTAGTCTCAGATTAAAACAACAAAATTATATAAAAGAACAATATTTTTATTAGAGTTTAAATTTCACTTATCGTTTGAGCTCTTACATCTAGATACCAAACAGGCATGCTTCTCCAAAATTAACATGCACATGAAGTACTTGGAACCTTGTTAAAATACAGATTCTGATGCTGTAGGTCTGAAGCGCTGTCTTCAATTCTGCGTATCTAACAATCTCCTGGGAGATGCTGAATCTGCCGCTCTGCTGAGCACACTCATTAGCAAGGCACTAGGAACCATTTAGAAATCTTAGGGCATAACAACGGAGGCTAACTACTTAAAGGTAACTTAATAACGATTTCCAGCAAAAGAGTTTCTCGGACCACACTCTCTCCCTTTTTCTTTTTATCCTCTGTGTCAATTCTTGTCCTCGACCTCCAACTTTATCATACCTTGCTATCTCTTGACCATACATGGTAACTTCAGGTCACAGCAATTCTTATGTCATCATCAGCCACATACCAGCAAAACAGAATTTACAAAAATCCAGTTGAACCACTCCATAACTCCTAACGAAAGTCCTACTTTCTGCTATCTCATTTATCTATTCAAGGTGTTACATTTGTCCTTCATCCATAAGTTTATTTCTGGTATGCTTTCGCTTAGCTCTTGAATGATCAAGAGCTCAAAAACATAATAGCCAACTTTGGCTTTGTTTTTGTTTGTTTGTTTTTTGCTATGTTTTTATACTAAAATGAATTTCAAAATAAGCTGCTACTTTTCTGAAATGTTTGCTCAGTGCTCTGCTAGACTGGTTTTGTAGTGTTTTTCTACTGGATACCACCAGTATGAATAAGTATATTTACCCATTTGGATATCCAGTGCTGAATATTTTTCTATTCAACTAACCAGTCATAAAATTTTAGGCAAAGTGACTACCTGGTGAAGAAATTTTTGATAAAAGGTGAGACTGTGTTGTGACCCTCAAACAACACCACTGAATGCCTATCTACTTCATTTTTGTGTTAGTATTTACGTTTCATCTGATAGCACACATATGATTCAATGAAGCCACTTTAGCCTCGTTTATATTAACTAAGTATGTATGTGGTTGTGACACAGTGGAATTCAAGGCTGAAGTACATTTAACACTATTTGGGGAGTGTACGTATTTATGGAAACTTCTGTTGAACCTTCTGTTAGTCTTCCTTGGATTTTCTTTTTACAAAGGTTTATTTTCTGTTATTTCTTTTCAAAAATATTCCTCAGGCCATGATAATGACGATTTTGATACTTTATTTAATGAAAGCAAGGATCTAATGGTCAATTAATTTTACAAAATTATCCCATTGACCCTGGAAAAATAAAATAGAGGCAAAGCCACACGAAATAACAGTTTATTTCATAACTCTAGCTTCCTAATGTAGGTGAATACATGGCTTTCAAAGACACACCAAATTATCTATTAATGTCTTCAATTATGAAAATTGTTAGACCTACCAGACATCATATTACTTTTGAGCTGTATCTATATATTCAATTCCAACTCTTGGGTGGTCTAAAATTGAGATAATTAATTAAACCCTTTGAAAAGCATCTGCCATCCACATTTTATCCTGGATGAAAGAAATGATTTCATGCTTTACTTAAGGAAAGTTAATACCCAAAGGCTGCGCATTAGCACTGTCTTGAATTAGAACTTGCCAAATCTGAAAATTGGCTACTCACATGCAATCTTCTTTAATAACTTATGAAAATTTAAATTGGATTAATAATTTAAGTAGAAAGTTCTACAAGGAAAGCTTAAAATTTTAAAGTTTTAGAATAAGCAGAGAAAATATCAGATAGAAAATGTGTTGTTGGATGTACAGTTTTAACGATCGTCTTAAAAGACATTAAAAGCAGAGAAAAAATGTCCTTTGTAGGAACTTGCCTTAGACTAACGTACTATATATGAAGAGGGCAATAAAATTATTGGAAGAAAGGTTGGAAAGAAAATAAAATTATACTTGCCACCTGGACAAATTATTTTCTCCACTTTTACACCTTAGTCATTATCTGAGACAATGTTTGCTTAAAATGAGCAGGGGTTGGGGGACAGGGGAGGGGAATAGTAACGTCAGTTGGCTGCTTTAACGGATGATTGTTATGCTAAAAATTTCCAATTTAGCCTATTTTCTGAGAAAACACCAAATGGCGGATGACGCAGGTGCAGCGGGAAGGCGGGGCCAGGCAGATGCCCCCTGGGACCCTGGGATGGGGAACCGCTGTGGCTTCCATGGAGCAGTGGTATTCAGGGACAGCGCCGGGACGGAGGCCGCGGAGCTCGATCAAGTCCCTGGAAGAGATCTATCTCTTCTCCTTATCCATCAGGGAATCTGAGATCATTGACTTTTTCCCGGGGGCGTCTCTCAAGGTCAAGCTTTCGAAGATTATGCCGGAGCAGAAGCCGACCCGCGCCAGCCAGCGCACCAGGTTCAAAGCGTTTGTTGCCATCAGTGAATACAATGGCTACGTTGGTCTGACTGTTAAGTGCTCCAAGGAGGTGGCCACTGCCATCCGCAGGGCCATCATCCTGGCGAAGCTCTCCATTGTTCCCATGCGCCGAGGCTACTGGGGGAACAAGATCTGCAATCCTCACACCATCCCTTGTAAGGTCACAGGCCGCTGCGTCTCTGTGTTGGTGAGCCTCATCCTCTTTCCCAGGGGCACTGGGATCGTCTCGGAACCTGTGCCCAGGAAGCTGCTCATGATGACTGGTATCAATGACTGCTACACCTCAGCTACGGGCTGTACTGCCACCCTGGGCAACTTTGCCAAGGCCACCTTTGATGCTGTCTCTAAGACCTACAGCTACCTGACCCCCGACCTCTGGCTTAAAACATACTTCCTCCTTCTTTCGGCTTAAAAATTAAATGAAGGAAGTTTGTAGAGTACTTAGCCCAGTGCCAGGTATATAGAAGATTCCAAATAAATGGTTGTGGCATTAAGTTATTACTGTCTGGTACTTTATACACATTATCTTATTCAGTTGTGGTTATTTGCTTTATGGACTCATTAGAGGAAAGACCGGGGTTTTATAATTAAAACATACTTGCTCCTTTATGACTTTTAACAAACTATGTAGTTTTAACATCTCTAAGTGAATACAGACCTCTGAAAGAAGACTGTATTCACCAAGTCTCCCTATCAGGAATTCACTGACCACCTCCTCAAGACCACAGTCTCGGTGCAAAGGACCCAGGCTCCAGCTGTGGCTACAACATAACGTTTTCATACAAGAAAAATAAAGTGAATTAAGCCTGGAAGAAAAAAAAAAAGGTCCAGTTTAAGCTTTGGCATTAGGGATGATTTCAAGGAATGAAAAGCAAATGACAAAAATATGCTTCTTAGCTAGTGGGGATTGAAAACAACTGTACAGGGGGCACAGTCATCAATGGAGCATGCTGGAACCTGAGCTTCAGGTCTGGGTAGAAGGAGAAAAAGCAGAAATGGATTAAACTCAAACTTGAATACGCAAATGATTATAGAACTCATCTGTAGATTGAAAACTTTCAGATCAAATACAAATCCACTGGCTCAATCTAGACAAGGGAATCTGGAATGATACGGGGGCATGGGAGGGAGGAAAATCCAGTCATACTGGAAGGTATTTACTTCTTTTTGTTTAGAGCACAACTCCTGCCAACAGCTCAAGATAGACAAATACAGTGAATGCCTATTGCATAGATTCCCACACCTCTTTTCTCAGAAATTCCACTGTAGCCTTCCATTCACATGTTTGCAACTGAGGTAATCCTGTTCCTATTACCCAGCCCACAATGTATCCGTCCCGGTTTGTTACTTGATCTAAGTTCAGTTAATCAAGTCTTTTTCTTAGGACTTTAAAACTGTGACTAAGATTTAGCTTCAGTCTATAGACTAAGAAGGGAAAAATAGCCCATTTTCAACAAGAATATACACTAGAGAGTCATGAAAGTCAACCATCAGCAAGAATGAGAAGTGACGCAGAGCCTAGAGACGTGGAGTTTTCTACAATGTCATAGATTTCAATCTTAATGCCAAGTCATGTTCTGGCCCTTGGCTTTCTTGACATCTCTTCTTCAGTGACCAAAGACAAAGGACCCATGGATTGAGACCTGATATGGGCTCATCACAGAAACAAACATCCGGGCTAAACCGGTTTTGATGCAACTTTTAATCATTATCATCATACCGTGTATAATTAGGCCTCATTGTCCCTCTGACTTACTCAGTACATTTCATTTTCATAAGAAAAATGTACAATTTTTTTCCTTAGAGTCACTCCCATCTTCCTGGAACAATTGATAAGTTGTCCTAATGTTTTTCTCCAGCACCATGAAAGGCTTAAATCATTTTTTCACTTATAATATGTATTGTGAGGTTGAAAGAGTCAATCAACAAATATTTGTTGAGAATGCACTATTTACCAACATTATCAGATGGGAAAATAAAAGTGACAATAATGCTTTTTTCTTACCCGGCAAGAAGAGATAATAAGGTATGACTAAACCTACTATACTAAACCCTTTATGGAACCATTGAAATGCATCTAAAAATGACAAACATACTATTGGTTCTTTGGCTTCTTTAAATATATTGGATTATATATTGTAATATATGAGTAATATATATTATGCTGTGTCATATATGATATGTAGGAGAGCCATAGAAAAAGAAACAATCTTTTACCTTAAAAAAATAAAAATCCAGTTATCACTAACACCAAAGCTGTCAAGAGCATTGCTCTCCAAATATCTCTTATGACTATTTCCCTTTGATTTTTTCTGTTCTCTGCTGCCTTAAACGGTCTGATTTTCATTAAGCTCTCTATGTTAGCTTTTTATCAATGTCTTCAGTTCATCTATATCATTCTGCATTCACTGATGCTCTTCTTGAGCCAGGGTCAAATCAACTCCCAGAGGAGCAAGAGAAACTCGAATGACACTGATGTGTTTCATCTGACTCTGACTTCCAACCCTAAATTCGGAGTTTGTCCAAATAGCCAGGGCGTTATAAGTAGTAAGATATCACTTTTCCTACTTGTTCACATTCATGAAAGCAAAAGCGAGATCAAACTTCTCATCCCCCAAAAGAATTTCAACTACAAGAACTTTTTTCCCTCTACCCTCCATTCCCCAAAGCCACATCCTTTGTAGCTCCTACCAGTTCCAGATTTCTGCAAACCTTGATCTATTCAGATCCATGTTATAAAATTCATCAAGCTCCCTGCCTCTCAACTTTCACATCCAGTTGTCCCTGTGACTGTTGTGCTTTGCAGACTGAGAAGAGTAGAAACTTGCTAATACCACTCTGTAGTCATGAGCAGAGTGATGTTATCGTGAAGTGTTCTGTAAGGACACATACCATTTCACTATAATGCTTCTAAAATTCGGAACTACTAAACATATTTGAGCTGCCCTTTCATGCTATTTTGCAGAATATTAGGGCATCTAATTAAATTATGCATGCTGATTTGACCAAATAAGGCATTCGCTTCATTTTAATGGAGAGTGACATTTATTTTCCTATGCTAAGAGAATTCCACAGAGCTTTTACTGTAATAAAGGCTAATTTTTATCTCTAATATTATAAATATATAGATAAAACCAAACAATTTCTATCTTAAAAAAATTTTAGTCATTTTCAAGAGGTACATTTTCTTACCTACATTTTAAAATTAACAATAGGCTTGATAAGTAACTTCAACTTTTTATCTTAGTTTTATGGCATATGTTCTTGTCATATCCACTAACTGTGAACAGAACATATCATTTGAGTGCACAATTTAGAATCAACATAATTATTTTAAATGGATTCTTTCGATGTTTCAGATGACTATTGAAATTTATACAATGGGGTCAAATTGCAATTTGCAAACTTTTGTGCATATTGAAAGTGATTTCTTTGGCAGTGATATGTTTTCAACAGATGATGATGATGGCAGTTATCTTCCGCTGGTCTGAATTTAATTTCAGTCATTTTTATTCATGATAGTATAACCCATGGCATATTAAAGAATACATAACTTCTAAAAGTGCTGAATTCTCTTTTAGATGCAGTTTATCGTCTGTTAAAGACTATACATCATAAGCAAACAATTCATGTAGAAAACTGTGCCTGTTCTTTGGAGGGAGGTAAATAGATAAGCTGTCCAAGGTACAAGGAAATAGAGCATAGATAATGCAGGTTTGAGATATTCTCTTGCTTAAGTGATGCATTAAATCAATATTCTGCAAAGTATTTTTCTTGTTATGTTATTTACTTGGATAGTGTCACAATTTTCCATTAAATTGTCTGTTTCAGAAGATATATTTTTCTCAGTTCGCAATTTCATTTGATTAGTATTCTTTAAACTCTTTCACTATATATGCAAATTATCAACTGTTTCCATCGTGTCACCCTTCTACTCAAAGAACTTCAATGGTTCCCTATCTTGCGTCATATCACATGTAAACATTCATGCCTGATTTTCAAGATCTACGGTACTTGGGCCCTACTCTAACTATAAAATATTATTTTCTAGTATTATCTAAGATTCTGCCTGGTGCAATCAGGTCATATAAACATGTCATGCCAGTCTCGCCCCACTGTAAATATTTTCTTGCTCCTTCTCTTCTTCCTCCTCCTTCTTGTTTGGGTACATGTGTGTACCACATATGTAAAATGCTCTTTTTCCTCCTTCATTCTCTTTCTTTAACCTTTAAAGGCTAAAGACCCTCCTCCCTAAAGTTTTCTCTTAGTCCCTAAAAAATAATTGATTGTCATCTTTAAGAAAAATCCTGCATACATAGCACATACTGTCTCTAACCACATAACATTGGTCTTATTTACATTTTCTCATTTATATTTTTTGTTCACAATAGCTATTATCATATAGTGAGAGACTTACTATGTCTAGTCACTTGATATAAATGAATGCAGCAAAGTAAATAATTTATGCACTCTCACACATATGCCAGAGTCAAGAAACCAACCCATGTTTATCTGGGTCCAAAAATCTCATGCCCACTCACCCTACTAAACTGCCTATTTCATGTGGGTAATTTCTCCATTGAATGATAAATTCCACCTATTTAGTGAGGGAGTAAACATGAAACACTGGCAGGAACATGAGAATAAGAAGCAAATGAGTACGTGCCTTGTTTAAACTGCTGTGCTGACTAGGGGTCTGTGTCTTTTTTAACTAGATCACCTCTGTCTGTTTCCTTAAAGCTCTATAATTCCTTGACAAGAGTTTATGCTTCATTATTTTTCAAAGATGGTAGGACATACCTAGCATTCATAAAAACATTTTCAGTGTAATATGTTAATTCAGGTCATGATTATAAGGAATTTTCACAAATCAGTTCGATTCGTTTACATAGGAATGTATGAAAAAAAACCTAATTGGTAACATCTGTCATAAAATTTTCATGTCAAAAACTAAAAAACTGCCTAGCACTTAGAGGATATTGAAAAATATTTGTTACATGAATAAATAGCCCAACTCTGAAACCAAACAGGGTAGTGTACTAGTGTTATAAAATGAAAGAACAGGGGTTTTGTATATATGAAACTTTAAAATGATAGATTCATAAACAGAAATTCAAAATAACCAAAATACTACATAAATATTAAAAAGATAAATATTTTGTATTGTTATTTCAGGTACTCCCAAGTGTTGCTTAGCAATACTGGATAGCTTTATTCTATTATCTGAAAAAGTCTAGGTTCTCTTAGGATAGATTTTACAAATATTTAGTTTGGTTTTCTTTTTAAGATTATAAGTGATATAGCAGACTGATATGGAGTTGTAAAACATGTGATTAAACATCTTGGGATGAAGCCATTATCCCGGATTATCCAAGTGAGTCCAATGTTATCACAAGCGTCCTAATGAAGGAGAGGCAAAGAGAGATTTGACACAGAAAGAAGAGAAGGCAATATGAAGATGGAAGAGATTGGAGTCAGATGGTCACAGCCAAGGAATGTCAGCAATTGGCAGTGGAAGGGGCAAGAAGGCCTCTGAGAGTCCCTGCAGGGAAGACAGCTTTTACAACACCTCGATTTTTGCCCAATTAATACTGATTTTGGATTTATAACCTTCAGATATATAAGAAAGTATGCTGTTTTAAGCCACCAAGTTTGTGAAAATTTATTACAGCAGCAATTGGTAACTAATATCTTCTTGCAATTGACATAATCTCACATATGAGAAAACCTAATATCTTCACCAAAAACTTTTGAGCTATTAAATATATTGAGTAAAGTTGCAGGATACAAAATCACCACACAAAAAATCAGTTGGATGTCTTTATACTAGCAGTGAACTATCTGAAAAAGAAATTAAAACATTAATCTCATTTAAAATAGCATCAAAAGGAATAAAATACTTAGGAATAAATTCAATGAAGGAGATCAAAGATTTGTAGGATGAAAACTATGAAACATCAATGAAGGAAATTGAAGAAGAAACAAATAAAAGGAAATATACTTTCTATTCATGAATTGGAAGAATCAGTATTGTCAAAATCCTATACTACACAAAGTGATCTATAGAGTCAATGAAATCCTTATCAAAATTCAATAACATTATTTATTATTCACAGAAATTAAAAAACAATTTAAAATTTGTATGAAACTACCACAGACACAAAACTGAATAGCTAAAGTAATCTTGAGCAGGAAGAACAAGCTGGAGGTATCACACTTCCTTATTTTGAATTATATTACAAAACTATCATAATCAAAACAGCATGGTACTGCATATAAACAGACACATAGAGCAATGGAACATAATAAAAATCCCAGAAATAAACCTACAGATATAGAGTCCACTAATTTTTGACAAGGGCACTAAAAGGACACAATGGGGAAAGAATAGTCTGTTCAGAAAATAGTGTTGGAAAAAACAGATATCTTTTATGGAAAACAATAAAACTGGATCCTTATCTTACACTGTACACAAATATTAATTCAAAATGAATTGAAGACTTAAATGTAGGATCTGAAATCCTAAAACTTCTAGAAGAAAACATAAGGTAAACTCTCCCTGACATCAGTCTTGGCGATGATTTTTTTTTTCTTTTGTATATGAAAACAAAGGAATGGACAACAAAAGCAAAAATAAACAATGAGACTATACCAAACTAATATGTTTCTGAACAGCAAAAGAAAGGAAACAATAAAAAAATGAAATGACAACCTATGGAATGGTAGAAAATATTTACAGACCATGTATCTGATAAGGGATTAATATTCAAAAGTTATAAGGGACTCATATAACTCAATAGAAAAAATAAACAACCTGATTACAAAATTAGCAAAGGACCTCAATGAATATCTTTCCAAAGATGCTCAACAACACTAATCATTAGGGAAATGCAAATCAAAACCACAATGTGCTATCACTTCATACTTGTCAGGATGACTATTATCTAAAAATCAAAGATAACAAGAGTTGGCAAGGATGTGGAGAAAAAGAAACCCTTGTACATTGCTGGTGGAAATGTAAATTGGTATAGTCACTTTGGAAAACAGTATGGAAGCTCCTCAAAAAATTAAAAATAGAACTATGATATCATTTAGTAATCCTACTTCTGTATATACAGGTTGAGTATCCTTTACCCCAAATGCTTGGGACCAGAAGTGTTTCAGATTTTGAACTATTTTGGATTTTGGAATATTTGCATATACATTATGAGATATCTTGGAGATGGGACCAAAGCCTACATATTAAATTAATTTATGTTTCATATATATCTTATACACATAGTATAAAGGTAATTTATATAATATTTTAAATAATTTTGTGCATGAAACAAATTTTTGACTGTGAACTGTCATTTAAGTTAGCTGTAAAATTTTCCATTTGTGACATCATGTCAACACTCAAAAAATTTCTGATTTGGGAGTATTTTGAATTTTGAATTTTCATATTGGGGATGCTCAGCCTGTATATCCAAAGGAAGTGAAATCATTATCTTGAAGAGTTATCTGCACTCCCATGTTCATTGAAGTATTATTCACAATAGCATATTTTCAATATATTAATATAATATATGTATGTATTTACAACAGAATATTAGTCAGCCTTAAAAAGAAGGAAATCCTGCCATTTACAATGATATAGATAAAGCTAGAGAACATTATGCTAACTAAAATAAGGCAAACACAGAAAGAGAACTATTCCATGATCTCACTTACATGTGTCATCTAAAAAAGTTGAACTCGGCCGGGCGCGGTGGCTCAAGCCTGTAATCCCAGCACTTTGGGAGGCCGAGACGGGCGGATCACGAGGTCAGGAGATCGAGACCATCCTGGCTAACACGGTGAAACCCCGTCTCTACTAAAAAATATACAAAAAACTAGCCGGGCGAGGTGGCGGGCGCCTGTAGTCCCAGCTACTCGGGAGGCTGAGGCAGGAGAATGGCGTAAACCCGGGAGGCGGAGCTTGCAGTGAGCTGAGATCCGGCCACTGCACTCCAGCCTGGGCGACAGAGCGAGACTCCATCTCAAAAAAAAAAAAAAAAAAAAAAAAATTGAACTCATGGAAAAAGAGAGAAGAGTAGTTACTAGGGGTCCAGGATTGGGAGAAATGAGATGATGGTCAAAGGCCATAAACTTTCAGTTAGAAGATGAATAAATTATGAAGACAATGTATAACAAGGTAACTATAGGTAATAACAATGTATTGTATACTTAAAATTTGCTAAGAGAATAGATGTATGATATTCTCACCACACGCATCACCACATACACACACACACACACACTATGTGGGGCGAGGGATATAATCATTAGCTTGATTGTGGTGATAACTTCACAATGTATGCATATATAAGCATGTCATGTTGTATACTTTAAATATATATCATCTTTTGTCAATCATATCTTAAGTAAGCTGGGAGCAGGGGAGAGATATATTGTAATGTTTTCCAGTTATTCATATTTAATTTTAGCCAAAATGACAGCTGTGGGGTCAATCTGGCTGTAGATTGTCAGGGTTGATTTGGCTAAAACTGAATGGATAAGCAGGCGCCTCTTTTTCTGTCACTGTTCTGCATAACCCCCAATCCCATGCAAGTTCCACTGAAGAGTATAGCAAAGTTTTCGTACCCAGAAAAACCTTCTTCACACATTCAGGTTTATCAGCAAAATCTAAACTGGGTTTCAAATCTGTATGAATCCCCCAGTATACCTAGTAGAATACCGTGTACATAACTATGATTAAACCAACTTTATTTGCATTTGTAAGCAAATATATTTATCTTCTCTTACTACTATTGAATAGATTTGTGGTTACTAAGTCTACTAGACCCCCATTTAGTTTTCTATTTCCTCGATGTTACCTGAAAATCCTGCTTGTTATTTCACTGTGCCCAGTGCATCTATTCCAAGAGGATGCTGTATTCAAGTGCTTTGGTGAATCTGGCTATGGTTATTCACAATATGTCCAACAAATTTGAAAATGCAATCTAATACTTTCTGATTTTATTTTAAAGCTGGATATATTGAAATAATTTGGAGAGAAGTTTGATAATACTTCTTGGTAATATAGTAGTTCCCCTTTATTCACAGGGGATATATACCTCCAGCGGATGCCCAACATCTTGCATAGTACCAAACATATCTATGATAAAGTTTAATTTATAAATTAAGCATAGTAAAAGATTCATAACAGTAATGGATAATAAAACAGGAAAATTTTAACAACATGCCAGTACCACTACTTTTGCTCTTTAGGGCCATTAAGTAAAATAAGGGTGACTTGAACATAAGGACTGCAATACCACAACAGTTGATCTAATGTCCCAGATGGCTACTAGGTGACTAGCAGGCTGGTAGTGGACAGCATGGATATGCTGAACAAATGGAGGATTCATGTCCCAGGAAGATGGAGTGGGTCTACAGTAGATTTCAACACTCTACTTAAAACGGCTACTTGATAGCATTTTACCCACTGTAGAGCTTCTTTCTGCAGAGAGGATTGAAGTCAATCCTCTCAAACTCTGCAGCTGCTTCCTCAGCTAAATTGATATAATATTCAAAGTCCTTTGTTGTCACTTCAACAATATTCACAACATCTTCACCAGAAGTAGATTCCATCTCAAGAATCCACTTTCTGTGCTTCTTCACTAGAAGCAACTCCCCATTCAGTAAAGTTTTATCATAAGATTGCAGTAATTCAATCACATCTTCAACCTCCGCTTCTAATTCTAGTTCTTCTGCCATTTCCACAACATCAGCAGTTATTTCTTCCACTGAAGCCTTGAACCCCCTCAAAGTCATCCATAAGGGTTGTCATGAACTTCTTCCAAACTCTTGTTAACGTTGATATCTGACCTCCTCCTGTGATGCATGAATATTATGTATGGCATTTAAAATGACTCTTTTCCGGAAGGTTTTCAATTTATTTTACCCATATTCAGCAGAAGAAATCATTACTGATGGCAATGATAGTCTTATGGAATGAATTACTTAAATAATAAGACTTGAAAGTTGAAATTACTCCTTGATTTATGGACTGCAGAATAGATGTTTTGTTAGCAGGCATGAAAACAACATTGCTCTTCTTGCATCAGAGCTCTTGGGTGACTAGATACATGGTCAATTCCTTTTGAAAGGAATTTATTTTTATAAGCAGTAGTTCTCAACAGGGGACTTAAGATCCATAAACAATGCTGTAAACAGACATGCTGTCATCCAGGCTTTGTTGTTCCGTTTATAGAGCACAGGCAGCATCGATTTAGCATAATTCTTAAGGGTGTTAGGATTTCCAGAATGGTAAATGAGTATTGGCTTCAAATTAAAGTCACCAGGTGCATTAGTCTCTGGCAAGAGAGTCAGCCTATTCTTTGAAGCTTTAAAGCCAGGCATTGACTTCTCCTCTCTTGCTATGAAAGTCATAGATGGCATCTGATTCCAACAGGAAGCTGTTATGTCTACATTGAAAGTCTGTGGTTTAATGTAGCCACCTTCATCAATTATCTTAGCTAGATATTCTGGATAACTTACTGCAGCTCCTACATCAGCACTTGCTGCTTCACCTTGCACTTTTGTATTATATAGGTGGTTTCTTTCCTTATTTCATGAATCAACCTCTGCTGGGTTCAGTTCTTTTCTTCTGCAACTTCTTCACCTTTCTTAGCCTTCGTAGAATTTAAGAGAGTTATGGCCTTGCTCTGGATTAGGCTTTGGCTCAAAGGAATGTCGTGGCTCCTTTGATCTTCTATCTAGACCACTAAAACTTTCTCCCAATCAATAATAAGGCTACTTTGCTTTCTTAACATTCGTATGTTCACTGAGGTAGCACTTTTAATTTCTTTGAAGAACTATTCCTTTGCATTCACAAGTTGGCTGTTTGGCATAGAGGCCTAGGATTTTGTGTGTCTTTGCTTTTGACATGTTTTCCTCACTTAGCTTAATCACTTCTAAATTCTGATATAAAGTGAAAGCTGTATAACTGAGAGGTGACAACGTGCTAGTAGCCCTTGCTCTCAGCGCCTCCTTGGCCTCGCATCCACTCTGGCAGTGCTTGAGGAGCCCTTCAGCCCACCACTGCACTGTGGGAGCCCCTCTCTGG
This sequence comes from Rhinopithecus bieti, assembly GCF_001698545.2. Lineage (NCBI taxonomy): Eukaryota > Metazoa > Chordata > Mammalia > Primates > Cercopithecidae > Rhinopithecus > Rhinopithecus bieti. The sequence continues at coordinate 1,270,337 of NW_016812542.1, forward strand.
GCTGGCCGAGTCTGGAGCCAGCTCGCTCTGCTTGCAGGGAGGTGTGGAGGGAGAGGTGTGGGCAGAAACTGGGACTGCAACGTGGCACTCACGGGCCAGCGTGAGTTCCAGGCAGGCACTGGCTCGGCAGGCCAGCACTCAGAGTGGCCGCTGGCACCACCCGCCCTGGGCAGTGACGGGCTTAGCACCAGGAACAGCAGCTGCGGAGGGTGTGCTGGGTCCCCCAGCACTGCCCGCCAGCCCATGCTTGAAATTTCACTGGACATCGGCCACCTCCCCACGGGGCAGGGCTGGGGACCTGCAGTCTGCCATGCCTGAGCCCCCCGCTCCTTGGTGGGCTCCCGTGCACAGAGCCTCCCCAACGGGCACAGCTCCCTGCTCCATGGGCCCCAGCCCCATCGACCACCCCAAGGGCTGAGGTTTCTGAAATATATAATTTCTGAATTATATTTTCAAATTTTAAAAGCACAAATGCTCAAAAACTTGACAAGTGATCAAAGTGAGCAGCTCCACCCATGGCCCAGGCATGGGATCCACTAGGTGAAGCCAGCTGGGCTCCTGAGGCGGGTGGGGACTTGGAGAACTTTTATGTCTAGCTGGAGGATTATATATGCACCAATCAGCACTCTGTATCTAGCTATTCTGGTGGGGACTTGGAGAACGTTTATGTCTGTCTGAAGGATTGTAAATGCACCAGTCAGCACTCTGTGTCTAGCTCAAGGTTTGTAAACACAACAATCTGTTCTCTGTGTCTAGCTAATCTAGTGGGGACTTGGAGAAGGGTTGGTGTCTAGCTAAAGGATTGTAAACTCACCAATCAGCAGTCTGTGTCTAGCTCAGGGATTGTAAATGCACCAATCAGCACTCTGTCAAAACAGACCAATCAGCACTCTGTCAAAACGGACCAATCAGCTCTCTGTAAAATGGACCAATCAGCAGGATGTGGGTGGGGCCAGATAAGGGAATAAAATAAGGCTGCAGGAGCCAGCAGTGGCAACCCGCTGGGGTCGCCTTTCACACTGTGGAATCTTTGTTCTTCTACTCCTTACAATAAATCTTGCTGCTGCTCACTCTTTGGGTCCATGCCACCTTCATGAGCTGTAACACTCACTGTGAAGATATGCAGCTTCACTGCTCAAGCCAGCGAGACCAGGAACCCACCAGGAGGAACAACTCTGGACGGCCACCTTTAAGAGCTGTAACACTCACCTCCAGGGTCCACAGCTTCCTTCTTGAAGTCAGCGAGACCAACAACCCACCAATTCCAGACACAGAACTACTCTTTTTTTTTACTTAGAGGCCACTGTGGGATTAACTGACCTAATTTCCATATTTTTGTGTCTCAGAAAATAGGCAGGGCCAATGAGAGAAAGAGAGATGGGAAATGGCTGGTTGGGGGAGCAGTCAGAAAACATACAACTTTTATGGATTAAGTTGCCATCTTATATGGGCGTGGTTCATGGTTCTTCACAAGAATTACAATAGTAACATCAAAGATCATTGATCACTTATCACCATAATACATCAAATAATAATGAGAAAGTTAGAAGTATTGAGAGAGTGACAACAACTTGACACAGAGACATGAAGTGAGTACATACTATTGGAAAAATTGCACTGATAGGCTTGCTCAAAGCAGGGTTGTCACAAATGTTCAGTTTGTTAAAAATGTAATATCTGCAAAGTGCAATAAAATGAATGAAGACTAATAAAATAAGATGTGCTTGTACTCTGATAGACAACAAAATCAGTACTGAAAATAAAATTTTAAAAAATCTGCCGGTGTCTACTTATAACTGTTCTACGCATTTGAATTTAAAATTCTGAAAGAAATTCTGAATTGTGAAGGATAATTAAAGGATTCCAATAGGGATTTGTAAAGCACAAATTACCTCTTGTTGAGATTTTTAAAGATAACATTTTAGTACAGAACGGTTATACTTGAAACAATATGTTCCACATTTTTTTTTTTTTTTTTACAAATGAAAGTAATCGTTCTTATTTATTTATTTTAAATTTTATTTTGTTTTCTGTGAGGTATGGGGTACAGGTGGTATTTGGTTACATGAGTAAGTTATTTGGTGGTGATTTGTGAGATTGTGATGTACCCATCACCTGAGCAGTACACACTGCACACTATTTGTAGTCGTTTATTCCTTGCCCCCCCCACTCTTCCCCCCAAGTCCCCAAACTTCCCCAAATTATATCATTTTTATGTCTTTGAATCCTCGTAGCTTAGCTCCCACATATCAGTGAGAACATACGATGCTTGGTTTTCCATTCCTGAATTACATCACTTAGAATAATAGTCTCCAATCTCATCCAGGTCACTGCAACTGCTATTAATTCATTTCTTTTTATGATTTTGTAGTATTCCATCATATATATATATATGTGTATATATATATATATATATACACACACACACATATATATATATATATATATGCCAATGTGGATGCCCTTTCTTTCTTTTGTCTGATTGCTGTGGCTTGGACTTCCAGTATTATATTGAAGAGGAGTGGTGAGAGTGAGCATCCTTGTCTTGTTCCAGTTCTCAGAGGGAATGCTTTCAACTTTTCCCCATTAAATATATATATATATATATATTCCATCATATATATATATACACACACATATATATATACACACACATATATATATATATATATACACACACACACACACACACACACACATATATATATATATATATATATATATATATATATATATATATACACAGAGTGCTTCATCTCCTGACCTCGTGATCCACCTGTCTCAGCCTCCCAAAGTGCTGGGATTACAGGCATGAGCTACCGCGCCCTGCCTGTTTGAGTTTTTCTTACTGATTTGTTTGAGTTTGTTGTAGATTCTGGATAGTAGTCCTTTGTCAGATGTACAGATTGTGAAGATTTTCTCCTGCTCTGTGGGTTGTCTGTTTACTTTGCTGACTGTTCCTTTTGGCATGGAAAAACTTTTTTAATTAGGTCCTAGCTATTTATTTATCTTTGTTTTCATTGTATTTGCTTTTGGGTTCTTGGTCATGAACTCCTTGCCTAAGCCAATGTTTAGAATAGTTTTTCCAACGTTATCTTCTAGAATTTTTGTATTTCCAGGTCTTAGGTTTAAGTCCTTCATTCATCTTGAGTTGATTTTTGTATTAGGTGAGAGATGAAAATCCAGTTTCATTCTTCTACATGTGGCTAGCCAATTATTCCAGCACCATTTGTTGAAAAGGGTGTCCTTTCCCCACTTTATGTTTTTGTTTGTTTTGTCAAAGATCAGTTGGCTGTAAGTTTGAGTTTATTTTTGGGTTCTCTATTCCATTCCATTGGCCTATGTACCTATTTTTTATACCAGTGCCATGCTGTTTTGGTGACTATGTCTTTACAGTATAATTTGAAATCAGGTAATGTGATGCCTCCAGATTTGTTCTTTTTGGTTAGTCTTGCTTTGGCTATGGGGCTCTTTTTTGGTTCCATATGATTTTTAAAATTGTTTTTTCTAATTATGTGAAGAATGATGGTGGTATTCTGATGGGGACTGCACGGAATTTGTGGATTGTTTTTGGCAGTATGGTCATTTTCATGATATTGATTCTACCCATCCATGAGCATGGGATGTGTTTCCATTTGTGTCATCTATGATTTCTTTCGGCAGTGTTTTGTAGTTTTCCTTGTAGAGGTCTTTTGACTGCTTTATTAGGTATATTCCTAAGTATTTAATTAATTTATTTAGCAGCTATTGTAAAGGGGGTTGAGTTATTCATTTGATTCTCTCCTTGGTTGCTGTTGGTATATAGAAGAGCTACCAATTTGTGTACATTAATCTTGTGTCCAGAAACTTTGCTGAATTCTTTTATCAGTTCCAGGAGCTTTCTAGAGGAGTCCTTAGGATTTTCAAGGTAAACGATCATATCATCAGCAAACAGTGACAACCTGACTTCTTCCTTACCAATGTGGATGCCCTTTCTTTCTTTCTTTTGTCTGATTGCTGTGGCTTGGACTTCCAGTATTATATTGAAGAGGAGTGGTGAGAGTGAGCATCCTTGTCTTGTTCCAGTTCTCAGAGGGAATGCTTTCAACTTTTCCCCATTAAATATTGTGTTGGCTGTGGGTCTGTCATAGTTGACTTTTGTTACATTAAGGTAGGTCCCTTGTATGCCAATTTTGCTGAGAGTTTTAATCATAAAGGATGCTGGATTTTGTTGACTACTTTTTCTGCATATATTGAGATGATCATGTGATTTTTGTTTTTAATTCTGTTTATGTAATGTGTCACATTTACTGACTTGAAACCCACTTGATCATGGTGGATCATCTTTTTTATATGCTGTTGGGTTCAGTTAGCTAGTATTTTGTTAAGGATTTTAGCATCTATGGTCATCAAGGACATTGGTCTGTAGTTTTCTTTTTTGGTTATGTCCTTTCCTGGTTTTGGTATTAGGGTGATGCTGGCTTCATAGAATGAAGTAGGTAGGGCTGCTTCTTTCTCTTTCTTGTGGAATAGTGTCAAAAGGATTAGTACTGATTCTTTTTTGTATGTCTGGTAGAATTCTGCTGTGAATCCATCTGGTCCTGGACATTTTTTTGTTTGTAATTTTTAGAATTACCATTTCAATCTCACTGCTTGTTATTGATCTGTTCAAGGTATCTAATTCTTCCTGATTTAAGCTGGGAGGTTTTATTTTTCCAGGAATTTATCCATCTCTTCTAGGTTTTCTAGTTTATGTGTGTAAAATGTTCATAGTAGCCTTGGATGTTCTTTTGTGTTTCAGTGGTGTTAGTTGTATATCTTTATTTCATTTCTTACTGAACTCATTTGGATTTTCTCTCTTCTTTTCTTGGTTAATCTTGTGAATGGTCTATCAATTTTATTTATCTTTTCAAAAAGCTACCTTTCTTTTCATTTATCTTTTGTATTTTTTATTTGTTTGTTTGTTTCAATTTCATTTAGCACTGCTCTGATCTTGGCTATTTCCTTTCTTCTGCTGGGTTTGGGTTTGGTTTGTTCTTCTTTCTCTAGTTCCTTGAGGTGTGATCTTAGATTGTCTGTTTGTGCCCTTTCACACTTTTTGATACGGGCATTTAGGGCATGAACTTTCCTGTTAGCACTGCCTTTGCTGTATCCCAGAGGTTTTGATAGGTTGTATCATTATTGTCATTCAGTTCAAATAATTTTTTAATTTCCATATTGTTTTTTTGGTCAATGCTCATTCAGGAGCAGGTTATTTGATTTCCATGTATTTGCATGGTTTTGAAGGTTCCTTTTGGAATTGATTTCCAGTTTTATTCCACTGNCAAACTCATCCTTTTTTATGGCTGCATAGTATTCCATGGTGTATATGTGCCATTTAACTGCTGTTGCTTTAAAGTTTGTTTTGTCTGATATAAGAATAGCTACCCCTGCTTGCTATTGGTGTCCATTTGCATGAAATACCTTTTTTCCACCCCTTTAAGTTTATGTGAGTCCTTATGTGTTAGGTGAGTCTCCTGAAGGCAGCAGATAGTTGGTTGCTGAGCTCTTACCAATTCTGCAATTCTGTATCTTTTAAGTGGAGCATTTAGGCCATTTACATTCAATGTTAGTATTGAAATGTGAAGTACCATTGCTTTCATCATGCTCTTTGTTTCCTGTGTACTTTTGTTGTTGTTTTGTTTTTTAACTTGTATTTTTGTTTTATAGATCCTGTGTGATTTATGCTTTAAAGAGGTTCTGTTTTGATGTGTTTCCAGGATTTGTTTCAAGATTTAGCACTCCTTTTAGCGGCTCTTGTAGTGCTGGTTTGGTAATGGCAAATTCTCTCAGCATTTGTTTTTCTGAAAACGACTGTATCTTTCCTTCATATATGATGGTTAGTTTTGCTGGATACAAAATTCTTAGCTGATAATTGTTTTGTTTGATGAGCCTGAAGATAGGTCCCTAATCCCTTATAGCTCGTAGGGTTTCTGCTGAGAAATCTGCTGTTAAATTCATAGGTTTTCCTTTATAGGTTACCTGGTGCTTCTGTCTCACAGCTCTTAAGATTCTTTCCTTTGTCTTAACTTTGGATAACTTGATTACAGTGTGCCTAGGTTAAGGTTTTTTTGTGATGCATTTCCAGGTGTTCTTTGTGCTTCTTGTATTTGGCTAAGTTTCTCACAAGGCCAGGGTAGATTCCCTTGATTATTCCCCCAAATATGTCTTCCAGGCTTCTAGAATTCTCTTCTTCCTGAGGAACGCTGATTATTCTTAGGTTTGGTCATTTAACATAATCTCAAACTTCTTTGAGGCTTTGTTCATATTTTCTTATTCTTTTTTCTTTGTCTTTGTTGGATTGGGTTAATTCAAAGACCTTGTCTTCACGCTCTGAATTTTTTTCTTCTACTCTTTCAATTCTATTGCTGAAACTTTCCAGAGCATTTCACATTTCTAAAAGTGTGTCCAAAATTTCCTGACTTTTTTATCACTTTTTTCTTTAAGCTATCTATTTCCATGAATATTTCTCCCTTCACTTCTTATTTTTTTTTTTTTGGATTTCCTTGCATTGGGCTTCACCTTTCTTTGGCCTCTCCCTGGGTTAGCTTAATAAGCTAATTAAGTTTAGCTTAATAACTAACATCCTGAATTCCTTTTCAGGTAACTCAGGGATTTCTTTTTGGTTTGGATACACCACTGGTGAACTAGTGCGATTTTTGGGGGTGTTGAAGTGGCTTGTTTTGTCATATTACCAGGGTTGATTTTCTGGTTCCTTCTCATTTGGGTAGGCTCTGTCACAGGTAAGGTCTAGGGCTGAAGGCTGTTGTTCAGATTCTTTTGTCTCATGGGGTGTTCCCTTGATGTAGTACTCTCCCCCTTTTCCTATGGATGTGGCTTCCTGTGAGCTGAACTGTAGTGACTGTTGTCTCTCTTCTGGGCCTAGCCACCCAGCTAGTCTACCAGGATCCAGGCTGGTACGGGGGGTTGTCTACATAGAGTCCTGTAATATGAACTGTCTCTGGGTCTCTCAGCCACAAATACCAGTGGCTGTTCCAGTAGAGGTGGTGGTGGGGGTGCAATGGACTCCATGAGGGTCCTTAGCTTTGGTAGTTGAATGCTCTATTTTTGTGCTGATTGGCCTCCTGCTGCGAGGTGGCACTTTCCAGAAAGCAACAGCTATAGCATTGTGGAGAGGGACAGGTGTTGGGCAGGGCCCTAGAACTCCCAAGTTTATATGCCCTTTGTCTTCCACTACCAGGGTGGGTAGGGAAAGACCATGAAGTGAAGCTAGGGCTAGGCATGTCTGAGCTCAGACTCTCCTTGGGCTGCTGTGGCGGATGGGGTGAGATTCCCAGGTCACTTGAGTTGTGTACCTAGGAGGATTATGGCAGGGAAGTGGGGGAAAGCTAGCAGTCATAGACCTCACCCAGCTCCCACGCAAACTGAAGGGCCAGTTTCACTTCCACCGTGCCCCCACCAACAGCCTGGAGTCTGCTTCCACCAGGTGGAGGGTGAGATGAACTTGGAAACTTGCCTGAGGCTGTCCGCCTCTCAGAGTATTTGGGGTGTCTCCCAGGTCTTGCGGTAGCAGTCCGCTTCCTTCAGAGAGTCTGTGGGTCCTCTCTAGATTGGTGGTTTGTTCTTGCCGTTGATCTGGAGCTAAAATTCACAATGCAAGCCTCCGCTTGCTGCTCTGTCCAGGGTGACAATCTAGTCCTGCCTCCCGTCCGCCATGATCCTAATGCCAATTCACTAGAGTTGAAAATTTCAGACACAAGGAAATAGTTACCAAGTCTATTTGTTTTGTGTCCTCCTGGACAGGTACAAAATAGTCCATTAACCTTATTAACTCTTGGATTTATGTATTTATATGTTTAGGCTGTTACTGATGTTCAAAGTGAAAGTGGCAGCTAAGCTTCCACATATATTATCTTCAAAAACAAAACATAAAAAATGCTTGGTTTCTGCTACAAGTAGATACGTATTTGCATTGATATATTTTTGATTATCTCATTTGCCACTCAGATAATGATAATTTCCTATAAAACATGATTTTATATTCAAACCTATGAATTCAAGTTGTTTAACAATTTGTATGAGGCCATGGTTTTCTTGTAATATTGTAATAGTAACTTCAGTTGAAAAATAATTTAAATACAGGTGTAAAGCCAAAAAGAATTCTTCAGTTACTTTTAAATCAGTTATTCAATTGTGCATTTCCCAAATGCACACTTCTATAACAATTTAAATAAACATCATACTAACATATCAAATATGAAATGGCTTTTTAAATGGAAGAAATTATTTCTTTTTCTAGGAATCCTAGTCACTTTGTATCTATATCTGACTGAGTGGATCTTTTAATCATAATTTTACTGACATACATATATTAAACTCTCTTGGAAAAAATGAACATTTTCATGCTTCTTAATGTGTAGTCATGTGATCACTTTAGTACAGCTTTCAGTTTGCCCAAGAGTACTGCTCTGGTTTTTCCCATAATTGGATCTCATCCAGTTAATGTATGACCCCTTTTAGCCCTTGTAATATCTGTTTCATAATGAGGAGGGGAAGAAAAAAAAAAGCTGTTGAAACTCTATCACACAGTAACTGTACCAAGAAGAGGAGGTGGTTGAATTTAATATGTAGCATTACTAACCAGTGATATGAAACATTCACTGTGAGCCTGGATTGCTGGAGTGCTAATTCCTTTACCTCTCACAAGCATGTGAGAAAATAAAACTCAGGTTTTTACTAATGTGGGATATGGGAAAGGGTCACAAATTACAGATTAATATGTATTTCATGTCTCTTTTCTTTTTATTCTATTAGTGCTATACAGTTGAGACCATGTAAATATGGATTAATTTAAACTACTTGAAAATCTGGCTATGCATTTTGTGAAATCAGTCCATTTGTTTCTGGAGAGAAAACTATGTATGTAATACGATCCGCTTTACTTGGAGAGCTCCAATATTCTCATGTAATTTTCATGCAGGACAAATTAGCAAAGCATCTCATAAAATAATAGAAAAAAGAATCATCTGGAGATTTTAATTTCAACTGGGCAAAAGGAACTTTGACAGTGATTCTGAATAAAGGGGTTTTGTTTTGTTTTAGTTTTTTGTGTGTTTTCAGATTCTCATCCATCTAGGCTTATCTTTAATCAGGAAATGGCTGTTGAATATCATTATAAGAAAATTGGAACTCGCATTGTATTATGACAAGAAAGAAATTTCTTCTTTTAAATGAGTTCAAATTTTTGGGATCAAAATCATTGTATATCAAGACACTGATATAACTTGTAAGCATAACTCCATAAACTTGGAAAATTTAGAGACAGTAGAAATGTTTCCACATAAATTATGAAACAAAATTCTACAGAAGTTTATGAAGGGTAAACAACAGAAAGATTCTGAAAAAATATAGACTTGCAAATTTGATATGAATTCAAAATAATAGCCCAGAATGAATGCTCAAAACAATTGAACAGTGACAATGAATCACAAGAAGAAAGATGGAAAAGAACCATCACTTAGGTTAAAGTAGAAAAGGTGTCTGATAAGACACAAAGAGCTTTCCTTAAATGTCTTCAAAAGTTTGAAGAAAGAGAAATTGGATTGGAGTACAGTTCTAAAGAGCAGACCATGGGCCAAAGTGTTACGTCAAAAAAGGGATAGATTGTCCAATTATTTGAGCTATTTGTAAATATAATAGGCTATAACAGTAATGGGTACCCAGTCACTTGGAGTTTAAGCATAAGTTGTGCACTGTCACTTACGTTTTAAAATAATAACAAAATTTTGTTAATAAAACAAAAAATTTTGTGCCCTCTGGCACAAAATTTCCCATGTGGCGTCAGATGAGGAAGATGATTTCTAAGTTATTCAAACCATGCTTGTTTCTTCCATCTCCATAAATACTTCTTTTACCTAATTTTAAAACAAATACAAATTGTCCTTTAAATTTGTGTTTAGCTTGATGAGAAGATTTTAAATGTATTAAGTTTAGATTACGATTTAGCAGATAAGGAATACATAGTTGAGTTTCTAGATCTTTGCAAAGGATGCCCTAAGATAAAATCATTTTAAATCAGACTACTGGCTATTTGTATAAAGATTGTTATTTCTTCACAAAAACTAGGAACTTTGAAAATAATCTCATTGACTTCTTCCAAAACACACTAAAATGTAATAAATGTAAGAATTGAAATGCAGTAATTATAAGGACTTTTTTATTTTGGGGTTGAATTTGTTTGAGGTAGTACTGGATTGTCTCAAAAAAAAAGAAAAACAAATGCATGTATATGTGCATTGAAGCACTATTCACAATAGCAAATACATGGAAATCAACCTAATTTCCCATCAATGAGAGACTGGATAATGGAAATGTGGTACATACACACCATGGAATGCTATGCAGCCATAAAACAGAACAAGGTCACATCCTTTGCAGGAAGATGGATGGAGTTGGAGGCCATTATCCTTGATAAACTAAAACAGGAATAGAAAACCAAATGCTGCATGATTTTTCTATACACATAGACAGGAACAACACACACTGGGGTCTATTAGAGGGTGAAGAGTGGGAGGAGGGAGAATCAAAAAATATAACTAATGCGTAGTAGACTTAACACCCAGGTGATGAAATAATGTGTACAACAAACTCCCATGACACAAGTTTACCTATGTAAGAAACCGGCATTTGTATATCTGAACTTAAAATAAAATTTTAAACAAAACAAAAAAGAAACATTTATGTATTCACAGTAACACAGGATGCTTTCTACTTGGTTGAAATTTCAAGGTTGGTTTATTGTGGCAACTTCCTCCTTGAGTTAATTGTAGTATTGAATAAATTTTGAATCAGCTAGAGAAAAGTGCTATGTGTAAATAGAAATCCTGCTATGTTTGATTGCTTGTGTCTCTAGAGATAAGGCACCTTGGATATGCTCTTCTTTGGCATGAATGGAGAGAAGCAAAGGTGTAATCAGGTAAATCCATTAGTAAGTTAAGAGTAGGAGCAAAGTAAGAAACAATGAAGGATTATAGGGGAAAGCAATGTGAAAAGAAAAGTGGATACCTTCTAGATAATTTCTGAAGACACTGTCCAAAGAATTTTCTAATTTTTTTCTATGTGGGCCTTGAAGGCAAAGGAGTCAGAATTGACTGCTCAACAGCTAAACTTAAGCTACTGTCCTTTCCTGAAATGGAAAATTCAGAAAGGAACAAGCTGTTGCTTTTTTTAGTGGGGGCTGGAGGGAGAACAGTATCAAATATGAACATGTGAATTTTTAGATGCTTATGAGGCATTTATGAGGATATGTCAAGTGAGATACATGAGTCTGGCACTTAGAAGAATTAGCTTGGCTGGAAGAAAAAAATGGAGAAATCTATATTTACAAGGTATTTAAAGCAATGAAAAATAGAATTATCTAGGAGAGTTTAGAAAAAGATAAAAATGGAGACTGACTTAAAAAAGATAGAAATAACATTAACATACATTTCTCCTATAGGAGTTTAATCATCGAGTAGGACATAAAATTTGCCCACATAATTTAATAACAAGAACTGAGCCTCTTACCCAGATACTTCTGAATGCATCTAGTATAAGTAAATTCTAATATTTAGGGCACTGTTTGGCAAGACTGAACACATTGAAGAGTTAAGGGAACTAAGAGTGGTATGAAATATGGCCCACATATGGGGTTGGCACTAGGAGACACTGATGCAGCTGTGGTAAGTAAGAAATTTAGTCTGGTAGGCACATACATCCATGCACAAATACAAGGACAGGTCAACAAATGAGGGTCAGGGGTGAGTAACAGAAGTCAATAATAGGTTGTAATTGGTGGGGGACAGTAAGCAACGTTAAATTTGATGACTCATACAGCTACAGATACATAGAAGGAGTCAATCCTTGCGTAACCTTCTTCTCTAGATAGGAAGCAAGCTAGTACTACTCTCCCTACCGACATCACACTAGCATGTTAAATTCTACATTTGCCTCGGTGACTATCACATCCCTGTCTACTCTATTGTCTCCTCTTTCTTCATTAAGGATATGCTTCTTGTTGCATTCCACCAATCACCCAAATTAATAACTTAAATGTAAATCAGTTCATATCATTCTTTTTATAAGACCCTTCCGAAGGGCTTCCATTTGCACTTAAAATAAATCTATGACTTTAAGAGCTCTTAATGTTCAGGCCTTTGACCCCATTTACCTCCTCATACCACTCTCTCTTACTTATTACTCTCTGGCCAACTAGACTTTCATATTCTTAGAAGCACTAAAATCTCACCTTGGTAATTTTACTTCTTCACTTCTTGCACAGAAGGTACTTTATTTATTTATTTATTTATTTAAAGACAGAGTCATGCTCTGTCGACCTGACTGGAGCGCAGTGACATGATCTCAGCTCACTGCAACCTCTGCCTCCCAGTTTCAAGTGATTCTCCTGCCTCAGCCTCCCTACTAGCTGAAATTACAGGTGCCCACCACCACACCCAGCTAATTTTTATATTTATAATAGAGACGGGGTTTCACCGTGATGGCCAAGCTGGTCTTGAACTCCTGAACTCTGGTGATACGCCTGCCTCAGCCTCCCGAAGTGCTGGGATTGCAGGAGTGAGCCACTGCACCTGACCAAAGGCACTTTACTCTTTAGACAGGTGTGTCTGTTCCTTCAAGTTTCAGTATAAGTGTCACCCTATTAAATGGAACTTTCTGAACACCTTATTTAAAATAGTTTCCCTCTTTTCATTCCTCAGCTTATTTCGCTATTTTTTTCCCACATAAGTTAGTGATTATATATTTGCTAATACATATTTACTTGCTAAATATCTTCTCGTTCATTGGACTATAAACTCCACAAGGGCAAAAATTAAGGCTTTTTGATTCATTAGACACCTGGTATTTGGCATATGGGATATTAATGTTAGCAATATTTACTAAATAAATGAATAAACACAGGGATAAATGAATGAATCAATGACTGAACAAGTACATAAATAAATAAACAAATGAGAAAACTTCTTATTAGCATCTGGCTTTTTAGTACATGAACAAAAGCCATCAGTAACAACAGTAGGGTTTAGGCTATCAACATCTTTCTACACTATGTGAAATTACAAAGAGTTGTGAATAGTCATACTCCAGTAAGTAAAATGTTATGACAACATCTGTTCTTGGATTTCATTGTTTTAGACACTTGATGTAGAGCCTTTTGGCACTGTTCCAGGTTTTAAAATAGATTTGTAGATTTTAAATTATGTTCCTGAGTATAGTTAATAAATTTTTACCTTAGTTGATCTAGATATTAGATTCTAATTTTATATACTTCTTGTTCAGCCAAACCATGAAGACTGTTTAATTAGTTTACATCAGATAAAATGTGATTTTAATATTACAATTTACTAAATTTCTCTATTCCATCTAAAACTTGAAAAACTTATTTGTTCTCTTAGAATTCTAGCAAATTACTGAACAATCCTAACTTCAGTCTGAGATTAATGCTAAAAAGCAAAATAAGTTATGTCTGAACAACAGATCCCAAACTCTGTTATCAGTTTTAAACCTAGTTTTACACATTTATGTTAATGTCCAAAATAAATGATTTAAGAAATGAGGCCAGTGTTTTGCTCTGGTGTCGATAATATTTGTTGAAAAGTTGTAAACCCTGCTAAAATCTGTGGTTTAGAGAAGAAAAAACATATTAATTATTTTCATTTCAATATACATTTTGTTTAAAGTCACAAATCATCATGACTTTTGCACATGCCAAGATAGGTCTGATATATAACAGGGACTCAGACAACATTAAATAATGAAAAAGAGTCATATCATGTTAAAATTCAAAGAGTAATCTAAATAGCCTTCATTGTACACAGCTTTGTACGTACTGATTTTCGTTACCACACTTCAAGTCTATAATATTAGTACTTAAACAACGTTGTTCAAATTTTAGTTACCATGGCATATTAACTGAATAATTGCACAAGATATAAAATTTGCTGCTAGCTCTTCAGGCCACAAATTACTATGTAAATAACAAATACAACCCATGTTCAGTGGCCAATCACGTAATTTCTTTCAGAAAGGTGGATGTTTGGTCACAATGCACCTGTTGCTCAATTCACACACAGACAGCTAAGCAAATCATTATGTTGTCTTCTTACCTTCCAGCCGCAAATCTACGTGACATTTTATAAAACAAATAATCAAAAGGGGAAACTGGACAAGGAAGATGAAATTTCAGCAAAGAAATGAAAAGTGATGGTACTGGAAGTGAAATTTGAATAGATGGGGGTATAGAAGGCATGGTTGACTAAGAGAAGGAATGTTGACTACTGCATGTATGTAGTCAAGAGGAACTTAATGAGAGTGAACTTATCAATATAATGAAAAGGATAAGGATAAAATGATGATGATGTCCCAGAGGAAGTGATGCCAACAACAACAACAAAAAATTATATGAAGGGGTTTCCCAACGATACTTCATGCGTTCAAAAATTCAAAAGATGAAATGTTAAAAGCTTATCTAAACTTGGAAAGAGTATGTCGGTTTGTTAAGGCATAGGAAAGACACTTACTCTTTGAAATTATATGACAAGAAGGAGGCAAACACCGTTCAAACCACCCTCAACGAGATTTTTACAGTGAAATAAAACACAAATTCTCAGTGTTTCTAAATGATTTAAATTACAGTGTTCTAAGAATACAAATTGTATTACTTGTTTTCATTTCCCCTACATTTACAACTGATAATATCAGGAGAGGCCTTAATGTTCTGAAAACCAAAAACTTTAAAAATCATAGAACAATTGTAATTTTCTCATTGAAAATGAGATCACTTTGTACTACCAGCTTTCACATCTTTTAAAAGTCCTCAACTACTGTGAAAAGCAAGGACTGCCTGTACTAACTTCTTTACTTTCTCTGAGTGAACAACAATCTAGTTCAATACATTTTACCAGGAAACAGGTACTATGTTGTTTATAAATTACCTCCAATCATGTTTATGTAATAAAATAAAAGCCTACAGGTTTGGTATGCCTTGGAACTTTTTAATAGCCTAAAATTAAAGACAATCACTGATACAAACTTTACAATATGACCATTAATTGACCCCGCTACTGATCAATATTGCAGGAATAATAAAGCATACGGAGTTTTCACTGGTCACATATAATATATTGTAATTCAACACTGAAAAAAGTAATCTATGATGCATAATTTAATCTGGGAAGACATATGCTAAAGTTATAATTTATTATTTTGAATAAAAAAGACTCATCTATATGTACACCCATCCCAAGAAAGACGTGATAATTTTTTGGGAAAAGCCATAAATTATTATCATATCTCTGCAGATCATAAATAAATTAATTGCATTAAAATTTGTTCCCGTAATAGAGGCAAGAAGATAAATTAATAATACACTTTAGTGTTAAAGAGGTACACATAAAGAAGTATATTAGCCTAAGATGAACCACAAACCAGGAAGCAGACCAGAAACATTCAATATAATCAGGGACTATACTGGAAACAGAACACACTAAGATGGTTCACGAGACTCTAATGAAGGGTTTGAAGAGAGTTTAAAAAAAAATAGTGTGTCAAAGCAGTCAGAGATTAGCAAACATGAGAAGCCTTTATCACCTCTTGGCCTAAAGGGTGAAGGAGACGATGTGTTAATAAAATGCAGGGAATTCTAGCGTGGAAAATAGGGATCAACAGACAGGAGTTATAGTCCTGAAGGATTCAGCTGTTACTGGAAATGTGGCTTAGAGCAGAAGAAAGAGGTCAGGGGATGCTCTGATCGGATCTCTTCCTTCTTTCCTCTGCAGTCTTTCAGCAGTGGACCCCAAATCCACCATCAGTGAATCCCATTAGCCAAATCCCACTAGAATAAGCCAACAAGGGAAGTCAATGCAATCCATGAAGGTTGACTTCCTGAGGTCCTGAAGGGGACAGATAAGCAAGGAGTTTGATTCTGGAGATATGGCAAATGGAATAAGCAGAATAACATAATAATAAGACCTTAGTAATGTACCTGTGTCTCACTGAATTATGCCCCAGAAGCAAGACTGAAACACATCTCAAGATTTGAAAGTAAGCAGAAGTTTTAGTAAACTCAACTTGAATTCTGAAAAGGAAGCATTTTATTATAATAATGTTACAGTATCAAGGAGTTTAAGCTTCATTTTTCTATTCAATTATACTTAATCCTCATTTTCCCACCTCATTTAAGCCATTACTTGTATTTTGACAAACTGTTAACCACTAACCTGGGAGTGGACAAAGATACAAACAAAGTTATTGAAACACAGCATGGCATTACACAGAGGAGTGAGTGCTTAATGTTGCCTGCCCAGTCAATGGATCTCATGAAGTGAGGCCATTAAAAGTGGAGAGGTGTTCACTGTCCCCAGAAGGTTGAAGCAGCATGAGCAAAGGTGAGAGAGGAAGTGGCATGATGCATTTTTGAAACAGCAAGCATCTCTATATGTGGGAGTACAGGGTAAGAAAGTGATGTGATACTGGTTTGGAGAAGGGCAATCTTCTCTGAATAACTAGCCTCATGTGTCTTGAAAACAATCTTGGACTTTATAATTTAAGAGAAGAAATGGAGAAACACTAAAAAATAAGAATCAGGGGAGAACTAATTACTTTGAAAGCTTGCTGTAGCCGGGCACTGTGGCTCACGCCTGTACCCCCAGAACTTTGGGAGGCCAAGGCAGGCAGATCACCTGAGGTCAGGAGTTCGAGACCAGCTTGGCCAACATGGTGAAATCCCATCTCAACTAAAAACACAAAAATTAGCCAGGCATGGTGGCACATGCCTGTAATCCCAGCTACTTGGGAGGCTGATGCAGGAGAATCACTTGAACCTGGGAGGCAGAGGTTGCGGTGAGCTGAGATCATGCTTTTGCACTTCAGCCTGGGCAATATGAGTGAAACTCCATCTTAAAAAATCAAGAAAATGTTGGAATGATTTAATTCAGTATTAACTTGTTTCTTACTCTTGGGTAAACAAGAACATGAAAAAAAATAGAAACGGTGATTATATTGTTTACATAATTAGAAATAATGCTTCCTACAAATGCTTTACAATGACATTTAATAATTATAAAGATGAAGTTATAAACATTGCACCAGACCACGTATTTGGCAATGGTTACAGCATGGTTCCCTGGGTGTCCAGACAAAGCACATAAAACTGTGAAAAGAACGTGGTTGCCGTTTATAGCTACATATTTGTATAAATCTGAGTGTTTTGACACATTGTGACTTTAAGACAAAGAAGAGAAATTGTATGGTTACTAAACCTAATAGTAAGTGTCAGATCTGCAACTCTTACTGGAAAAGAAATGCAAGAAATTCGCTAATGTCTATAGACAAATCTCTGGAGAATACATGTGAGAATTAATTCTGAGGTGATAGAACAAAGAAGGAGAAATAATTTTGAATCAAGTTGAATTTATCAGCTTTGATGCACTTACCAGGGAATCTGGCCACAAACAGTTATGAGTCGTTTGAATTATTTGCTAGTTTGGTTTGATTCAAATGTGACCCACACTCAATACAGTTTAGATAGCAGATAGTTATTGTTATAATGTAGAGAAGAAGTCCAAAGACTTTAGAGGTTGTGCACTCTTAAAACCATAAATATCTTTCCCTTCATCCAAGCCTTAAGAAAAAGTAATTGGGGAGGGATACATTGCCTTTTTTGAAGAGTAATTTTGTAGAAACATTTTATAGACTAAGTATGCTGGCAGTGGACTCCACAGTTGATTTTAAGAAGAATGAGAGATGTTGGTCATGCCAAGTAGTGGTAAATTGTCAATTCCAGGTGAGAGAGGCAATTATAACAGGCCGCAGTATAATCCTATTCACAGATTGGCCTGATTAACATACCAAAATTGGTTACAGAGTCTCCAGAGTCAAAAGAGATGAGCAATCCACAAAAATCTTCTTTGTTTTATTAAGAGAAAATTCACCTGGTACAAGAGGCCTGAGATGATGCATCAAAATAGAGAATTGCTCCCCCGCTCCCAATTTGCGGCTAGCCAATTCACAGGGTAGAGCTACTTCAATCAAACACCTTGAAAAAAGACCCTGCAATCATATTCAAAGAGTATATTGTAGATTTTCCAACAAACGCCCCCCTGACCGGCTCTAATTTACCAGGGAATTCTCCATTGAAAAAAGGAAAACACCTCAATTTTTCAGATATTATTGGGCCTTGGATTGAGGTAGTATTAATTCCTAAGAATCCAGAATGCCTCCACAGGCTGTCAGTCAGATGGCAGTACTTTTTTTTTTTTTCTTTTTTCTTTTTTTTT